>NC_050469.1:15075045-15418045 GCF_013373865.1 Monomorium pharaonis
GTCATGGTATAATGATCGACCGGCTCGATCCAGCTTAGGTTTATCATACAGTTCATGTAGAATAACTCCGTGTTGTCACATCAAAATGCACAAACAAACGCTCCGATCTTTGATATCGTCGTGTCATTGATACAATTTTTATGACAAATCTTGCTCAATGTCACGAAGCTTATATCTACTAAACAGATGAAAAACTTTAAAAGGATACAACAAAGGCAATAATAATAAAATAATTTTGTCTTAAAAATTATTTATTTTTTACATAAATCTAATATGTGGTTCTTTCCAAATTTTAATAAAGAAAACAAAATTGTGAAATAGCGTCTGAAATTTTGATTCAACAATATTCACACAGAAATTGCCAGTTGTTGTTCATATTCTGTTAACAGTGAGTTAACAGAATATGAATGAGTTCCCTGAGCAATTTGACATTGCACAATTAACTATTACATAGCAAAAACTAATTAAACTGTAACATTGAAGATTTGCAGTTATAAAGTAGCGCTTCAAATTTTAATAAATAACATCAAAATATCAAAATAATCTGAATTAGCTCGATTGACACATAAACAGCAATTTAGTTCATTACATTCTTTGTGTTAAAATAAATAACGTAATAATTATTTATCACATAATTGTTGAAAAATAAAACGGTCGAAATCATGATCACTGAAATCATCGTGTGCGCTTGATTCCTTTCAAGGTATACGTTAAAAAATTATAGCACATTTAACACACGCATCGGTGACTGGTGTGTGACATAAAAGATACCAGGTAATTCTTGCATAATTCTTATGTAAGTTATTCACCAATGGTGATAGTATATGTGATGTAACCTAGTGTAGAGTGTATAATTGTATATGAGCGTTAGTATTAGGTGTTGTCGTACTTAAATCTTTTGTCATACATCAAAATCGGTCGGAAAAGGCCTGGAAATAAATCCTGGGAAAAGACGAAAAACCGAATTAAAAAAGAACAAAAAAAGAATAAGAAGAATTCCAGCTTCCCTAGTTGCAAGTCACTGTTTTCATTAGAGACTTCTTTCATATAGCTACGTTATGTTGTGATACGTTTCGCGCAGTAAAATGCTCGAAATTGAGATCTCTGAAAAAGATCTGCAATAGAAAAATCAATCAGTCAGCGACTTTTTACTATTGAGCATCAATTTTAAACAGTTTAAAATAATCGGATTAAATGCGAACACATTTCTCTAACGATATTACGATAGATCAATTTATTTAATAGCAAAAGAGAAATTTTAATTTTTCTTTTGTTTTATTCATCTGTATAAATATAACAAAAAATTTAATTTATACAATGTGCCTCAAAATTTACGATTCAAAATATTATGGTAAGAAATTTGTAAATTTGAAAATTCTTTGCAAGTTATTTGTAAATTTTTCATCTAATTGTTTTAAAAATTTTCTTTCTATAATAACTTGAGTCGAAAATTTTGACATTCTGTATACATAATATATTCTATGTTAATAAGACATTCTTCAAAAATTAAATATATTACACACATGTTGCACAGTTGTATCGTATACATAAAATAAATATATAAACATTGTTTATATATTGAAAGAATACTTGATATACTGACAAGTTAAATCTATTCGCAAGAATGCTATTCATATGAACTAATACGTGCAAAGAATTACACATTTTTTGTCAGAAGTAAACATCAAAGCAATTTATTTCAAATTGATTCTCGCAAAGCGATAATTAACAGTCTGAAATTTCGACAGTGTTTCATGTCGGACGCAAAATATAACTAACGCACTTATTACAATTTAGAAGGTTATGTTATCCCTCTATATTACTTAGTCCCTGACCTAACCTATTGGAAAACGCCAATTGTGAATTTATCAGAGCGTGTGCCTGTCTGTTTTGTGAGCGCTTGCTCACGTTTTGATTTTATAATAACAATTATAAGTGCCGCACATATTGAGTCATTCTACGATGACTGTAGTAAATCGAATCCTGTCAATGGAGGTAGGGAGGGAGGAGAGAGAGAGAGAGAGAGAGAGAGAGAGTGAGGGGAGAGAGAGAGAGAGAGAGAGAGAGAGAGAGAGAGAGATAGAAGATAGAGAGAGAGAGAGATAGAGAGGAGAGAGAGAGAGAGAGAGAGAGAGAGAGAGAGGAGAGAGAGAGAGAGGGGGGGGGAGTAAAGGAGTAAGAATGCGACTCTTTCGCCGTATTTAACTATGTTGCGGATTTTTTTTTGAAACGTTGGAATCTCTAAAAGGCCGTTTTGGATACATAATTCGTTTATTTAAGTATCCGCATATTTTACAAAAGCGCAATGAATTTAGACTTCGAGACGATTGATGCTTGAATACCGAAGGGTGTGTTTTCAAAATAAATGGTTCGTATCATGAATCATAAATACTTTAACGAAAATACTTTATGTGATGAAAGAGTGCAACAAAATTGACACTATTTATATTCGAATTGTGTATTTATTAGTTGTGTGTGCGTGTATGCGCGCGCGCGTGCTATATTGAAATGATTTTACGTTCATACATTGATAGATTTATACATTGCGTCTTTGAAATAAATCCGTCGCAATATATGTAATCAGTATCTTAATCACACACTTGTGCGATTTACTTGTTAAGTGAAATTAATTGTTAAAAATTAAAATGATCAAAATTTTTGCCGTTATAATTGATCTTTATCGCACACCGTAATTACCATATTTGTTATCGCATATCATCCAAGCAACTTGCCCCAATATTTTGTCGTATTTGGGGAAATACGCGAGATATTACAGCTGGCGATAATCACGGCACTAGCTTGTACAAGCATTCGGATAAGCAGATAGTACAGAAATGTTTTGCACAATTTACGATGTTTTGTAACGGTACTTTGTGCCGCGTTCACGCGACATTACTCAATAAAATATTATACGGTATTAGTTGTCGGTTAATAAACGGTAATTTGATATCCATAACGTAAGTAAATGTGCTACAATGCGAAATAGTGGAAAATAATTAGAAATTATTAAAAAATCTTTCTTATATATTAACCAATTATAAATTTTTATCTTGGTAGAAATTATAAAGAAGCATAAAAGCTTTAACGTGTCATAAAATGAACGAAACCAAATTATATGTCTATCAAATCCTTTCACACATACACAAATTTTTTTGTTTTGTGAAATATTTTTATACATAGAAATGTTTTAATAAATTATAGGATCTTGCATTTTCTATTTATAAGGAAAATATTAAATAAAAATTTACTATAAAATAATTGAATTTTACGTTTAATATTTTTATATTTTTTTTTACACTAAATATAATTTGACATCATCATGACACTTAATGTTAAATAAAATAACAAATAACCAAATAACAAGCTAAATATATAACAGAATTCAACATTTTATTCGGATATTCATCTTTATTCAAGCATGCATGGAATGCAACTGCCGTGATATCCTGGATAGAATTCCTGGATATTATACAAATGCCGTAGCATATCATCGACGAGGCTAGCCATGCTGTGATCGATCTCCTTGTTCGCTTGTATATATACACAAGCGTGTAAGTTCATGCACCTATGTTACACACACACGCACACACACATATGCGCGCGCGCACATGCGTGTGCGATCGCGCACAGAGAGAACATATGTATATACAAAATAAAGTATGCTTTGTAGCATTTTAAACTATTATTTTTGTGTCATTACAATATTCAAATAATACAGCGTGAAATGTACGATTTTAAAATACATGAATATGTATATATTTAATATTACGTATGAAATATTTTAAAACGTAAATATATTACAATTCATAATATAAATAAATATTGAGTGCGGTAGAACAAAGACTCGATAGCAGCTGTAGATGCAGATAATGTAAGCCCGATAGTGCATCAACCCATCAAGCCATCTATGCTAATCGATCTCGTTGGTATTATATATACATACATGCACGCGTTTACATAACCGACTATAGCTTCCATACATATGTCAATAGCATAATAAATATCTACAGCTTTGATAACTTCAAAAAAAAAAAAATATTAATTCGAAATAGAATTGAATTAATGTTACATAATTATATTGAATGAGTTATTTATTTAATTATTTAGTATTAAATTATTTATATCTATAGTATTTAAAACAATGAAAAGATAAGTTAAAAGAGATGTGGTGCAGAATTGTAAAATAAAAATTATAATTATAATAGTCGAGATTAACGTTTAATATAATATATTTATTGACATATTTATACGAGATATATTTTATTGAAATAAAAAAGTTATTATTTTTCTCACTCAAATAAAACAAAAAATTTCGAATCATAATTAACAAAAATGTAAAATTTATTCCTACACAGCAAAATATATCATAAAGATATCTTGAAAATGTCTGAATATCGGAATATCTATTGCATAGCATTGTTAAGACATCTTAAGAATATTTCTGAAGATAAACAACAAAATTAAATATAATATAAAGTTTGACTATTAATACCGAGTATGTCATATGTAAATGTTGCAGTGTTGCAGTATATTCTTTTGCAGATAAAATGTGATATCAAGTAATCAGTCCTGCAGATATCTATGAGTATCTAACAATAAGATATTTTAAAATTGATTTAAAATTGTAGGCAAAGACATTTGATTAAATCTGACTATATTTTTCTGTACGGGTTAAAACGCGACGGCAGATCTATTAAGAGCAATTTCGATTTATGTGTAAAGTATCCCATACAGCAAAATATATCACAGACAGTGGCGCCGACTTGGAAAACTTTTTGGGGGGGCAAGAGGAAAATTTCTAACGACCTTTTTTTTAGGCTAGAGAGATAAAAGTTAAAAACACTTTCACATATTACATTATATCATTTCTTATCGAAAATTGGAAAGTTCCCTAGCATTTTACAAACAGCCCGCAAGAATGATGCCGCAGGTTCTAAAATAGCTTCAAATATAAGTATGCTTCATATATAAGTATGCGAGCTTTAATATCTTATATACTTACATATATTTTTATTTACATTGCACAAAATTGAAAAAGTTTATTTCAAATATTCGAGAAAGGAAGCTTATTTTCCTTATTTTTAGTTGGTAGTCTGATACGAGCTTAAGCTGTGCGCGCGGTTTCTTAAAAAAAACTTTTTCAAAAAGATAAAAATTATTTAGGGGGCGTCGCTCCCCCAATAATTTTATTGGGGGGACCAAAAGTGCTCTGCCCCCCCCCCCTCTAAGTCGGCACCAGTGATCACAGAGATATCTTAAAGATACCTATATCTGTGGTATAGCACTGACGAGATATCCTAGAATGTTTCTGAAACATCTCCAAAATACTAAAAAGTCATGATAATTTTATTTTAAATGTAATATTTGATTTTTATGTTTAATTTCATCTTTAATTTTTGTATTTAAAATAGTTTATCTGGTTTATTTTAAGATATGTTGTATAAATTATGTTACTGATTATGAAATATATCTCAATATAAATATGAAACAAACTTAAATAAAATAAAATGTGTAATACAAATCATATTATATGCACTGAAAAAAAAGTAATTAATTCGACAAAACGTTTAGTTGCGGGCTACCAACAAAAGATGTACTTAATATAATAATATTTGCTGTTAATGCAAGTGCAATAATGTTGATTGAACTATATATTTATATTGCAATATCATATATTGTTGTACTGAATATTTTTTGTTGGCAGCCCGCAACTAAAAAATTTTGTTGAATTAATTACTTTTTTCTCAGTGTGCAAATATTCCAAAAATATCCTTTTTCAGACAATACGTGATATCAAATAATGATGTCCTGCAGAATTCTATGAATATCTGATAATAAGATATCTTAAAATTAATTAAAAATTGTAAGCACAAATATAACTGATTATAATATTTCAGATATATTTTGCTGTATGAAATTCTAAATTGTTTCTCTTTTTTGAAGAAAAAAAAACAATGCCTTCCTGTCATTGAGGTAGTCAATAATCTGATTATTTTTATCGCATATAAAATGTGCTTGTTATCATATGAAGACATCATGGTAGTAGCAGCGCCGCGCGCCGGTAGCTTTTCGCGCAATTAGAGTCGCGCTACGCCGGAAGATCAATCAATATGGATAACCTCAGATTATCTAGTCTCAATACGCTACTAAATTTGTATTATCTAAATTATCTAAATTATCGCTAACGAAACTATCCAAACTACGTATATCAACATGTTATACAATATATGTGTGCGCGCGCGCGCGTATGTGTGTGTGTGTTGGATCTTTTTATAATCTTAGTTATTTTAATAATTATTATATTTGTATGTGTGTGTTCTTTGATCTAAATATAAATATTTAGATAGTAACATAGTAACAAATTGTAACATAAGTCAATTAAGTATCATTCTAATCTTTTTGGTATTCAATGAATAACAAAGAACAATACATATGTCGGCTTGTATCACTAAAGTATCTCTTGTTAATTTGATATTAAATAATTTTGATAAACAATTTTTTTAATATTTAAAGAAATAGATTTTGATATTACATTAATTAATAATAATACATCTCTTTTATTTGTTAGATTCTTTAGACTAATACATACATATTTTTCTTTTTAATAGTATAGCTTTACCGAAAAATACGCTACGATGACATAAAATTAAATATTACACATATGTTGCAAAACATTATTTAATAAATGTAACTAGATAAATTGTTATCTTAATTAAGTATAAATATTTTTCCCAGTTTAAACTTATCGCTCTATTCTGGCATGCTAATTACTTTTTCACGTGAGTAAAGTTCCACGAATGTCATATACTAGTAGTAAAAATCGTCATATAAAATGAGAAATGTGAAAGTCTAACTAATTATTCTTTCTTAAGAAAGTAAGAAATTTCTTCGTATTTTTTGTTCAAGATCGATTTTCTTTCTCGATTAAAACAGCAAAACTTTATTTCTCATGTGAAACGTTTCCAAAATAATGTTTTTCAATAATAATAAATTGAACAATAATAATAAGTCTCTTAAAATTCTTATACATATTATAGTACTATTTTTTGCATGTTATGTATAATGCGACATAAGATAATCGAAAAAGGAAATATGCTACTTAGTGCTTGAAGTGCAGCAGGTGCGCCAGAGTAAGAGAAAAATAGACGAACGCGTAATGATGATATCTACGAAATGAGACGCCACTTTATCGATTTGCTTGGAGATGCTGTACAATACACGCCTTCCCGAGTTCAGTTCGTGCATTTCCACTGACAGAGATCGGATTTCTAGGAACCTCACTCCGGGGAACGATGGGTTGTCGCCAGGAGCATGGATCGAAATGTTATTTTGCCAAGTTTTATGTAATAATGGTTACGTCATAGATTTAAGATCTGTTCAGCGACTTTCGTAAATTAATGATTACAAAAAGCACAAAACAAATAAAAAAAATTATTTATAAAAATATAAATTATATTATATCATTGTAATATAAACTTTATAAATTTTAACAACTATGATTACGAGAAAAAAGTTGGAATATTTCAATACATTTTATTGTTTTTTTCAACCTTTATTTGGGTCTATTTTATAATTTCCATCTTGTGAAATCGTCTCAATTCAACATGATCATTGTACTAGTTTCATTTGTTTTAATCAAATAGAATCAATTTATGTAGTCGTTTGTACAAATGTATATATATATATATATATATATATATGTATGTACTTTCAGTTATCTTATCGATAATAATATGACACGTAGATAGCAAGTAGACAAGTAGACAAGATGCAATTGTTTACTTTTCCTATATTCTTATACAGATGATATTAAGAGGAGAGAGTGAGAGAGAAAGAGAGTGTGTGTGTGTATATGTGAGAGAGAGAGAGAGAGAGAGAGAGAGAGAGAGAGAGAGAGAGAGAGAGAGAGAGAGAGAGAATTACAAAGTAATATACAAAAGATGCAATTATTTTGACTGTCAAAGTACAAATTAAAAGGTTAAGCATAGTATCCTCGAAAGTCCTTCTAAGATCAGGAGAAGTTTACTCCCACTACAAAGCGACAATGTCGAAATCCCAGTTTCATTGAGAACCTTTGGAGCTGTCCCTCGTGAACTTGCGCGAGGGGCCGGAAGGGCGGAGGGGACTCATGATGGGAAGGGTCGTCGCCCGAAGGGCCGACGGGAACAGTCGCCGATCGGAACGCAACGGCTGCTGCTTGTCAAATCCTCTATATGTATATAAACGAGCATTTCAATATTTACAAATAATTGCAGCCGATTAACCACGAAAGTAACAGCAAGAGAAGAATGAGAACGAAGGACTGCATTAATTTTTTATTACCTATATTTTATTTGTTAAGAAAAAAATTGAGATTTTTCATTATATTTGTATAACCACAGACGTATATTTATTATTTTTTTATACTTTAATATAATATAATAAGCCAATTAATGTAATATAATAAGCAAATAATCTTTCAAAATACAAATCTTGATTGAAGAGACAAACTGAAAACTTTTATAAATTTTTGCTACTAATTTTTTTTACTTTTATTTTTATTATTATTTTATTATTATTTTTTTAATATAAATTTATGTTAATCTTCTTCTTCTAACATAAAATGCATATATTTTGATTTATTATTCCTGCAATAATTATTTCTATATAATAATAATTAAAAATAATTTTATTTTCCAATAAAACTGTATACCTGTATACATGTAAAATCTCGGTTGGCACTATTTTACCGCTCGCTTTTCTCTTAATCATAAAACGATACCGCACAGTGTATATACAGGTCTAGTACAACTGAGGTGTGACGCTACATATCAGTCGGCGGTCGCTCACAACTTGCACATGATGAATAATTTTTCATACGTGCCGGGTACAACATTACATTCCCCGGAATAATAATTCGATTTCGAGATAATCGCCATTGCATCGGTGCTCGTAAATGTTCCGCGTCGTTTGCAATCATTAAAATGCAATCGATATGTACTTTAGCGTTTGTTTACGAGAATAATATTCATCTATTTTGCAGATTGGCTTGGCAGAAAATCTTTTAATAAGTTTTCTAAGATTGACATTTGGTCAATTTAATCTTAATAATAATAATAATAATAATAAAGTGTCGAGGGATGGTCTCAAGCATGGTCCCACCTATGGCACTCAGATCGAGTCCATTATGCCTCCTCGTTAACCAGCTTCTCTTAGAGGAATTCTTTTCTTCCAAAAGCAGAGTAGGTCTTCCACGAATTGCCGTCCCACCTGATCTGGTTCCAGAAGGCCTGATCCTAGCAGGTGTGTCCTTAGTCCGACCAATACTGGACAGTCCGCAAGGATGTGGAGGCTAGTTTCCTCCTCCTCGCCACATAGCCAGTCGCCATATGCAGTCGGGCGTATCGCTATAACCCAACTTCCACAGGTGATAGTTAAGATCACCATGGCCTGTGAGCAGTAGCGTCGCAAACCTGACATTCTTTCTGCTCAGAGATCTTATGCTTCTAGGTAGGCCCTCATTGGGACATTCCCCTAACAGGCCTCTAACTTGTCTTGCACTTGGTTTCTGTTTCTTTCCTCCAGTACCTCAGGTGTACCCCAAGGTGTAGGGGTACCTCAAGATGTTCCCTCCATGTCAGCGCTTCCTGTCTAAGATAACTTCCAGATACTTTACCGACTAAGCAGAGACCAGCCTTGTTCTCCCAAGGATCGGCCCTTCTTCCCCGATTTACTTTGTACTTGCGAGTGAACACCACAAGCCTGGCCTTCAGCGGATTCACCGATAGCCCCGTCCTGCTGCACCACTCCTCCACCATTTCTAAGACTCCCTGCGTGAGCTCCAGAAGTGTCTCTAAAAAGAGGTCTTGTATTAGGGTAACCAGATCATCTGCATACCCCAACGTAAAGAAGCTCCTTTTATTCAGCGTCTTGAGCAGCTTATCCGCCACGAGACACCATAAGAGTGGGGAGAGAACCCCCCTTGCGGGCAGCCTTTCTCACCCATCCACTGACACTCACCGTCCCTAGTGATGTTACCTGCCGCCGGAACATACCTCTGATCCTATCCGACACGCCCTTGCGAGCAGCTTCCTCACACATCTCATGTGGTGTATTATTAAACGCACCTTCTATGTCCAGAAAGGGACTACATAGTTCTTTCTCTCTAGTTGCTCCTCGATAAACGATACAGCAGAGTGGAGTGCCGTTTCCGTGGAATAAACCGTATGATACGTATGTTGGTTCACATGCAGAAGTTGCTGCAATAGAATCACATCGCGTATATAAACGTCCACCAACCTTTCCAACATCTTGAGAAGAAAAGACATCAGGCTGATTGAACGAAAATCTTTGGCGGAGCTGTAACCCATTCTTCCCGTTTTGAGGATGAACACAACTCTCACCTGTCTCCAGGCTGGCCCAGAGGCAAATAAGCCCTTAGTGTCCGCATGAGCGGCCTAATGATCTGTTCCAGTCCCTCCTGAAGGAGGGCCGGAAAGACCCGATCCGGCCCGGCCGACTTAAAGGGCTGGAATATTCCTACGGCCCATTTGACCCTATTGGGTCTAACGATTTTGGCCGTTAGGAATCAGTCATTCCCTCGTGCCCTTCCTAGGTCCGAGGTTTCCTGCTGGATATTATACCCCGGTCCTCCGCGGAAGCCCGAAAAATTTGATTTTAACAAGTAGGTCAGGCATCGTTTCCCGATCACCACTGTCCCGTCATCGAGCCGAATGGCCTCCAGGGTTGCATCCTAATTTCTGGCCAAGATCCTGCCGAGTCTGGCAGCTTCGGATATTCTCTTAACCGACTTGTAGAACTTCCTCCAGCTCTCCTTTTTAGCCTCCGCTACAGAGTCCTTGTAGACTTTCTGGACCTTCTAATAAAGGTCCCAGTCAGCCTGGCGGCTCGTGTTCCTGGCCTTATTCTAGGCACGATGTGCCGCGCTCCTCAGCCCTTACAGCCTTGGACTCCACAAGGAGACTTTCCTGGTATTTCTCATCGTCCTTTTGGGACAATTGTTTTTCAAACTACCGACGACCCTTTGCAAGTGCTTGACACAGCTTGATTTTTTGAGAAGTTTCGTGCTTTTTGGAAAACTCTCTAAGACCAACAGCCAGGTCTTCACAAAATGAGTCCCAGTCCATCTTCCTTGGGTCCCTCACTGTCATCACTTTCGCTTGTGCTTTAGCCAACCTAAAGGTAATCTGTCTGTGATCCAACAGGGAGGGCTTATTGGAGATCCTCCAGCCAGTCAGCTCCTGCATTAACTGCCTAGAACAGACAGTTATGTCTAATACCCTTCTTCTTATCGCAGTGACAAAGATAGGTTCGTTGCCTCTGTTGAGAAATCTTCAGGTGAATATCAGAAATTCCCAAAGTTTCTCGCCTGTCCTGTTTGGTGTCTGTGCTCCCCCACACCGTGTGGTGCGCGTTTGCGTCGCACCCCAAGACAAGGGAAAGCCGCTCCTTTTGGCAGTACTCCATCAGGCGAATAACCGGGTCCGATGGCAGTGATTCGTCCTCCCCATGCGGGAATAGCCTGAAGTCACTACCACTCTCCCTCCAGTCCTCGTCCCGCCGATGGCCTCAATTGCAACCGCTACTAAATCCCTGGAACAGAAAGCTGGTAGCAATTGTATCTCTAACCCTTCAACGGCCACACAGATCCTGGGTCGTTCTTCACGCGGAGGCTTGAACAGCCTTCCGCACTCCGCCAGATCTCTAATACCACTCCAGACTAGCCAAAATTCTTGTATTAGTGATATGGCTGTGTGCACCCCAGCTAGGTGCCTGGTAAGGACGGCCGAGGCTCATTTGCTATGATGCAAGTTGATCTGGGTGGAGCCCACTCTGGTCAGGCCCATTACGAGGACGAGACCTTTGGGTCGGGCTCTCCTCGCCCCCCTCCTTCTCATCCCAGAGTGAACCGGTCACCTTGAAGGTAACCCGGTCCATCCCAAGATGCGGTCTGTAGTCCAACGCCCTAAGCTTAAGGACCCTGGACTTGGGGATGCTGAGAACGAGATTCCTATCCTTGTAGGTAGCTCCTACATTCTCCGCATGAACGAGCCAGTCCAAGGTGGTGATACCCGGATTCTGCCGCTCCAGCAGCTCCAGAACCGCAACTACGCTCATGGACTCGGAACCCATACCGCAGCTCTGTACTGCTTTTGCAGCGCCTCCAGTCCAATCATCCTGAGCCTGGCGCCCCCCCCCTACGGTACGATGCCACCGATCCGACTTTTCAGTCATCTCAATGACTCCGTGTCCGCGTACCTTACCACTGCGGCTCCCGCCCTCAGAGAAGTGCCGTCGAATCTGAGCAGAGTGCTCTCTCGGATCCCCTGGATCTCCTTGAAGATCGCACACCTCAGCTGCGCCAGCTCAACTGCGCAGCAGTTATCGCTGCATCGGGGTACCCCTCCGCGACGATCACCCTTGTCAGGCGGATCGCGGCGTCCGCATAACCATGGGTTCCCTGGACCCTTTACTTCTTTTTCGCTCCTTCCGTCAATTGTGGAGTCTCGTTGGGACCCTTGTGATGCTTGTTGCCGGTGTTCCACCGTGACCTTCCAACCGGTGTACGAGAGGTGGCTGAGATCGAGGTCACCGGAACGGCCGGCGGAGGCCCGGCCGAGCCTGAGCCCCCCCGCCTCCCTTTGCCCCTTGGCCCCTGTGCTTTCTTCCTCTCGACATCTGAGGTCGAGGTCTCTGGAGCGGCTGGAGGAGTCCCAGCCTGGGCCTGAGCCTGAGTCTGAGCCTCCTCCCTCTACTCTCGACTGTGCTTCCTTTGCCGCGACACCCTCCACAGTATCAGTCCTGCTTGTGCCCCCAGGGGTCCGTTCAGCGCCCGATCCTGCCACCACCACTTTTCAAGAGTCCTCAGGTGAAGCCTCCATCGGGGTGTCTTCCGTGAGTTTTATAAAATTAGTTTGTAAGTTCTCCATCCAGTTCCCACAAGCAGCTAGGGAAATATACGATCCACCCACGCAGAGCCCCGCATGCGTGAGTAAGGTTAAATACTCTGGGGTTTTGCCCGGTTCCCCAGAGGCATCGTTCGAGACTGCTCCCCCAGTGCCACACAGCCCTCGTCACAATGGCTCCCAACTTGACTTGGGAGTTGGTCCGCGGTACCAGTTTTCCCGCCCCTGTGGGTTTTACGCCCGTCGGAGTCGGTTACAGCCGCTACTATCCGGACGGTCCACTCGGACACGCGGAGGTTTAAGCCCAGAGTCTCCCATCCGGGCGTCCTCCGATCCGCCACTTGAAGTCGCGCCCGCTAGGTACTCCACCTACGGGTTGATTAATCTTGTCTATAAAAAAATAATTTTAAAGAAAAATTTAAACACCGAACGATTACTCTGTATTATTAATAATAAAAAAAATGAAAGTAATACATGTCATATAAGAATTTATATACAACATGAAACCGGCAATGTAAATTAAAAAAAAAATCAAATATAACACTGTTTCTTATAAATAGTAAATATTGCGGTAAATATCTGTATTTCATAAATAATATTTTTATAAAATTGTTATTATTTACAAAATATTTATCCAAATAATAGAATATTATTACTACGCAATTTTAATTATTGCAAAAAGATTCCTTTTTCGTCAGTACTACGCGTAGTTGGACCATGTCTAAATAAACAAAATTTACCCATTACTAATTGATATAATACCTTAATCATTTATCGCGCGCACACACATGCACACGCATACGCACGCACGCACACACAAATTAGAAAGGAATTTGTTTTAGATATACAATTAGAAATTTAAAAAGCAGTTTTTTTTAATTTTTTTATTGTTATAATTGTTCAAGCGTTCGACAGTATACGTACATTGATTATCTGTATTATAAACGCACGTATAAGCGTATAAAAATTTTACCGTTTCGTAAGGTGAAAAAACTCACTTTTTGTATTTGAATTTCATCATTTTACTATTTTTAGTAATAAAAACTATAAAATTTGTAATAAATTAAAAATAGAGTGAAAACAAGCTAAACACAACATTCAACACGTGTTAAGCGATGTAGCAGAAAGGACCCTGATATATTATCTTAACTATTTTTCAATGAAAAATACAACAAAATATTTTGCTGCAAAAAAGGAAAGATTGGATGTTACGAGTTGTGGATACGTATACATCTATACTAACCTAGTAGAAAGTAGAAAATTTCTGCGTCTTGTGTTTCCTGTGCCGCTTCCGTCTACATTGTGTTCCAAGGAACTTTACACTTTCGCGTGGAAGCAACATAGTTTAATTGCCGCGCGGATAGAATCCTGGGAGAGTATAGCATTGAAAGGAGTATGCCACAAGTTGCATTAAAATGCTTCACGGATGAACAGACAAATTGGATAAATAAAAGTTTAACATGCGGCACGAAAGACACACCACGACTTATCGCAATTATCGAATAGAAATATATTTGTCGCGAATTGTAAATATATGTATTTATGGAAATTTGTATTTGTATATATAATATTTATATATAAATACCGAATAGCTGTAAAAATTATATTGATCAAATTGTAATGAACAGAAGAAATACAAAAATATCGCGATAAAAAACAGCATTATTTCACTTAACATTTAATAGCTATTACTATACTCTTTCTTAAGTGTAAATTATTAAAGATTATTTAAAAATGTTAAAATGTATAATTTCTATTTGATTTCTTGAAGAAAATTCTTGCGTTTTGAAAACAGCTTGGAGCGATGTCGAAAAGTGACATTTTGTAACCTGTGTAACGTTTACTCTATCGGATCATTACACAACACACATACGCACACAAAAGCGCGCGCCCGAGTACGTATAATAGGCGTTCGTTCAACGTCGTTTGACTTTTTTTCGCTAGAAACGGAATCGCAAATCACTACCAGCAGCTGAGACTCTTCTTCATCAAAGAAAAATTAGTTTTCGTCAGTGTCGATATTCAATGCATAACGATTAGAATATTTGTTACTTCCTTTTGGACACCGAAGAGAGGAAAAAGAATGGTATAGATGGTCGATTGGCAGGAATTGAAATATCGAACATTTCGTATCCAGAATTGCAGCAGGCGATTTGTAGTTTGTATAAAAGAGAACATAATTAGAAAAAAATAAATAAAAGTACGCGAATTAGGATATAATTGAGAGCATATGTAATATGTAGTACATGCAGCTTTCAAGATTTAAATTTAAAGTATCGTAATTATACAGAAAAAAATTACTCTCAAATTGAAACTTATGTATTTTCAAATTAACGCGATCATTGTTTCACATATAAGCAACAATATATAATCTTCTTAGAAGAATTCGAAAATCTTAAATTTCAAAATATTATAGTCTTATTTCAATACTATAAGTGTTATTTCAAGAATATAATATAGTTGTTTTGATAATTTTATTCTAAGAAAATTGTAATCTTCGATTTAAACATGTAGTATTTTATCCAGCATTTTTCCCTTTTCATTCAAGAAAATTATTCTTAAATAACAAGAATATCATTTTCTTGATTAAACTATACAAAATTTTAAAATAAATCTTTTAAAATTCAAGTAAATTTTTTTGATTTAACGTAATATAATCTCATTTCAAGATTTCCGTTTTGAAACTAAAGATATTGTCAAAACAATAATATTCTTTTTTCTGTGTATTGATAGTGATTTGATGATATGTATGTCTTAACACGAATTGAACAGTATGCAGAAATATTTTCCATGATAATATTATGTAACATTTAAAATAATTGTAATATTTTGAATAATTGAAATATTGTGAATTTATTAGATATTATCATGTGTGCGTGTACGTGTTTGTGTATGGTACACCAGCAGTCACCCGGTTTCGCTAAAGTGAAGAGAAAGACGGTTTAATCGATTTTCATCGAGTCTTAAAATTTTGTATGCACATATCCAGCGAGAAGTTAATACTTTATCGTATATGTTCCCTCCTTCCTTATCATTTCACTGATGTTTCTAGTAAATTCAGAATGGATTTTTTTATTTGGTCAACGAGAGCAACCGCGTTTGATCGGTCAGCGGGAATTACAATAAAATCACCAAAACCTCTTTCGCCAACTTTTGAAATAGGTATGCATACTGACCTTTGATTTAAAATATGTTTCGCTAAATATGTTTCGCTAAATCTAATAGATTTTAGTTCAATTTTTCGATGATAGTTAACCCTTCTTTCCGTGTACATATTTCGTGAGGTGTGTTTGTGTTTGCATCGAAGGTAGAAGGACGATGAGATGAAAGGAGACACAAAAAGAAGCGAGAAAGAAGACAGCCAGAAAATATACGGGGGCAGAGAAAAACGCGCGAGTTTAACTGTGGAGAGTGGTCTTCCCTTCGAGTTTTACACACCGGGTATCTCGTAATTGAGCAGACACGAGCCACCCGACACATGAACTCATTGAGAGACAGAGAGAGAGAGAGAGAGAGAGAGAGAGAGAGAGAGAGAGAGAGAGGGAGAGAAAGAGAGAGAGTGAGAGAGAGAGAGAGAATGAGTCCAGTCCACTCGGAGAATTATCCCTATTTCTGGGCGTATTGTAGGGTCGATCTTATACATCGTATCCGGAGACAAACTGTGCGGCTTAGTTATTCAGACATCAAATAAATGGTTTACATCATTCTATACACGCGATAATTGATCTCGTTCTGCATTTGTTTTTATGAATCAATCCTTTAAGTCTGTGTCTTGAAAAACAATGCTATGTTTACAAATTCAAATTTAACGAATTGAATTGATACTGGGAAATTTTTAATTAAATCTGTTATTTCGATAAAACGAGATGTGAAAGTATTTTTATTTATACAAAATAAAATAAAATTGCAAAGATCATCAATGGATTTAATTTATATATTTAATAAGCACATAAACTTTTCTACCTGTTATCAAAGTGTAAGTGTTAACATATGTTTAATAGAATTTTTAATAGTTATATTTTTAATAGAAAACTTCTAAATCATTTAATTCAGAATTATATATATATATATATATATATATATATATATATATATAATAGATATATATAAAAGTAGATTTATTTTTTTTATACTTACACATTATACAGCATGTTATGATTTTATATATATATATATATATATATATATATATATATATTACATTATAAATATATATTATAACGAAAATGTCACAACAAATACATTTATGTCTTCAAAAGATGGATTATAGATACAAGGATACAAGGACTAGTATTCAGTCTAAATATCTAAAGTTTTTTATGTTTACATCAAAAAGATTGCTCCGTCTGTCGCAAATAAATGGATTGAAAATATGAATTTTAAATTGCGTCTTCTCAACAAGATTTATAGTTGTAAATGACATTGCATTGCTCACACAGGAACCTTGTCGATAGTAAGTTATAGAATCGTATGCAATTTGTATTGATCAGACATTTATTATACTTTCGTAATTTCTTTGAATCGTGGAGTTATTGGCAGAAATTTAGTTCGTATTTAAACTTTTCCTGATTTTTTTTTAGTTGCTCTTTTGCGGGAAAACTATTAATATTAATATTTGCTTATAATGATTATTTTCTCGCGTGGAGCGTGCAAGTTGATTCGAGAAACTTTTAATAGCTTTTCCTTCGTTGAGATAGAAGCTCGGAAATAAGGCATCAGCCTTGGGCGGTTCTCGATCTCGCAGCACACGTACTCTAATTTGACAAGAAATTTTGCTCAAAAAGCTTCTCGCAAAGGTAAAGTTATACTTTGTAATCGCGGCGACTACGATCTTCTAAGAATAAACGGCTCGCGCGGCTCTAAAGTCCGTGCTTTGACTACATCTCCGTGGGATCCGGCGGGATTGCCGAAGGGTTAAAAGGGTTAAGCAGTCGAGACTGTGCGAGTTAGGGAAGGTCGAACGCGGTCGGCCTTGTCCGGAGCAAATTCGCGGAGCGGAACGACCAAGTTCGCCAAACTCCCAATTATTCGATGTTGATGTCGATGTCCAAATATGTATATGATTGGGTATAGGATGAAGGGTATAGGAAAGCATAAATTATTTACAATATGTACTGTGACTATAATGTATATCATACTAAAATGCGTTATACATTGTGCATAGCAGTACTGTAGAATCTGATTTTGAAAACATTTGCATAAAGGTTTACAAGAATCAACAGGATACTCTTTTTGGTTCTATTGTCGTTAGAATTTTATTTTAAAAACGATACTATTTATATTTCGAATAAAATTACATAAAAATGGTGGTACAACAATGATCGAAAAAAAATCATTATTTATAGTGATAATTTTTACTTAGGAATTCATTGATTATATGTGTAAATGTTGCCTTAAAATGACATAAACTCTAATCTATCTAAACTTATACTACGTTTATAAATTAAAACAAAATTATAAATCGTGTGTAGGCGAATAAAATCGGAATATTAGTCGAAATATTTGACGTAGGAACATCAATTGCTCACGTATACTTCACGTTTTGCAGAAAACATCAAGATGTAACATCTCACGAAAGACAGCGACGCGTACGTATACGGCGTAGCTATTGCACGGTGCAGGAGAAAGGAAGTTTATCGTAGAAAACAGCTCGAAAGTTGCGGCCGCAGCGCAACCTTCACTTCATAACGAAGTATACCTTGCTATTTCACATTATCGAAGAGGTCCGGCGAGATCTTTTTCAAAAGCCAAGACGGGTTCGATCTTTGCGAGTGCCGTGATGCTACTGAGAGAGTATACGACGATATATGAGCTTGTTGCTTTTCAAGCGATTCTCTCTCTCTCTTTCTCTCTCTCTCTCTCTCTCTCTCTCTCTCTCTCTCTCTCTCTCTCTGCCTCTCTGTCTCTCTGCCTCCCTGCCTCACCCGGCGCAGAGACAGAAACATCTCGCTTTGGGTCAATAACTCGTGTGACTGTATATTACAACACAGGCGAGTCGAGGACTAGAGGTAAAGTTTCGATATCTCCCCGTCGATTTTCGTAAATTCAGATTTACGGGTTTACTTTTTCCTCAGGGAAGTAATATCCCGAATAATATCTTGTCAATTAAACACCATGCATGATTTGATACGCGAGAGCTAAGAGTTTGTAATAATTGATACGATTAGGAGAAAGTAGGGTAAAAGTCTATGACCCTCGTATGGCAGGTGGAATACGCAAATGCAGACAAGAATCACGATTTCTTAAGTATTTGAGTAGAAAATACTTTATATAGAATATAGAATATAATGCTAATAAGTACGTAATTACAATAATGCACCTGACAAGTTTTTTGCAATTTCTCCATTTTCTATTTTTATGATTGCGACTGATGGCAACCTTCGGTTAACAAAGGTGGAAGGAGTATATGTTTCAAATCAGTTGTTATCAAAGATCTTCATAATTGTAATATATTTTCTTATCAACATTTAGTCACAGACTTTTTATTAAACGAAAACAGCGCAGTTTAAAGCTTATAATGTTATATTTATATATTACCAAATGTTTGAAATAAGGAAGAAAAAATTAATATAATTTTATTAGATATAAAGTTTATTTAGTGTAAAATTAGTTATATTCAATTATATTTTAAATATTTAAAGGGAACAATGCGTTATTAATATACCGCAATATTTGTTGAAAGTATTTTTGTTTGCAAAAGGTAATCAACATTATCTATTTGCGACTAGTTTTCCAGCACGACAATTGTCATAGTACAGTGTTCTTGCGCGCTATCAGTATAGTATCGCTTTAGGGAGCACTTCGTTCTCAAGCTAATTATATATGCCTGTTCGGAGACTGAGTTTACGTTTGATATCTTTGGAATCACGAAATTTGAAGCTCAATTTTGCGTCCTATCTTTGTACTCTTATCTCTCTCTCTCTCTCTCTCTCTCTCTCTCTCTCTCTCTCTCTCTCTCTCTCTCTCTCTCTCTTTCTGTCCGTCCGTCTGCTGTCTGTCTATTTATCTGTTGCGATATCGCGGTTATTCAATTCCGTGGCAAGTACGCGAACGCAGCGGAGAAGAAAACGAGTACCGCTACAACATGAGAGTTCCGAGTTTCCCCCTTCACGCGCGCAGTTCACTCTTTTCCTCGATGTTCGCCCCACGTCGAAGGCCCTATCCCCACAGTGGCGACCGCCACGCCGCGCCGCGCCGCATCGCGTCGCACCGCTCCTCCTGCCATGGCTATAGTTTCCACTTCCTCGACCGTCCTTCGTGAGTACATTGCAATTTTTCTCGGTTAGCAGGAGGCGACTAACTCGCGTAGCTAGCTCCGAGGCCGACATCCGAATCACGCTGTGAGAAAACCTCAACTACGTTTTGCTCTCTTTTCTTCAGCTTTCCTACCTCGAATCACTTCTTTTTTGCGCAAACCAACTCTCGCTGGTTTATATAAATTGTTGTATAATTGATACAGAATTATTGAATTTCATCTTAAATTCATAGTGAAAACAATAACAATTCGATACATTGTCTGATTGTCTCGAATGGATCTTGTCTTGTCTTTAATCCAGTCCTATAGGAAATCTTGCTTCGGATTGTGCAAGATTCCGTTTCAAGGAAATGTTTTATTTGTAAAGACAAGATGTGTCTGCATAATAGTTCGATACACTAGTTTCTAACAGCAGTTTACGCAGTAAACTTTTTTTACTTAGAAGCTATTTTACATAGCAAAGCGAAATTTTAAAAGTGAGCATGTCATTATTGAACGTAAATGCGACAATAAAAAAATTACTGTAATATCTATAAAACAGTAATACTAAGAGTACATGACAGTATGATACATAGAAGTAATAATATATCAGAATAAAAATTAATACATAGCAGAATTTCTTTAAACAATTAAAACAGTTAGTAATAAAAAGATACACAGTTTACAAATTGAATAGAATAATTCAAGTTTTTATATAAATTGTAAATATAATATATCTTTAATATTAAACTCTTAATAAAAAATCATCACTCACCATAATGTTTTCCAAAATATTTTCATAACGCAATATTCAAATTAAACTGGAAAATTCCAAGATTTGATATTAAATGTAACAAACGTAAGTTCAAATTAACGTGTAAAATAATAAATAAATAATTTAATTTGTTTCTGTGATATCACAGTCAAGAATTAAAATTAAAAATTTATAATCACAAATAAATATCAACCTTCTTAATTATTGTCTGGTTATAAAATGAAAAGTATTTGTCGTTATTACAGATCTTAGAGAGAACAAAGAGTTATCTATTGTAAAATTATTTAACTCAACCGTCATATTTTTTGTTAAAAAATAATGTTATTGATTGTCGATGTGTGTGCGTTATCCAAACACATTCTTTACCTATTTGTAAATTGATGTATTTTATTTAAATATTCCACAAAAAATTAAAAGACTATTTTGTGAATAATAACTTTCTACAAAATTTATTATTTCATGATTCATTCAAGTTTGTGTTTATAATAGAATTTTTTCTTTCAAACTTCTGGTTCTCGCATCCTGCAGTAAAGAACAATCAAACATTCAAACATTTGATCATCCTAAAAGTTGTTTTGAGAAAAAACTGTAAGATTAGAAAACGTTTCCTCTCTACCTAGAAGTAAACTAGAAAATTTCTAGAAAGTTTCGTGTAATTTTTATCTTTGTTCTACACGTTGTAAAGTTAAGCGTTTTAGAGATGTTGAAGGAGAAGGGAAGCAATTAGAGAGAAGCGTATATTTCAGAAGGACAAGCAAAGAGGTACTAAACGTACACGAGACTAACGGAGACTGAAAGGTGGGACAAACTCGCCTTAAGGGGAGAGGGAGGCAGAGAAGAAAAAAAAATGATGCGTCTTGCGAGCGTGTAAAATAGAAATTCACTCGGTACTCGGTATCTGCACGCGTAACGGTATTCATCTGTAAAACTAATTATATGGTGTCTATTTTAAGTACAATTGTGCAAAATATATCAAAATACAAGATTAAAATATCAATTTGTCATTATCAGTCTCTCTTTCTCTCTCTTGTCAATTTTAACTATTTAAAAAATTGTATTGTTTCAAATAATCAAAATAATTGGAAAAGTTTAGACTAGAGAAAGCATTTACATGTATCATATTTTTACAATTATTCCTAAAATTCCTAGAAATTCCAAGTGTTTCAATATAAGATAAATGTCTACATTACATATATGAAATTTGTGAAGTACTCTATATTAAATCTTTATACATATAAACCTGATTTGTTTCATGAGTACTCGTCGAGAATAAGTGAATATGTGTTAAATAACTTTTTACTTGGGACAAGTATATTCTATTTCAACTTACATTTATTTCTTCGCTCCTTATCTCGCGGGGCAAATCAAAGAGGTAAATGACTTTTGTATTCTTAAGACTCATACCAAGTTTCTCAGCTAGAGGAAGTAGAGAAATACAAGCGCAGTATATCTCCTCACCGTTAAAGTCCTCTCATTCTATCTGTTTCTTTGCTGGATTTCTCATTAAACTATACTAAACTATAAACTAGAAGTACAATGGACACTTTTAGATATTATTCAAAATAGTATTTTATAATAAATATGATTAATTTTGTAATAAAATTGTATATAAATATTTCAGTTTTAATATCTAGAGTGCTTATATAATACATAGATAAAATGGTAAAAAATCTATTACGATTCGTACGTATATAAAATACATTTAGACTCCTTATACGATTCAGAATTGGAAAACAATTTTATTGAAGTAAAATACATACCGTCATTTATCGAATTATAAAGGAATCTGTATCGGAATTAAATTTTTAAGTTGTATAAGTTATTTTGGAGTGTCATTATTGCAAAATTATAGTAAGAAAAAATTTTGTTACTTGTGCTATTTTATCGAATAAGGATAATCAATTAATTTTTTTTATATTACTATATTCGGTAACGTGAGTAATTCATACATAATTATTGTATTTATACCTGCATTTTATTTCCGTCTCTACGAGAGTACCATTTTATTTAAACACAAGTTGAAGCTTGACAAAATTAGATTAAACAATATATATTTTGTTTCTTCACACACACACACACACACACACGCGCGCGCGCGCAATTCTTCACTCACTCACTCACTCACTCACTCACTCACAGTATTTGAATCGGAATATAAATACAGATGTAGATAAAGCCGCTTAAGACAAGGTCATAATCATATAATTTTTCTATTGTACATTATATATACACTGAGAAAAAAAATACTAGATTCAAATAAATATTTCTTGGAATAGTACTAATAACATTATTTTATAGGAAATTAATAATATTTATTTAAAACAAGTACTAGTTTTCTATAATTTAGAAAATATTACTTGTTTGAAATAAATATTATTGATTTTCTATAAAATATGTTATTAGCACTATTCAAAGAAATATTTATTTGTATCTAGCAATTTTTTTTTTAGTGTATATATTTAAGAATATTACACACAATTTATTATAAAAATCTCATATATAAACACATTTTTAAAAAGAATTATCAAAATATTATAACTATCTTAGAATTAAATTTTATTTAATTTTACGCAAATTTTTATTTTATAATGAGTAACAATAATATTTAACATCAAATAATAATAAATGTTAAAGGAGTACATAATATTTCAAATTTCTTTGCATCAGGTCAAAAAAGCAAATCATCAGTTTCATACTGATTCCAGGAATTTCTTAAATTAAAAAGTAATAGTTCTAGAAACTCTGAAATAAATAATCTAATAAGAAATAAGTTAATGTTGTACGAACGAGCCTCAAATAAATTGTGCTGTAGATAGCAATTTAATAATAAGAGTACCGAAATTAATTCGGGATGTTGGCTGTAGTCTATGTAATGATCAATACCCGTGCACTAACAATTCGGAGAATCGGATAATTACGAGGAATGATATATCTATGTGACAAATCATCCATAATCAAGCAGAATATTTCGTACAAGATGTAAATACATTATACTAACGAGGACGCAAATCAGTATAACAAAGCAATTATTAGGAAGGCTAGCGCATTTATCGCACTGGCTAAGAATGATTGTAATTATAAAAACGGAACATGTATAGAAAAAAAATCTTTTGTATTATTTTTTATATGTTTAATAGTTGAAAATTCATTAAAAAATTTTTTTATTTGGAAATTGCACTCTTTTTCCTTCTAATATATACATATGTATATATAGTCTTTAAAAGAGCGTAAGCTTAGATTCTTTATTTAATGTTTTATAATCATAGCAATATTAAGCACATTTCTGAACATGTACCTATGCGATGACACGGACATGTAATTTACAGCGTATCCCGTTACGAGTAAATTTTCAGTTTTAATCAAAAGAGCAGCGTGCATAGCGATAATGCAACAATGACGACAACGACCGCCGACAACGACAACGACAACGACAACGACAACAACGACGACGACGACGACGACGACATTTCTCGTGCACCAAAAAGTTCAACAGTAGGCGGCACAGGTGTTGGTTAACAAAGTACACCTCCGCAATTTTTTACGCCCACGTATACACGCGTGCCGCGTCACGTGGGTGTTTTCGTTGATCTGTGGATGTAACCTTTACGCAAACGCAATACGTATCGAGTAACATAGTACGTCTTGCCCATTAAGCGAAACGCCAACCCCCCCCCCCGTGTTGCTCCACGTTTCATTTTAATCCGACCCTTCTCACCCTTGATCGCAAAATACATCTTTAGCCTATTCACCACTGCCCGAAATCCTTTTCTCTAATGATGGAGCGAATGTCACTTCCAGGTGGCTATTTTAATTTTATCACAATTTCACAATAAAAATATTATATATAATATGATATAAAAAAAACCTTACTATTTATATTTTTTAATACAATAATTTATAATTTGATTTTACTAATATTAATCATTATTAATATATACTTTTGTTACTTTTGTACTATTATTATTATATTATTATTATTATGTGGCAGAATTGAAATTATTTGAAAAAAATTGGAGAGAACATATTTACTTCGCTCAAAATTAAAAAAAAGAAAATCATAACCTACATTGATGCAAATAGCTCATGTTATATGATGCAAACAATTTTTGTTGAAAAATTAAATATCTGTTTCATACATTAAAATACATTAAAAATATATTACTGTTTTGTAACCATTTAATAAACTTATTAATACTATCATTTATTTTACTAACAATATAGGGCAAGTATTATATATATTTTTCATTTTATATTCATTATTCATTTACGAGTGGCACAAAGATATATTTTTTAAATTTCTTTGTTAAAATTTAATAATAATAACGTTGGACATAAATATTTAATGCTGTTGTTGCTTATCGGTGAATAATCTTGTGTCAGCTGGCAAAGGCAGTACTCGGAAATGTATCACAGATAACTCGTGCAATACGCACGATAGCTACGGAGGCATCGACGAAGTAATTTTCATGAAAATGTGCGGAACCTCTTTGAGCTTCCAAAATATGCACACACTTTGAATGTTCGCCCCTCCGAGGCAACACTCGGATACTGGAACTCCAAATGGTTAGAGCGTCGACCGCGCGCTAGTCGAAAGCGCACTAGATACGTTTCGTCCCCCCTCCCCTCCTTTCCTCTCCACTATTGTGCGTTTCCAATTTTACGCGCTGTCTTTCTCCATCTCGGCGATATCCAAATTATTATTCTATATTAAGCAATTTGTCACATAAATACTTGAAAAATATAGTGATAATAAAATTCTTAGAGTAAATATTCTCTCTTTATCATGATTTCTAATTCTTAGAATTTCCAAAAGCTTTCAAATTTTGAGTTTAATAATAAATTTTATTTATAAAAAATATTTAGATTAGTTAAGAATATAAAAATCAAATTAAAGAAAGATTTATTTTGGAAATATCAATAATTTATTTTCATCATAATATTTGTTTTGCAAGGTTCTTTAACGGAAAAAAACTGTGTCCAACTATTGTGACTACGTGTCACAAGACCTGTGGCATAATGAAATAGTAATAAAATATAAAGTAAAATTTATTTTTGTTTCGTCACGTTAGTCGTATCGAATGCTTTTGTATTTTCTGAAAAATAAAGATAGCAGTAGTCTTCGAGCGAATCAGTTGCTCCTCCACAAACACAAGCATTATCGCAAAGAAAAACGTTTATCAGTGTTAAAAACGTCTATCGATGGATTTGAAAGTCTGACTAGTATCACGATAAAGCCGTGACGTCCCGTTTCATTCTATTATAAAATAGATTTCTTTTCTTCGACTATCGTTTAATACTGTACATTCGTCACACGATATGAAACAAATCAGCCCGCGAAGGAACGATACAATCTTGCAACATATTAAGTTATATTAAGTGAAAGTGCACGTAAAACTTTTAATACAATTAATTTAACGAAATAGGAGTTATTTTCGTTCACTTGTCGCAATGTGGTTCGAAGAAAAATCGCGTTATATCTCTCGTGTATCGAAGGACGCGTACGGCTTTAAAAGCCGATGGGAGGAAGAGGAGAAAGAGAATGAGGATAAGAGAAGGAGGAGGAGAACGAGGACGAGGAAGAGGAAGAGGAGGAGGAGAAGAAGGGCGAGGGGGAGGGGGAGGGAGAGACGTGTGTCCGTATATACGTATGTAGTGAGGTAGTAGCAGACAGAGGAGACCGAAGCGTATAGACGGCTCCGTAGTCCGTACGCGCGAGTACGAGTACGAGGGAGAAGAGAGGGAACGAGGAGGAGGAGGAGGAGGAGGAGGAGGAGGGGTCAAAACGGAGGGGAAAACGACTCGGAACTCGTGTCGTAGCGGTACGACGCTCGGTCGGGTATCTCCGCGTCGTGGGCCACACGCTCGGCCGGTGTCGGCTCGCATACGCTCGCTCTGGCTCGCTCTGTTCCGCTGTGCTCCACAGCTCCAGTCGTACTCGGGTCTTGCTCGCGTGTGAGTCTTTCGTGCTAACCGAGCTCAACGAAATCACATTTAGCGTGCGCGTGCACCTATAACGGAGATCAGACAGTCTTTCTCTCTCTCTCTCTCTCTCTCTCTCTCTCTCTCTCTCTCTCTTTCTCTTACGAGTACATAGAGTTTTTCCTCGGCATATGTACATCTGAGTACATACGTGAGTGCAAGTAAATGTATATCGAACGTAATCACGCGCGCGCGCGCGGGGGGGGAGTGTGTGCCCGTGTGTCCGCGTGGTTCACGTGTAGCGGTAACGCTATTACTAGTTAACGGTTAACGCGCGATCTCAGGTCGATATACGGTTGTCGCACTGATATACAATGTACACTTGGTATACCTAGCGACACGTAACAAAGATATATATGTACATATAAAAATTTGCACATATACATGTATATATATGTATAGCGAATTGTGTAAAGCTACCACGAGTGCTCCGAATTAATTCCGTTAGTTGTAACGTGTGCGTGGGGTGAAACCATCACGAGAGAAGGAGCAAAAGGAGCGGAAAAGGAGAAGAGGCATATACCGAGGGGAGAGAGAAGCGGCGAGAGGAGTCGTGCGCGCGAGCAGGAAGGAAGAACAAAGAACGACAACGTGCCACTGGCAGGCCTACGTGCGAGAAAAGACCGTCTCTCTCTCTCTCTCTCTCTCTTTCTTCCCTCTCTCCGATTCGATAACTTTATCTCTCGCGCTGACGTTCGCTCGCTCTCACCGCGCGCTGCGACTTACGTGCGAACAACGGCAACAACGAGGGAGCGACTCGTTTCGGTGCTTAAGGTAAAGTGATTTTCAATGACGTCACGAGACGAGAGCGATGTCAAGTTGAGCAACCTCCGTCCACACCACACCACACCACACACCACACACATACACACACACACACACACACACGCGCGCGCGCGCGCGCGCCGCCGCCAAGCACCGAGCATTGCCCGCGGGGGGAGGGAGAGTAGGAGGGGGAAGGGGGGGCTCTCGCTCTCCGTTACTCCCGTCAGCTAGCGCGCCAGGGGACATCCTCGCTAACGATCAACCGCGAGATATTGCGGGTTTATCGTATTATAAATGGCGCGGTACTTCGCCGCCCGCCTATCAACAAAATAGAGGGATCATATTTTCAAGCTTTCTTATCCTCCTTATCAACGTCGCATAATCATCATGGTGATGCGTGAGTCAATTCTCCAACTACTTTCGACGACTCGATACTCGAATCGTTCGATCGCGAGCCGAGCCAAACCCTGCCAACCACCTTCCCTCCACCACCCCCGTCTGATCGTTCGCGACATCGGAGGATTTCGTCCGCCGATCTCCTTTAGTTAATCTTTCTTACCGCAACCAGAAATCGTGCACGAGATCCCCTCTCTTCTCCTTACGATCGGCTTCTTCGTGTTTCCTCGTGTTTCTCGCAGGAATCGAAATCAAACTTATACTTGTATCAAATATCCAAATATAGATTTCAATACTACGAGGATGAGGATAGTGAAATTCTAAAATATTTTTCTTCTTTGCGATAAAAATTACGTTTATTTTTGACGATTGGACGTAAGGCCTACTATATTTTTCTGTAATTGTAGTGTTGACGACAATACAACGTTGAGCGGTTTCTTACTTTTTTTTAATCCTCTTTAATCGCGACATATTAAAAACGTTTTAGGAATTATTATAAAAGTAGAAATGAACGAAAATTACACTTATCTCGAATCGATAGATTAGATATCTATTAACTCTCTGCAATTTGGGTTTTTTTTTTTTTGCCCAACCGAAATTTCACTCTGAAATTTCTCTGAAAAGAGAAACAGAGGGACACCAAGTCCGGTTTCGGTTTAACATGTCATTCAAAAGGCTACTCATAGTTAATGTCATAAAATGTTTGCAAAATTTTCTAGGAAACCTAAATAAAACCTTGTAAAAAAATCCTCGACTCGATAAGAGACTTAGCTAGCGGGCTTGAGAGTCACCATACATGAATAGTACATGTTCATTACTCGCTAAAAATTTGACTGACTATTGGTGTCGCTAAATGTTTCACTACATCACGATGCGCGCGAATCAATGCCAAACGCGTACGACCGACGACGGCCGATACACATCGCTCTCTCGATGACGACTTTCCGTCAATTCCGTCGTTGCGATCCGCAATCTAACGATGAACAACGGAAATAATGTCTGCCCAAGTTTTTCGTATCAACGAGAGAACGATAGCCGATGACAGTGTTTTCGCACGTCACGGTATGTCATGTCCAACACAACTGCAAATATATTTCTGTAAATATCGACGATGACGCGAATCAACGAAACGATAATGTATCTTCGACCAACGATTCTTTTCGCTACTTTCAAGAAAGTCGCTTTAAACAAGTTGCTAATAATCTTTGCCACTTTTTTTGAAAATAATTTCGCAAGCTTGAAAAACGTTAAACCTTTCTACTGTCAAGAATGCTGAGTGTTGTTGCGAAACATTATCTCTATCCGCCATCCACTCTTTACCTTGCCGATAAAAAGAAATCGAAACTAACTCACTTTAATTTTGCAATACAGACAAGACGAAGTCAGCTTGACGACGTCGAGTGATTTGGTGGAATTTAACTCAGCGAGAGAAGAGAGAGAGAGAGAGAGAGAGAGAGAGAGAGAGAGAGAGAGAGAGAGAGAGAGAGAGAGAGAGAGAGAGAGAGAACATCAGCTTCGCTTCTGCGTCGCCTTTGACCCGCCGAGCGCGAAACGTTAGACAAGATATCGCCTTGATATTTAAGCGCTACGGCGGCGAAACGCGCGCGCGGTTTTTGCGTGGCAACGAGCGTAACTCGAATAAGGGCGCGGTTGGTCAGGTTCTTTGACAGTCAGTCGAGAAACCTCGATCCGCGCAGAGGGCTATTTATTTTGTCGTACGGTGTATACTGGAAACTCGCTCTCGCTCTCTCTCTCTCTCTCTCTCTCTCTATCTCTCTCTCTCTCTCTCTCTCTCTCTCTCTCTCTCTCTCTCTCTTTCTCTCTCTCTCTCTCTCTCGTTCTCTCTCTTTCTCTCTCTCTCTCTCTCTCTCTCTCTCTCTCTCTCTCTCTCTCTCTCTCGTTCTCTCTCTTTCTCTCTCTCTCGATAAATCCGAAAACGCTTCTCGAACTCGGCGCAACGCGACGTTCGCTCTTTTGTGTGTAATATTTGATGACGCGCACGAGTACGGATTGATTACTCACGTGTTTGACGTACGAAATATCTTCCTCTCTGCTAATTTGATAATACAGATTATGTGCTGGGATAATTTAAACGACTTAAAAATATATACGAGTTTTCGTGACATAGATTTTTAGCGTCGCTGCTAGTTTAAGTTTCTTTTAAAACACAAAACGTCTTCCTCGGGAAAATGCCATACTCCAAAATTACAGAGACGTTCCTCATTAGGAGTTCTCCTTAACGTCACCAATTTTGTTTAATTTTCACAATATCAGCTTTTGTCGCTTTTTTATCGAGAAAACAATAATTATCAAGAAGAATACGAATTACATCGACTTTGTTACAGAAAGAGAAAGCAATTTGAACAAGTTGCGACAGACAGACAGATAGCTCAACAACACAGATATCTCGTAAATTTATTAAACATAAAAGCTAATATAATAACGAGGTTTGTCACATGTTCGTTCGATATCGAATATCGAATACCTGCAGTTGAAATGGCATTTCCCGCGCCCATCTCTGAACGCACGCAAGACACGGCGTATCTAAATAGTCTGGTAACCTTCGCGATTCATCACGCGTCCAGTGGGTCTGCTGCTTAGGGGATGCCATTAAGTGAATTGCACAGCTCGAGCGCTATATCGATCTCCGAGCGTTATATCGCGTTATGTTCCCCCTCCCCCTCCCCCCCCATGTGTCTTGCGAATCACACACGATCTTTCCAAACGTCGCGTCGCGTTGCGTCGTTCCTCTTCTCCTCTTACTCCCGATTCCGATCCGATAATAATAAGGTCGATCGGGATGCGAAACGCTGAATGTGAAACGCGCGAATGGCGCGCGGGATGCCATTTTGCTTCCTCCTCAGCGCGTGACTTATCTTTATATTATACTTGGGTTGAATTTGTTTGGTAAATCTTTGAAGAAATCGAGACAAAGGGAGAGAGATATCTTTTTGAAATGCTTATCGGGTTGATATTGATTGCGACGAATAGTCGTTACCTTGGGATTTGTCGAGTGCTGCCGAGAATAATCGAGATAATTTATAGCCTCTATATGGTTAAATCGCATTTTCAGCATCGTACGGTGTAAGTGACCAACTTAGCTTGATAAAAAACATTGGGTCTAGTTTATTTAATACTTATATATTGGATTTCTGAAATATTTGTTGCTTTGTTTTTCTTTTGTTCCTTTATTCCTGTGTCCTTGTGTTTTATCTTTCGTTACCTCTTTTCCTATCTGTTTCTATCGATTACTATAAGGTCCGAAATATTTTTGTTCCAAAAATATTTTTCTCACAAAAATTACGTTTAAACAGCAGAATTAACTTTCACTGTGTATCAACGAGTGCTTAGAAACGCTCAAGAAACGCTCTCCGAGAGCGAGATCCGTTAACGCATTACCACCGATCTTATCGCGCGCGCGCGTCGATCTCGACGCGGGGAGGTGCAGCCGCGTCAAGGTATCCAGTTATCGCGTTTGCTGTTCAAGTTAACTCTGCCTTGTGTATCACTCGATACATACAGGAGCTGTCGAGTGAGCTTACTCCTATGAAACATTCGATAGCAGATAACGTTTTTAAACCTAAACGAATCTGTCTTCTGATTCGGCAGTTTGTAATTGTCATGTAATTTTATCATATAACGATTATGCTTTATAGTTGCCGTATACTTTCTCTCTGATAACATAATAGAATAGTAATAACTTTTAAGAATTAAAAAAGGCATACAAATTATTTTGGTAATATTATAAAACACACACACGCAAAACTTATTAAATCGAGCATATAAACAGAGAATCGATATACTATAAGGACCGACGAGTTCTTTATATATACATAAAAAAATAGTAAAAAAATATTTTTGAATAAAATTTCTATAAACTTTTAATAATATACTATAACGATGTAGAAAAACAGAATTATTAACTCGCGATTGTTTTGAAATCTGGATTTTATCAAAGTTACGAATATTCTTTACAGATATTCATAGAAAATGAATCGTTCGAGAGTATCGTATTCTTCTCGGTGTTATGTCGCAGTATTATGTCCGCTTATATCCAAGGACAATACAAACGTAACCATGTCTTATCTTTCGCTCGTTACTAATAACTCGACATTAACTAATTTCTTTCTTTTTTATTAACAAATACATAACGTTACACATTTTCTCTAATTTGTTATATCAAGTACGCAGTGAAACATGTTTATTTTAATTTTGACATCATTATTAAAGACTCCAATCATCACCAATACAACACACACACACACACACACACACACACACACACACACACACACACACACACACACACACAACGGATCGTATTGCAATCGATGCCGGAGAGAAAGCAACGCATCTCATTATCAATTCCTAATGTTAATAATGTAATTGATGTCATCGATGATATTAATTCTTGGAAAGCGACGGATGCTTTGTGCACGAATGTCGCCAATTTTTCGTAGAAATATGTCAATAATTCTTAAGAATGTCTTTTTCGAATAAATTCCTTATTTAGATAGCTTATTTTGAATGATATAATTAAAATATATATTAGTTTTTAATATAATGTAATACCTCTTTTATGATATAAATAAAAACATCTTTAAGAAAGAGATAGATAGATAGAAAGATAAATAGATACATAATATATATATATATATATAAACTAATAAGAGAGAGAGAGAGAGAGAGAGAGAGAGAGAGAGAGAGAGAGAGAGGGGGGGGGGGAGAGAGGGAGGGAGATAGATGGATGAAGGGAAAAAAGAAACGCGTGAGAGTGAGAATATATCATACGATAAGTTTTTTATACAGCGACCCTTTATTCGATGCGATAACGTTTCCTGTTATCGATATGTAAGCGCAAGAAATTGTCACAGATAAAAGTTGTGATATATATCACAGTCATTGATTTCCAAACTTTTCTGTCGGCGATTGTTATATCTTGATGGTGAATTTCCATCCATTACATTTCAGAGAATTTATCTCGAGATATAAAACAACAATGTTAACGTTTCACGATGCAATGCATACAGTCACTTCCGATATTTTTCCCGATGGAAATTCATTACTTTGTCCAATAAAATCGTCGATGGTAAACGCCGTCAAAAATAATACATATCACACGTTTCGTATTCCAATGTTTTCTATAATACTTACATAGGTTGTAAATTGTTAATCACATAGTCTGACGTTATGGTTGCTGCCCCCCACCCTCTCTCTCTCTCTCTCTCTCTCTCTCTCTCTCTCATGCGCGCGCGCGAATAATGCAGGAATCTCCTAGATGAAAAACTTTTTTTCGATATCGTAAAACGAGGTCAGATTGCGCCGAGGGGGAAGTAACTATGCGCTACATTAAAGAAACTTTTTTAGGATCGTTTAATTTACAAAGTAATACAACTTTCCGTAATCAAACTTCACGTTACAATGCACACGTGATTGCTCGATTACTCTCTTTCGATGTTAAATGATCGAATAAATTTTTTTCATGCAAAATCGCATGACTTTGTTCCATTACAGCCTATTTCGCTGCATAGGTATTACGATGGAACGAACACCCGCGTGTAAACACACTTCCGGTGCTCGAGCTCGCGCGTGAGATATCGGCTTTATACGCATCGGCGAACGCACGTTGGCCTTCCTTTTAAAATCCCACCTCGCAGTTATTTGCGTACTCGCATAATATAACTTACGGAACTGGAACGTCGACTCGCACCAGCAACTTGGGATAATTTGAAGTTCGAGCGTGTTTCTCCGATATTCGTCCGCGGCCGGAATTCGAATTCGAAAATGGCATCCGGCATCGATCGCCGCCCGATGTACACTATCGCCCGAAAGTTGAGGCAACTTCGTCAGGGCGTAGCCATCTTGAAGCGAGATTATGCAAAGTACTGCTCTTTAGGAACACATTTCAACTTTTCGCAATATTAAAAAAACATCAAAAACAGGAAACGAATAAGTATAACAAGTGTAACTTTAAAAAATCAACGGAATAAACAACTAGACATATAATCACGACTGATAGTGCTGCTTTTCATAATATCCAAACGTTACGAATGACTACCAACTTTATAAAATATATATTTTGCATTGCTTCTTGAAAAATCGAAACTTTATGCCCGCGCGTGCTTGCGTGACTCAATATTTAATACTAATTTAACTTTTTCGTGAATGGAAAAGTTGCACGGAATACCACGCGCATTCACGTTAAAAACCGTGTGCATGTCCCCTGATTAATACGAAACATATGCGTCCGTTTTCATTTACGGAGTACCGGACACGATTCTCGGATGAGAAATACACTAGCGCAGAGGGTACAGCTCGCGCGTTGTTTCGCGAACGTGAGTTAATCTTCGGGCTCTCGGCTCTCCTGGAGGTGACCAACTCTTGATAAGCCAATTTCAGAATCTTGGAAAATCTGGACACAACTGAAAAAAAACGGGATTTTTTATAGGTACATTAGATCATTAGATTATACAAAATACTTTGTAATACATATTAATGCATTTGCACATGTTTGGTCTTGATTATTAATGTATACTCTTAGATACATCTTGTATTTCTTATTTTATAAAAAAATATATAATTATTTTGTAAATATAATATTTATTTGTTGATAAAATTATCAACAGAACATAAATTATATGTAACTGTGCTGTTACGTATGTAGCGCAGTCTAGGATCATTGTCTCTGTGTGATAAATAACGTCTCGCCTAAAATTCTTTAGGGACGCTTCTGTAAGAACTCGAAAATATGGATATTCCACGAAATTAGGGACGATTGGCCACTGCAGGTTCTTTTCTCTTCTTCGTCGCGCCCGAGAAAATCAAGATCCGTTAGAAATTGTTCGACGTTGCGCTTGCATGTCATAGAATAACGTGTATTCCTATTAGTACACCACTCCTCTTTATCAGTGTTTCTTTTCAAATACATTTTTCAATTAATTTTATGTTGACAAGAGTGCCAATAAGACGATTTGTCGTACCAATCTTCATTTACGTATAAAAATATGTAATTATTATTCCAAGCCTTAAATTAAAAAAGTCTACAACGTAAAGTTAAATAGGCAAAAAATATAGATGTTCCATTTATTTGCACCTATAGAATTTAAGTTTACGAAACGCGATTGATTTGATGATCGATTTTATCGAGAAATTGTTTCATTTGGATATTTTGGTCAAGCATATGTCAATTTTAAAATAGCCGACAAATACGTCATTAGACGCCAAGCAATAATTACAGCTGTAATGACACTTTGTATTTGTATTTGAATGCGCGCCTGAGCTTGTACACACTTGTACACACGACGTAAGCGCTACAAGGAGCCTCTCATAGTTTTTGCATGTTGTCGAGTTACCCGAAGCCTCTGGCCGGCAAACGCTATGAAAGAAGAACGGCGGCAGCGTGAAAGTAAAGAAAGTGGGCCGCTCGAAGTAGTCTTCAACCTAGAAGCGACGCGGTTCTGCTCTTTCCGCTCAATGTTGTTCGTCGAAACAATTCGGAAACCTTGGCTATATGACAATTTGTATGTTTATACTATCATTATAACTCTTGTTTGCCGTCATCTCGCATAACATAATTTATCGCGTAACGTTATTTTCTAATTTTGTTGCATTTTCTTACATCGCGTTTTATTATATACTATTAAGTTTTACGAATCGATATTTAAATGTACATTTAAGAAACAAATTGAGATTTTACAACTTATTTATACAATTTTCTTGGCAATCAATAGTTCTGAAATGAAAACAGTAAATAACAGATGTCTTACCTATATATGGTATATCTTTAATATATCGCTTTACGTTTGCAAAGATTTGTATTACATTTGTAATCGAATCGATATTCCAATGAATTGTAGTGTATCAAAGCCATCCCGAAAGCCTAGCAGAGCGTCCGCGCTTAATGTATAATTAAAATCATCTGAATAGTGCCTTCATGGCGCGACGCGTTATGCATCGAAGGGTCAAAGCGTAAAAGACACGCGTATGGCGGCTTAATCCTCCGATTCCGTTCGTACGATAAAAGTGAAGAGCTACCTTGTCGATCGTTTGCTTGGTGGAGCACTGTACGGAGAGGAAAAGACGATCGATCACTGGATTAGGAATTATTTATAGGCTGGCGCGCGCTACGCGCCGCGCCGCGGCGATGCGACGGAATTTTGCATCACGCTCCTCCGATCGCGCGTGTCACTTTTGCCTGGAGCATATCGATATTCGCGTAATGTTCGAATGCAAATTAATCGTCGGCCATTACAAATTCTAGAAAGTCTCGAGTCGTCAAGGTAATTCTTACGAGTTTGGAACACAGCCAATATCAATGTTGCGTACACTTAGTAAACTAATCAAGGATCACGCACATTCCATTGTAATGAAGACATGATTTTGTACGCTGATAAAATCAGTTCAATTCTCTGTATACCCAATACTAATTCAAGTAAACATCTACGTTTTAATTTCATTGCAAATATATTTTTAAGAATTTGTCGTATAAAGATTTTTGTCCAAATGACCAAATGCGAAATAGTAGATTTATAGTTTAATATTTTGTAGACTTAGGGATCGAAATGGAGAAGCGCGTCACATTTAAACTTTAAGGAAACTCGCGAGACGCATTTTTATTCTGGCATCGAATGAATTTTTATGAACCCGTTGACTTGTGTGATCGATATACATATACTCGATCGCGGATAGTGCATTTTAATGAACGAACAACGTACAGCGCAAATAATCTCTCTCTTCTCTTCTTCTCCTCTCTTCCTCTCGTGCGCGCCTCTCAGAGATACAAGTACATTATAATGAGTATAATATGATCTTATGCATACACCTTTGTTAAAACTGAATAGTAAGTTTTTATCTTTTTTTATTTTGTTTTGTTTTTATTTGTAATTTATGCTAGCTTGATATTTGATGATGCCGCTTTATTTTGACAATACTGCTAAAACTGAAGCGATATTGGAGAGTGACATTATTATGTCAGTTTTAACGACATAAGCAACAAAAACATTGCTTTTACTGATGATTATGTAACATGATCACAAAATATTTGACAATCATTGTTTTGCTCACCTCCCCTCCCCCCTCCCCCCTCTCTCTCTCATGTATTTTCTCCTTTTCCATTTAATTTTGTTTTATTTTATTTTTTATTTTTATATTGTTTGCGTTATATTACTTATGTTTCCTGTTCTTTGTTTTATTCTTATGCTTCCGTCACTTTATCTAATCTTTATACTATTCTTTAGTCACGTTCTTAGAGGGTTTTATCCTAGAACGGCAATAAATGCGTTATCTATCTATCTATTTATCTCTCATAATCATTCACCCACTTGCTCAAGCTGTATCGTCAGGATGGAATTATCTGCATCTACATGAATTCGTAAAAAACAACTGGATGTCACTACATGGATTTACAATAATACGGACATAGTGATTAAAAATCTTATCTTTTCCAACAATATATACTTCAATAAACAGTAATTTAACAACATCTAAATTATGTGAATGCTTTTGAGCTATTGTATTTTTCGTATAACTTTTTAAATTATCACGTTGTGCGAAAGAATTTAGACACCGCGGAAGAAAAGAGAACAATTACAAAGTTACGCTTACACAAAGTTACTTGCGGGTCAGCATCAGAGTTGCGTAGCAAATTGATTAAAAAGCACATTTGTCTATTGAGAACTGCATAACGAAACGAAGCGATATGAAGGAAGATCAGTGATGTCTCCGCTGAGGCAGCTCGGCGAGAGTGGCCATGCCCGGAGACTTCATCGCGATCGATAAAAGAGTGTTTTGTAATTTCGTTTTATCGTACAAAGAGAGAGAGAGAGAGAGAGGGAGAGAGAGAGAGAGAGAGAGAGAGAGAGAGAGAGAGAGAGAAAGGGAGAAAGAGAGAGAGGGAGAGAGAGGAGAGAGAGAGAGAGAGAGAGAGAGAGAGAGAGGAGAGAGAGAAAGGGAGAAAGAGAGAGAGGGAGAGAGGGAGAGAGAGAGGGAGAGAGGGAGAGAGAGAGAATTTCCGTAACTCTCATTATTTATTGCAGACACACAAATGTGCGTCTGAGAGAAATGAATTTTTTGCGCATAGCTCACAATTGGTACATTGAATTAAGTAAGCTGGCCTAAATTGACAGAAAATTACTTGAAACATTTTCCGTATAGAATTCTGATCGTTTATAAGTTTGAGCGAAATATGATATGGCGAAGGTTTTAATTCGCACACGTAGCGGATATTATAACAAGTGCGGGCTCGTGTAACAATATTTGCCGAGCAGTGCGAATTTACTGACACAGACGTGACTTGTTCCGACACTCTAAACAGTCGGCGTAAACCAGTAGTGCTCGATTTTCCAAATGCTAAGATTAACGTAAGACCGTAGTAGAGCTTGAGTACGACGTATACTTACATTAGTGAAAATAATGAAATATTCCGCGATTGTAGATTTATCTAGAAGTATCTGTAAAATCACACGCTTAGCAAACATTATCGGCCAACTCTAATCTGTTCATCTTTCATTGCGTGATAAATTATTTGTAATTTATAATTGTTAGCCGAATTTATTTGCAATCAAAATCGGCAAAAAATTGTTCCCAACAATCAACGAAATGTATCCAATGTAAGTTGCGTGGCGCAATATGGCGCCTTGTATACCGGGTGTCTCACTTGTCGAAGCATTTATGTCACGTGCTTGTGTCTTTATGTAAAACCGTGGCCTTTATCTCACGGATATAGGCTCTTCATGCGTCAGTCGCGTGACACGAAACTGCTACACGTACGTACGAAGGATTCGTGCTTGCATATGACGTATACGATATCTTGGACGCACCACCGAGGAATACGCACATATATCCCGCGCACGGTGGCAAATGTTGTTGCTGATAAGATTACGATAATGGCAGTCTTGACTGTTTGAATGTTTTAAAGTGATAACTCGATTTGCAAAAGTCGCTCGTCCACGTTTTTAAGTCTTGAAAATTAAACACGATATTGGCATTATCTCAAATAATTAATTTATAAAATTTAGTTTTTGATAAATTTTTTTAACAAAGTTATAGCCTCTTAAAATTAACACATCCCAAGAAATTATGCTGCTTCTATACATATATAACTAATTTTTAGCTAATATACGCTAACATAACTTTCTAATACTTTTCTAATAAATACTTAACGTGCAGCTGTGCGCGAGAATTCGATTTCTCATTTCACGAATTTATCTCCAACTTCGTTGACCATGCGCGGCATTTGCACAACCATATATTCACGATCATAAAATGGCGCATTCTAGTGAGCATCTGCAACCGCAGAAAAGGCATCTTCATATTCAACCGAGAGTCGAGAAAAAGCTTCGTAATCGCTAATCTTAACTACGAGAGAGGGTGGTAGGAATGGCCGCGCGCGACACTCGCGGTTTACGCGCACGCATAATACGCGCTCACATCTTAGTTGCTCGTTATGGTGCACACGTGCGCATATTTAACACAGGATAGCTCCCCTTTTTTTCAAAAGCGATTAACCTGCCGATTGACGGTGCACGGGGCGCACATTTTGAATTATTTCACTTCGCGTCAGTCAACGTCAATCAAGAGTGTTTATTAGATCGCTATTTCGCGTAATAATATATCAATTCTTTTAACACCTACATTTTTGAATTAAAAAATAATATTTTAAACTCGAGTGAAAAAAGATGTATATTGAGTAATAACTAAAAAGAAGGTGAAGAATTTTATTTTATCAACATATTTACGAAATATGTAAATGTACGTATGTGAATTTAAAAAATAAAAATAGCAATAAATAAATGTAATTCCTGATAGCGTAGTAAGTAACAAATACGCTGTTTGTTTGTTTCGGAATTCTACCTTGGATGGAGCTGCCGTATATTCATGCGTAATGAGTAATGAAGTATAGTTATCGCGCGGCGATGCGCGTTTGAAAAACATACAGATATATTGAGAGACGTAATTATCAACAAGTCGTTTCATCAGTCTCCCGATTCAAATAGCGCTCTATGAAAAGTGCAGGCGCATGCTGAATATCTCAAGCAAAATTAAGAAAAGTATACGTGGAACCCAAGTCTTTACCTCGAACCTGCAATGCTAATGGGAACGGAACGATGCCTCGCAGAAACGTAAAATTTAGCAGCAAACGAAAACATGTCACGTCAGCGTGCGAAGGATTCGAGTTAACTTGGTACGGAACATACAAGCGCATGCATTTCTATTTTCCAGCAAAGATACTACTATTCTTAGAAAAATATCGAATAACATCTTTCGGCGAATCTACAGTGAGACAGATGCAAGATGTTAATATACGCACGAGAGAGAAGGGAACACCGACTGATAATACAGTCCTGAGCCTGAGAACTACTTGGCAGGGGAATTATTTAACGACGTACTAAAGCGCGGCACGGGCTCAGTGGCTCAGTGAGCGCTAACGTAGCGACGCGGGCGCTTCAAGGCGTGCATAGAGTGGAGGATGTCGCTCGTTCGCGCGTGCTGCTCACGCTTCGTCATAAATTTAGCGCACTGATCTCATTCCGTCGACGAAAATAGCAACAACCGACGCGATGCGTCCGCGAGACTTGGTGCGGCGAGCGTCGCACCACGTCGCAGCACCTCGCGCGTCGCTCATGAGGCGCACGCGCTTCGACGCATTTACCCCTGGAATGCGCGGAAGGGGCGAATCACCCCCGCGGAACCGATGAATATCCTGTGGGCGGAGGCGCGGCGCGGCGCGGAGATCCTGCATAAAGGCCGATGACTCTTTGTTTTAGGAGAAGCCCGCGACGCGACGCGACGCGACGCCACGCCACGCCACGCCACGCCACGCGGCGGGACGTCCGTTTCTGTCACTGACCTTCCGCGAGTAGAGTCGCGCGCGGCACGCGATAGGACGATTCCTTTCTGCCTGCCTGCCTGCCTACTTGCCTACCTGCCTACCTGTCTCTTCGCGTCAGACTGCCAGAGCCGTGTGCACGTTGCTCGATCGCTCTGTCCCGTTAACCGCGACATCGGAGATTAGCGCGTCTTAACCCCTCTTTCTCGATACTAGCGGCTTGCCACCATTCTTGCACTGAATTCAATATACATATAGGTGTATACATACAAGTATATTGTACTTTGTGCACTTTAAACTTATTTACAGCGTAAATAAGTTTGTTTCGTTTTTGAATCGTCAACGTTACAAATAACTATGACGATAGGTCTCGCCTCTCTAGAGAACTTGTTTTCAATATCTTGTTTGTTCAAGAGTAGCTAGAAGAAACGCGATATTTCTTGAGAATTGGCCGTTAATTTGATACATGTAATTGTCAATGTTGTGAAATTAAATACATTTGTTCGTAAAAAAAAATAATAATAATAATTTGTTCTTGTCGAGAATAACACTTCTCTATTTTTCTTTCACGTTTTTTTTTTATCAAATTGCAGATTAAAAATTTAGGATTCTCAAATTGCATTGCACATGCGCGAGAACAAGCGAGCCGTTAAAAAAAGAAACCAGATGTGTAACGGATGAGAATGAAATGCTTGAAGATAATAATTGGTGGCAGTCATCGAGTCGCGTGACAAGTCAAGTGAACATAAAGACACTCTCACGCTGCGTGGCACAAATCCAAAGGCAGTCTTGTGAAGCTCCAAGTATATTCAAAGTACGCTATTCGGTTTTACGAGCTGCAGAGTACGTATCAGAGACGGAAAACGCGACTAGATTGACGTCGTAAATAGGTAGGTATATCTAAGCGCACTGGAATAATTACCAACACACTACCGACGATTACGTCAACGTCTGATGCGACACGCATCTTCGCGGAAATTCGCTGTTCGTTAGCGTCATCACCAACACATCACATCGTTCGTGTTTCTTGGTTTGAGATTGACGTATATGCGGTTAATGTCGATATGGCACGCCTTGAATCACCGATTGGATTTTCCCTTTACTGCTCGTGGAAATTAGTAAATGATTGAATTAAGAAAAATGAGCAGCTCCTAACCACACAACAAACACACACACACACACACACACACAGCACGCGCGTGCACGCGCGCGCGCTCGCACATATAAGGCTAAGCATCCAAGTTCCAAGATTGTGTGAAATCGAAATTGAGTTGTGATAAATTAAATTTTAAAGATAGATAATTAATTTTTTATCAACTTATATTAATCAATGATTGAAGAAATGATCATTTCTTGATCATGTCTTGCTAATAAAATATTAATTGGGTATTTGTTAAATAAAATATTTACTGCTACACGTCTGTAACATATTATAAAAAATATACAACTTTTTTATAGAAGTTATTGTGAGAGCGCAATATTAGAGCAAAGGAAAATTTTGCAGAGTTATAAACACTGCCAAGCCGTAAAGGAGGTCAACAAAGGACGCACGCGCACGTTGGTGTGTGACTATAATTTAATGAATGTATGATTTAATTAGTCGTAACGCGCGGCTACATTCACGCTTTTGTCACGATAAGTTTCACAATCTTGTTGATAAGGATAATACGAAATTTTTAAGAAATTTCTATAAAGATAATAATATCTTTATCGTGTTGCGATATAGTTTATTTGATCATTTGTATCAATGGACTTTCCGAAAACATTATATTTCCATATAATGAAGATAAGAGCCCATATTTAATAAACAATAATAAAATGTGCGATGATAAAATAATGACGATCTAATATTAAAGAGGAAAATGTATGGTATGAGAGTTCAAAGCAATTCGAGTTTCAGCTTGAACATGAACGAATTACTAACTGGCTAGAAAGAGTTTATATCCCACTTATTAGAGCTTGCCTACATAAAATTCTAACTTCTCGCGAGTAACTCACTAGAAGGAGTTGAGATTACCAACTCAAATTTCATCACATATTCAAATTATTCGAGAAAAAAGGTTGCGGCAACCGATGGAATCATCTCTTAAAGAAAAATTTAGGAGCAGACTTGCATTTATTATTACAGCCTGCCATATGTACACTGAAAAAAGAATGTAGAGAAGAAGATATGTAGTTGCGGGCTGCCAACTACAGATATACTCAATGCAATAATATACTTGCATTAATAGCAAATATTATTGTATTGAGTATTTTACGTAGTTGGCAGCCCGCAATTACATATGTTATTGGCTATATTACTTTTTTTTCTGTGTATAATACGAATGTTGAATTAATAGAACAAAGCTGTAGACGTGATATTTAATTTTTTTTAAACAAGAATTAAAATTGATTTATTTGTTGTTTACAATTATTATAATGTTGTTTTAATTATATTCTTAATCTTTCCAAATTCTTCTAAATTGCATATGTTTTGCAATAAAAAAGATGGCGTTCTCGAGATACTTTTAATATAAATTTGAATGTCCTTAGCATCGGTAAACAAAGTGCGATGTTTCAATATTTGTGCGTGTTGATTGCCTTATCTTATAAGGAAGAGGTACGATATTTGGAAATACATGTCTTTTGCCGTTCTCTGATTTATCAAGGACCGATTATACATAATTTATGTGTTTCGGTATTACAAAATTTTGCTTAATCATGCAATATCGCGTTTAAAACCCAGATGGATTCCACGCTCGAATCGTAGAAGGGTTTACGTATGGGTAGCATTTTCTCCGTAGCATTCGCACGTAACATTAATGCCTTTTAACGTTTGCTGTGGATGGTCTTTAAGTGGTTCTTCTAGCACCAATTCAGAACAAAGAAAATCTGTATTTTCAACAATAAAATTAGATTATTTTAGATTGTATAATAATTTCCAAATAAATTTGAACCCCAAAGGGATTAATAACGCGTACTTGAGATAGTTTGTTCGATTTTCTCCTCGTTATACTTGTTTCGTCGTTGATTATCTCACGAGGGAAACGCACGAAAAAATTGTGCGCACGTGTTACAAACATTACGGCCAATTACGGACATAATTGGCCCCAAATGCCATAATTGTCTATCATTAATTCGAAGATCTGTCGAGATTCACTGACGATGCTGACAACAATAGTTGGTGAGATACGAGTCTCATGTAATTTGCTGTACGATCGATTTGAATGCCGATAGGCAGACGAAAAAGCGCACGCACGCGCACACATATGCACACACGGACAAAGATTGAAACGCACGTCGTGCGGATAATACGCGAATCGAGCATGTGCTGCCTCGCCCCGCCCCGCCCCGCCAGCGGACCGCTCTATGACTATCGATATCGGGTCTGATTGCGCGAGATAGCCTGGCCCCGATATTCGACTGTATGAACGCGGTGGGTGTATGGGCGCGGAATGACTACCGCGCGTTCGTACAAGTGCAATGACACGCGCCACCAGTCGATGGAATCGAATAAAACGCTCATAGTTATGCTATTGCTACGCGAAACAAAGAACCCGTTTAACACTTGGCCGAAAATAGACGATGGATTCGTTTTTTACGGATCATGTGTTTTCAATCGTCTCAAATTTATTGAGTTAGCGTAGAATTTTACGAAGGATGTTATCTCCAAATTTGAAATATGACTTTGCTAAAAGCGAGAAATAATTCTGCAGCACTAATTGAAAAATTGTATACCAGTATTCCATTACTTTGCAAATTATTTTATTTTGTTACAAATTCTCTTTTATCCCTAAAATACATTACGAAAATAACGTCTTTATATAAAAAAAGTTATCAAGAGTAAACAAATATCCAATTTTTAAATAAAAGCGATCGTTTGAAAAATGACAAGCAAAAGTATAATAATTCTCGAACTAAAAATTCTTCGCTTGATTGATTCCTTACAGCTTCATACTTAAAAATGAGTTATTCCACTGTTATATTTGGATTGTTATATTTGCTAAAAGAATACGACATTGTGAAATTAAACCATAAAGATATCCATTTTCGATATATTGTCCCATATATAAACTATATGTGTTAATAGTAAAAGAGCTTTGATGAATTTGAAGAAATGACTTAAAATGCAATATCGATAAGATCGATTACTAATGGTTAGCCGATCTTTGTCTCTCGACCTGTATTATCTACGGCTGTTCGACTATGACCTAGAAAAATACAGGTAGTCGCTAACCAGAGTTACTTAACTCCGTGAAAGTTAAAACAGATCGATAAGAAACTACATGGGCTTCCGCAACCTCTTATCCACTGATTGTAAGCGGCCAGAATTACCATTTCGAAATGGATAGCTTTAGGACAAAACTACGTTCCATATGCGGCTAATTTTTATTTTTTATATTCGATTTTGTATATTATTAATTCATCCCTCTCTAAAGATCAGACTTCTACTTAGGAAAAACCGATTCTAATTGGTTACATCAATTAGATTGGTATATCAATATAATGGTGTTTTTAATGTAGATTTTACAAGGGCTAATCATTTGCCAATAAAAAATATAATATCAATTAGCTCTAACTCATTAAAATGCGGCAAACATTAAATTTTTTTTTTAACGAAAAATATATAAATTAATAAATTATACATTTTACATAAATGCTTCATATATATAAAGAAAAACTCGAGATTACAGACAAGTTATATCCAAGCCATATTATAAGCATTTAATCTTTCAACTCTCTTGTATCCATTTTACAACTCTTTCTTTATTGCGATCCATAAGCTATCACCCCGGCGAGAAACTTGTAGGTATAGCGTCATCCCGGTTTATATCCAGGTGGTAGTACAAGGATCTCGAGAGCTCATCCTAAAGTGTCTATCCCTTGAAAATTCATCTGGCTTTCCCCTTGCGTTCCTTGGTGCTTTACATCGTCGAAGAAAGACGGGCATGGCAACAAGGCGAACGACAAACGACGCCGGCGTCTCCCGACCAGCTGGTGGAATGCGTGACGTCACGAGTCTACACTAATGCGCCACAAATACATCTCACCCTTTATCGTCGGTGCACTCGCTCTTGTTCTTTCTCTTTCCTTCTTGCTCACGCGAGTCGAGTCTCGACAGCTCACACATGGCATGCGCACGCCTATACAGAAAAGAACGCGTGGCACGAGACCTGAGCAAGCGATGGAAGCGCGATTACCTTTGTGTGAGCGATAGCCGAAACCTCACGCTTTGATGCCGCTGGAATTTCAAATATAATCATTAACGCGCTATGATCGCTAGTATACAAATGTTTTAGACGTGTAATCCTGTGTAACGTTGTTTCGATACCTATAGCGAGTGTCATAACAATTTGCATGCTCGTATACTTTATTTAAGCTACAATGGATTACGAAGTATAAACGATAAAACGATATTTTAAATAATTTTGGAAAATTAGTGATGGGACTCATGATGAATAAAAATCATGTATCGAAATTATTAACTTGCTCGTGAGAAGCGTGTAAAGGATGTTTAAGGACATAAGCACGGGCACAAGGCTGTCGTTGTATATGTATACGTGCACCATAGGCGATTTGACTCGCTGAACGCGATCGCGAGCAAGTATATTGCCTCACATTGCTCACAACTCGGTCCCGTCCTCCCGTCCCATCCGTCCCGCCTGTGAGCGCACGAGCGGGTGGAGCGGGATGGAGCGGGAGTCGGAGCGCGCGCGCCGGTGAGCCAGATGAGTGGTGGGAGGAACGACGCCGACGGCGAGGATAGTCGAGTATCGACGACACGAGCCGATTCGTCCTCGCCATCATCGTCGGACAGATCTCCGTCTTGCTCTCTATAGCACTCTATAGTCTCGACGGAGCAAGACGTCGATCGGGTGGGGGATAACATCTGCTCTTAGTGTGATTGCCATGTATCGATGTGGCGCGCGCGGCGAGTGGCGAGACTGGCGAGTGGGGCGAGTGGCCGAGCGGCGAGTGGCGAGCTGGCGAGAGCTGCGAGCTGCGAGCTGCGGGCAACAAAGTAAACGTATGATCCTCAATGCGCCGCGCCGCGACGGCATCGGCAAATTCGAAGCTGTTGCGACGGACGGCGACGCTGTGTAGCACGCGGAAGGTCACGAGAGAGCTGTTCCGGATAGCGGATAGGAGTTTCGATTGGTCACGAATCAACGAACGTCGCGTGTGTGTCTGTTATTTTTACCTGGTCTCTCTTCGCAGAGACGTGGACACGCACGGTGCGCGCTCGCTAATTCTACTCGTGATTACCACTTGCAATTTGCAATGCCGAAAGAATGATTATATCATATGTATATTGAGCCTTTCTAATTTCTACCACTATGAAAGAGAGATTTTACGAAGATTAAGTAGTACATACAAATTACAAGAGTGTTATATAAATATGTATGCGGAGAGCGGAAAATGAGTTGTGTAACTTTTAATAAAAAGCTGAATGTGTCGTGAGTGAAAAATATTTTCTTAGCATCTTGGAGAGTAAGCTCTCTATTGCATCGATTTCTCTTTTAAAAAGGGAATGCGTTTTATTAATATGATAATTGCTAGATAATTGCGAGTGACAACGATATATCACTCGCAATTAATCCATGCATTAAGAGGTTAAAAACACCAGTAATTCTCCATCCATCGCTCTTATCTCGCTTCGAAATAAATATGGATGATTCTGCATTTTTATTGAATCTGATATTCACGCATCGCGGTTCCATGATACACCCACCATTTGAACATGAACATTAAAATGTAATATCTCATTGGTTTGGTTCATAAGTACGTTGTGGATTATATAATTGAATATTTTGTATAAAAATTGTATTACATATAAAGTAGGTATATGTGGCATACTTGAGCTTGTTTCTATATAGATATGTTTGGTACAATTTATCTTTTTTTCTTCAAGTGAGGAGAGAGAGAGAGAGAGAGAGAGAGGGGGGGGAGAAAGAGAGAGAGAGAGAGAGAGAGAGAGAGACAGCGAGAAAGGAAATTAAGGAGCGAAAGTTGGAATGGCGTGGTAAAGAAGGCAAATTGTACGTTTATCAGTCTAAATTTAGAACATAAAGCATTGATTATTCTCTATACGCACACACGTTTGCCGGGATTATTTTTTGTAAATCGCTGATTTGCCCGCGACGGATAATACAGCGCGTAGTATGATGCGTAACAACTCAATGATTCGGAGAAAGTGTCGCGAGGATAATATCGACGTTGACGTTGACGTAAATGTTGGAGACGTCGATGACGACGACGGACGGCGACCGACGACCGATGCTCGATGCTCGACGCTTCACGTTGCTTTCACGTGTTTTTTTTCTCGATGTTACCAAACCTGCTCGCGACAACGCAATAACACGTACATTCCGTCGCGTCGGCGGCGTCGCAGTAAATTCGAACGGATTTCCGCTTTCGTTAAATTCTCCGACCTGTTGCGCGATCTTCGTTGTTCTTAAAGAAAAAGAAGCTATTATGTGATAAGAGAATAAAGCTTCATGAATCCTTATTTTCGAACGTCTTCAAGCGTCTGATAACCGATTGGTACGCTATTCATATGCGTGCGTCTAGACTGCGACTTGAGGTCGGAATATCACAATAAATAATATTTATATCTTATATAGTAGTATACGTATATACTAATGTTTTTCAGGGTTGGAAGTTACTTTTTAAAAGTAACTCGTTACCGTTACCGGTTTTTTTTTCTTCTTCTAAAAAGTAACGCGTTACCGTTACTCGTTACTATTTTCAAAAGTAACTCGTTACCATTACTGAAGAGTAACGCGCGTCGTTATAATTTCCGTTACTTTTTTATTTTTAATATAAGTTTATTAAATATTACATGGGTTTATTTTACGACAAATAAAAATTTTTCTAAATTTTATCGAAATTCTTTATTAACTTTCAAAAGAACTTGTTCAATTGTATTATCGTGTAAATGTCCTCTTTGTGATGTCAATACTAATCCACCGATACTGAACATTCATTCAACAGATGCACTGCTTGGAAGAGCTGTATTATATTTTATGAAAAGTTTTTTAATGTTTGGATAATCATTTAATATTTTGACATTAGTATTTTTTTATTTTAAAAACTCTTGCAACTTTTCAGAATTATTATGCCCTGTTTCTTGTTTCTCAAAGAGAAAAAAGTCATCACGATTATCAGCTTTGTCAATTTCTAAAGAATTTTCATTTGATTGGATTCCTAATAAATCCTTCAAGTAACTTTCAGCAAATTTCCTTTTTTTCTCAGCTAACCAATTTAATTTAAATTTGGGGTGCAAACAACTTGCAATAATTAATTCTTTTTTTTCAAACGTAAGGAATCTACCAGTATTGATGAATTTCGGAACGCAGCTTTTATTCACTTCTTTTACATGTGTTCAATGGCGCGTTTACATATGTGATGCTGCATTTCAAAGCAAATTCACAAAAAGTAACGATAAAAGTAATTGTTAAATTCGTTACTCGTTATCGAAAAATGTAATAAAGTTACTTTTTTCATTACAAACAAAATTTATAACGCCGTTAACGTTACAGTTACTAAAAAAAGTAACTGTAACAGTAACGATGTTACAAGTAACGCGTTACTTCCCAATCCTGATGTTTTTCTATTGCATGCATTAATGCGTATCTATTTACAAATGATTTATTCTTATATAACAAATACATCAATAGATCGAAAATTGATCATTATTATTTTCTTCTGTTAAACTTATAATTGTAAACTTTTTTTCTTTACTTGACGAAATACAACTTTTTCCGCAATTATCGCAGTGATATTCAACTTTCAAAAGCATACCAAAATATTGTGACAAAAGAGCACGATAGTCTATGTAATTGAAATACTTGATCAACGACCATTATATTACACTGTGAAACTTTCATAATTACTCTTATCTTTCGATGTTTCGCAAAACTAAAGTGACAATATCACGACGAGCTTTTTCATACTCTCCACCAATGACTCGCGTTTTTCTCTTTAGTGCTTTAATCATTGGTTGAATTATCACGAACTAGCGCGACAAATTGTCCGAAAATGATGGATCTTGAGAAAATAGGGAAAAGTTACATTCTCTTCTCAGTATCCTCTTCTTGCGAAAATGGAGAAAACAAGTAGGAAAAAGAAGCTTGTGTTTATTCGAGATATTATCGTATGAATTGCGTGAAAGCAAATCCTAAACCATAACAATCTTATTAAAAATTCTTGTTCTCTTTTTCTTACGTTTTATTTTTACTTTATATATACATTATTTATAATTTATTTGTTTTTTATATACAATATTTATAACATTTGTAATGATTATTACATATAAGTATATGTTGTCTCTATACGATAAACCGTTACAAAATTATTACACTTAACAGCACAATTTCGGCTATTATTTGCAAGACTTTGAACTCGTCCTTTTCTTCGTTGAGCTGTCTAAATTCGATTCTTCCACGGCCTCGTTTTAAATACGATTTTTTTCTGACGCATTGATGTCTTTGCTTATTATAACTGCGAGAGAAAGTTGTCCGAATAGTCACGACCTATTTAATCGCACAGCTCTACACAATCTCAATAAGAACGTATGTATGCTCTAAAAATCGATAAAATAGCAACTTGCAGAGAGAGAGAGAGAGAAAGAGAGAGAGAGAGAGAGAGAGAGAGAGAGAGTTATTTTTCGCAAAAAAGCGAAGAGATGAATTCTACAGTTTGCTAATAATTAAATTATTAAAGAAAATAGACATTAATCACCTTCGCATAATAATCTAGAGGAATTTTTACAAGTGTTAATTAAATGAAATAAACTTTGAATCGAATCCGCGAATGGGAAACTATTAATACGTAAATTCAAGCGATTTTGAAGATTGCATGTCTTTGATTAAATCAAGTCTGTTTAGACGATTTTAACGAAGATTCGAGCAGGTAAGAAAATTCCAGAAAACGATGTAGAACTTGTTTCATCGTAAGCAACACTCGTTTCCATGTAGAACATGGTACCGTTCGTTTGCTGTTACGATTTTCCGTTCCTTTCCCGGTTAGTCTCTATGCTTCTTCGTCTTTCTTTCGCGAGTTGAGAAACATGCCATTCTATTCCATAGGAGTTTCGTTATCCGTACGACGAAATTCTTATCGCGATGGAGTTGATATATCGATTGCTCGCATTCCCGCGAAAGAAATCCTTGATACGACACTAGAAGGTATATACCTTAAGTAAATACTATTTCGAACGAGATAATCGCGCGACGATACGCTTTATTTACTTTAGAAGAGTTTAGCTCTTGTTTATACGTTTGCTTTGCAAATTTTGCCAAGTATTAAAATTACTTAAAGTATTGCGTGGATGTACGTCGCGTCACAGTGCGCTGAAAAGATTCACTTCTCCTATCGTTCGATTACGAGTGAAAGTTGTTGCGTGTAATTAGTGAACTTCTGTTGGAATCCTCAATCTAAACTGGACAAATCAGTTCTTTAGATCTCTGCTAAATTCAAACATTTCCTATTTATTTCAAAATGCAACTTATTTAATTAGCCATTAGAAATTTCTTGCTTGAAAACTATAACACACTATTTCAAACAAAACAAGTACATTAAATATCTCGTTAATTGTGAATGTAAACAACAACAACAATAATGCAAATGTCCTTGTAAATCAAAAGGCTTAAACTTTGGTGCTATCAGAATAACATTATCAAAAATCCATTTTGGTTTAAACAAAACGTCTTTAAATACAATTGCAATTTTACACAAAATTAATATATAACATCCATGCACAATATACATATGTGAGATAAACAGGAAATACACAGATATAAATAAGAAGACGTGGCTGCCGTGCATTCTTTAATTAAGTCATCGATTTAACTTTTCAAACAAATGGATTTGTTATATACATATATATATATATATATATATTTTCATGTACATATATATATATATATATATATATATGTATGTATACATATTTACTATACTTGATATCAAGATCCATCATTTTTCGATGCATACTTCTGCATTTAATAATCGTGTTACATTTATCAAGAACAAGACATTTGTTATTAATTTTAAATACAAAATTAATAACATGCAAAACCTTTTTTTGATGCAAAAACCTTTTTTAGAATTTAAACAGTTTATCATAAAAACCACAAATGATAAATTTTATAATAATCCTTAAAGAGAATATACATGAAAAAAAAAAGTAGTATCGGTCTGGCTCATGGTAATTTTTTAAATTTAAATTTTCTCCGTTTCTCTTTGAAAAAATAAAATAGTCGGTGCGTGCATACATTTCGAAAGGATAACCGGCACATCGGTCGGTCTTTATGATAACAGATAAAGTTCTATGAAGATTCGCGTATGACTCTCAACTCTGTTGAGAACGCGCACATCAATCGCTTCATGATGCCAGTGGTTTCAAAACCAGTGATTAATAAACTCGCGAGCAAGTCATGTTCGAGCGTACATTTTTATTACACGGAATGTTTAATTATCACTATTCATTATACAATTTTCTCGTTTCTAAAGTAAAAAAAATTTTAAAATATATTATATAGGAATTAGAAATTAAGAAGATAATAATAATAATTATTATTGTTTGATATTTTTAAAAGAGGTTTCCAATTTAATTGTTATGGGTATCCAAAATTGATTTAAAATGTTTGAGAGTATTGCTCGATGCTTATTAATTTTCCAATGCACGTTGAGTATTCGTTTTGCAAATATTATAATTTCCGTGCATGACATAATATTTTCTAATTAATTAATATAAATATATACATAACTTTGCAGAAATATTAGTTAAAATTTTACTGTACTTAATGTGGTGAAAATTTGATAATAACGCAACATTAATGCAGCTTTTGACACATAGGAGGAAAGGAGAAGGATAAAGTGACCCTGTTGAAATGGACGACGACGCCAACGTCACGTCAACAGTACTCTCGCGGATCACTCCGCGAGATTTATTTATAAGCGCACGGTCGACCACGATTTCTTTTTATCTATTGCATTCCTTCCAAGGCCCCTACAGAGAACGGATCGGGCAACGGGCCGTCGTCATGGCCGTTCGTTCCCGCACGCGAGATCGCTTTCTATTTCTCTCTTTCTCTCTCCCGCTCGGCCGTTCGCTCGCTCTCGAGTCTCTCTCGTTCAATATGGCACCGCCCGCCGCCGCCGCCGCCGCCGTCGCTACTACTACCCCACCACCACCGATGCTGCCGACGCCGGACGTCTCTCGTTTCGGAATATCGATAGCGTACGTCGACCAAACGACGGGGTACGCTCGAATAACGCTCACGAATTATGAGTGGCCGCTCTACACTACTACTACGTACGTTACGTGATTATCCGAGTTATCCGGAGCATATGTAATATGGCTATTGACTGGCGCGTTTCATCAACGCCGCAAAAATGCTGCAAATACGGGACATCGTTCTCGCTGTATCGCGCTTTTACTAAATTTTTTTTATTTACTATCAAACTTTCTCGTGGAAACTGTAGAAAGAATTGTTAAATGTATATGTAGGTATATATAAACGTACACGCGCGCGCGCAATTTTTCTGAGAAGCCAGATTTATACACTTTACCCTCACAGTATTCATATGAAATATCATAGATTATAGACGTCTATAATAATCACTCGAGAAAATCTCTCGATAGATATCAGATTGAATTAAAGTAACAATTTTAATCAGCAACTTAAAAAAATCCTATTTGCTCGAGTTATTTAAAATTTATTTACGAAAAGTAAGATTTCTTGTACAATTCTAAAAAATTCTTTGTAAAAGTCTCAAAGTTAAGGTTTTTGCAATTATATTTTTGAAAACATATACAAGTTTTGCGTAAAGATACAGTGAAAATACTCGGTTTAGTGATGTAAACATATTCATAGTGAGAAATATCGTTTACTATTGTGCAACGATGGAAGCTTGTATTGTGGTTAGGGGGGGTAGTTCACCCTATTGCTGCCGCTTTCAAACAGTCATGACTGAATCGATTGTTATTAGATCGCCATTTTTAACTTTTGACTTTAATAGTTTTGGAGTATTTTTTATATTATGAGTACATAGAGATATTTGCTTAAAACAATTTAATTTCACAATGTACAAATCATAAGAAGATATATATCAATATTATGTTCCTTTAAACTTTACTTAGTTAAGTGTGCAGTGCGTGCGCGCGCGCGCGCGCATGTGTGTGTGTGTACATGAAATCATTTAATTATGCATAATGTATTTTTTCTATTGTTTCGTAATAAATTTATAAGTATATAATGCAAGATACATATTTCTAAATGTGTTAATTCTAAAGCATCGTTATTCGAAAGAATTTCGCTTAATTGTCCTCTTTTGATGGCTCAATATTAAGATGGCGCATAGATACAAAAGAATCTAAATTTAATCGAGTTTCGAGCATCGTTTAATTGCCAACGCTGTGCGACGATGACATAATATTCAGTGCGTGATACGATGCGCTTTTTCCTCGATAAAACATAGTCGGAGAATTGCATTTTTTCACAATGTTCTTTGGACGGTCGATGAGTTTAATAGCTTAATATCATTATTATACATCGCATTATAATTGTACGAATTAACGTTACGGTTTTATAACGCCTGGATATTCAAGAAAAGTTTTAAAAACTCACAATTTAATTTTTTGGATTTTCTTACTTATATTTGTTTTATGCAATATTAAATGCGATCTGAGCGTTAAGATCGGTCATGAAAAAAACATACCGATGTGATACAAAATCTTTACAATCGGAATTTGTTTAACGTAATTTGATAAAAATTTAAAGACAAAGTTCGGCTTACCCATCTGTGAACTAAAGTAACTTTGTTGAAATTTTCACGATTACGCAAAATGTAACATTTATATCTCTGAACGTCGAATTTCATCACGAATATGCTTAATATGCTTAAAAAGAGAATTTTCAACTCTTTCAGTATTCATCGATAAGCAAATAAGAATATTTCGTCAGTTCGTACGTCAAAATATCTCTTTTATTACAAAATTTTGAAAATTAAAATATTTGTCTTTTAAATTTAAATACACAACATTCATCTATCGCATTAAAAAGGTACACAAGACGATACAGGCTTAAAGTAAAGTTAATCTTAAGCCTTCGGCACATGATTTTCCATGCTAGATTGCATACGAGGTGTCTTATTACGTATCCTCATTGGCTTACGATTGGTGACATGATTATCCGGGCCAATCAAGACACATATTAAGACGCTTTGTATGTGATCTAGCATGAAAAATCGTATCGTGTGCCGAAGGCTTAAGATTAACAATGACACTGGCAACGAAGAGGAATGCACGTGAGGTCGGTAGGACTATGACAATATGGTAACGTATGTAAACAAATGATGGGAAAGAGGAAGTTGGAAGGGCGATGGTCGCAATGGGAAAGGGTGAGAAGGAATCTCGGGTGGAGGGGGGGGGGGGAAGTCAATGCCTGCGGCTTGGCGCGTCAGGTTAGGTTAGGTAATGCGTATCCATGACGGTTTTTCCCTCGCGGAGAAAGTTAGTCTAGGCACACCTCGACCGTAAAATCGGCATGGCGTACAACATTCTCCTTCCTCCCCTCCTCTAACTCTTTCTCATTCTTACTCTTTCTCATTGGACTGATATCGAACCAAAAATTTTATAATATAAGGATGAAGCAAAAAGATCTCTTGCATGCTCAATGACAAAGATCACGCGTACATACTCAGACAGGTCGTATGCAGTGTTGCCAATTTAGCTATTTTGTAGCTAGATCTAGCTATTTTTTCTTTCATCTAGCTTGCTAAAAATGAATTTTGCTATTAGCCATTTTTCTAGCTTTTTTCTTATAAAGTTAAGGGGATGCTGGACTGCCTCTGAAACTTGATCGAGGTCGTAAAGTCATTCGTGTACATCATTAATAAAATTTTATATATATTTCTTTTATAGATTTAGAAATTCTTTTCCAGAATTAAAATACATATATTAATATTAATCTGTGAATTAAACTAGTGCTCTGTTTCTATCCTCGGACCGCCTCGGACCGATTTCTCACTCACACATATACGAAATTTTCTCTGAGACTTTTTTCTTACACCAAAGCTTCTAGCTCATTTCTGCAAGCATTTTATTATTCTTTTATGTAATAAGATTAGTGCGTACTAGTTATTTGTACGTACAAAGTCTTTAAAACTTATGTGTTACAGATGAAAGATACGAGGCGACTGCACAAAAATATAATTTTCTAACTTTTTTGTTTTTTACATAATATTATAGGTAGTAGGCACTATTTGTTATTGTCTATACTTTAATTCTGGAGAAGGATTTTTAATTCTATGAAATCAGTAAAAAAATAGGCTTAATTAAAAATAATAACGTTCAATCGGTAAAACAGACGACTCCAGCATCCTCTTAAGGAAAGAAAAAATATTTAAATGTTCTCTTTTTTATACGTATGCATGCGAACGAAAACGCAAAAGCACAGGCTTCTCTATAATAGAATCGCAAGTCATAAGAAATCGCCAATCATATTCAATTATTCTTCTTTAAATTCAAATATGATTGGTTAATATCTTACGACTTACAACTTCATAAAGTCTCTACTCTCTAGTATGATTAGTTTGTATTATGTAACAAAAATACACGATTTAGATTAAAAATTAAATAAGTATATTTATTAGTACAGATCTAAAAAGCTTGAAAAAAGTTCACTTTTCTCATTTTTAACTCTTTAAAAATATTGTTAATATAATAACAGACTTATAATAATAAACTTATAATAATAGACCTCGGATTAAATTTCAGCTATTGTTTATAGCTATAATATTATATTTTCCTTACCGTTAATTCAGCTATTATCTAGCTTTTTTAAGATACTGGTTAGCTATCTTTTTTTCCAACTGTTGGCAACATTGGTCGTATGTAAGCGGTTTCAACCACTTAGAATCTTGCATTTGAATCGATTTTGGGATTTAACCCTCTGCCTACACATGGGGTTACGGTAACCCCAGTCGATTTTGAAATGTCCGCTACTTAAAAGTATTTAGCAAGAGGACGCTGGGATTGGGGGGGGGGGAGTTTGAATTGTGCTCTATTTATTCCTCTTTGGGTGTTGTCAATGTTCAGAAAACAACAGAAGTAGGACCATCGAAAGTTTGTGTTGGGGTTACTCCGTTACAGTTATCCCGTGTGTAGGGAACGTAACAAAAAATGGAAAAGTTCCAAATTTTTAGGAAGGGTAAGTAAAAATTATTTTTTTGTTAATTACGTATCATTTACACATATAGTATTTATATATATTATCAATGTCGCGATTATTTTGCGAAAATATGCTGCAATTGTAGCATACTTTATTTTACATTACAAATTACAAATTAAAAATTTTTTTTATAACAAATAAAATCTTTTGTAATAAATATTTTTTGTATTAATAATTATGTTTTTGTGTATTAATAATTATGTTTTTAAAATAAATATTACTATTTTCTTCTACTATTGTGTTTAAACTTCATTCATTTTTTACTAAATTCACATTACGAAATAAATTTATTTTTTGAACAGAATCAAAAAACTAACAATAGATTCTTAAAATAAAACTCTTCCCCTTTCCATTGATCACCATTTTAATTACTTTATCTATATTTTTCTAATAAATACGGGTGTTTGAAAAAAAGGAAAATTTTTACAAAAATTTTTCGTTCCTTTCTCATTCTTTTAAAAAAATCTTTTCTTTTAATATCTTCTTTTCAGCCAAGACCATCATAATTCTGAGATTTTTTCCTTTCGATTAAAAAAAAAAGAAGTAAAAATTGATTAAATACATTTGGAGATATAAGTCAACGAAATTTTGGGGTTAGCGTAACCCTTGTGTGTAGGAATCGGGAGAAAAATAAGGTGTGTAGGCAGAGGGTTAAGCATTTTTTTTGTATTTTATGATATCTATTTCAATCTCGCTTACATATATAGTTAAATCGGTCAAGAAAAGTGAGCGGCTTTATTTGAAGCTTTATTTACGAAAAACGATCGCAAATAATCACCTTTTTGCGCCGTGACGGACGATTTACAACAAGTGTGACGGCCGCTGAATTCCTTATTTCTTGAACGTAATCAGGTTAGCGCGATGGGTCGCAATGGCCATTTTGTAAGCGCGCGGGAAGAGTAGAGATCCTCAAAGAGAGACTGGCCATTCTTAGTCTCCATCGGATTGGGTGGCCTCTAAGATGGCGACACCAATAAGGAATCCTGTTTACCAGCGCAAACAGGCATAAAAAATGTTATTTACACGATTTACAATACATATGCGATTAAAAGGTACACAACGCACACACAAGTTCACGTATGTGTAACCGCCATTTTGGGGACGTGGCCAGTCTCTCTTTGAGGGTCTCTAGAGAAGAGTAGAGTTCCTATAAGGAGAGTTGTGCCAATGTAACGGAAGTCGCTATTTTCCGTTTCATAGCATGTAAAGGCGGCAAATTTCAAGTCTTATTCAAGTCTTATTTCATTTTCTAATCCATATTTTTCAACGTTCTAAAGCTTGTGGAAACATATGCATTATTGCACCTTTTTTTGATGTATTATAGCATCCAAAAACTATATACACAATTCGGCATTTTCTATTTTTAATATTAATCCAAGATATTATATATATATATGTATATATATATTTGTACATGTAGATATATAATTGTAAATAAAATTAATGTGATTGAAAATGCTGTGGAATAAAAGAAGGATATATTTGTAAATGTAATCTTAAAAATGCTGAAAAACTTTAGCATTTTTGAGATTACATTTACAAATATATCCTTCTTTTATTCCACAGCATTTTCAATCACATTAATTTTATTTACAATTATATTACAATTTTAATAGTATAATTAAAATACCTTCAATATAAACACTTTGCTTTATATATGGATACACAAAATACTGATGTTAATGCATTGATGATAGCTATACCAAGATTGCCAAATTGTGCTGGAAATGGCTGAAACTATTGGAAGTTTAACGGAAAATGGCGGAGCCAATCACAATCGAGAGCGGTATTGGCACAACTCTCCTTATAGGAACTTTAGAGAAGAGATACTCAACGCGACATCTTTCGGTAGCGTGGCGAGAATCCTTGCTTTCGATTATTCTCATTTCTTGGTACGAAGTGACTCAAAACTTAAATGCGGCCATTCCTTGAAACGGTTATTCCCGATTTTATGAGTGACACAGAGTGAAAAACTCGTCATAAGTTGTGAAAGCTTGATATTAAATGTTACAAATTAATTAGAAGAGGTAATTTATTTCTTTAGCTTTAGCGAAAGAAATAAATTATGAAATGAAAATCGATCCTTGAGCCTTGTCGCACCTTCTAATCGACTTTCTTGAGTCGCGTGGCGTGTGCGCAATCTATTAAGCGAAAGACTTTTTACAAGAAAATAGATGACCGTGGCTATATGAGTATTCGGCTGATCTCACAATCAGTGGAACGGCAGATTAACAATTTTCACGCTAAAATGTAGGATCGGTTGGAGACTGAGAATTAGCCAGAATTGTAGTCACCGCTGTTCCAATCGACTGTAGCGCGTGTTATGTATACCTGTCGAAAATCAAAAATAATGAAATGATCTCACGATCACGCTAGGAAGTAAATAACCCATATAGCACTACTGTTCCATGGATATACATATAAGTCCACTATCGCGAGACTGAAATGAAACTTAAATAAGATATCCCTTTTTTTGCACATAAATCGGATATCCTAAGTATTGTCTATCTTTTGGACATTCCATGTACTACGTCCAAGTTGAAATTAATTATCTTTTTATGTGTTAATATGTGTTTAAAAAGATTTGTTATCACTATTATTTTTTATTACTAAAATAATTTAAAAAATTATGTATATTTCTTATCTAGTGCGAGGGCCGCATCAATTGCGACCCTTGGCGCGAGGACGATCCAGAAGTTTTGCAGATGCAATTCTTCACTAGCGCCCGCGAAATCTGACCCCAGTGGTTTTAGTGGTGACACCACATATCCCTATTGTTTCCTTTCTGAAGGGGGCGGGGAATCCGAAAGGATTTCCACTGGGTTAAAACAAAGTATATTTCTTATTATATGCTAAAGATATTTTATTAATATTAAATATTTTTCAATTGCCTTTCCGACTATAATTAAAGTATCTATAAAATTTTTTTTTTTACTTAAATTTATTTCTCAAAATATTTTATCAATTTCAAATCATGTACGTTAAAAATCATTTACGTATGTACTTTTGCGTTCTTAATATCTTACATTTAATGATTTTTTATTATGATTGGCTTCTACACTTAGATCTTGATATAAATCAAAGGCAAAAACTAATCATATTAAAGAATCGTAGAGTACTGAACAAAAAAAAAAGTGATAATACTTGCCTGGTTTTTAATTGCGTATAGATATTTTATAAGCGGACATCCTCAATACATTATCAGGATGTCTTGGGATAGATTTTCACGGATGTATTCCGATTGTTTTAAATCCCTCGAGATACATCCCGTGGACGTACCTCGGGTCAATTTTTGCTGTGTGGGAAATGACGATTTCAGATACTGTCCACACGAAAACGCTTCAATATTTAGCGCAGATCAAATTATTACAGAGATATCTGTCTGCCATTTTCGATATTCAATATTCAGTATTGCTGTTTTTTTTAAGCATCGTAAAATTATCTTTTATACAAAAATCGAGGAGGACTTGAGCTTTCAAAAAATCAAACGGAAAAAAATGTCCATCGTAATAATGATTGACAATATTCGTCACGATTGTTAGCAACGCGATTTCATTGAGCCGCGCAATGATTCGTGAAACAATTCGATTGTCATCATCGTCATTGTCGACGATTATAAAACGTGTGATAACAGTACGCATATTTCTCCCCTTCCGGCACGAAACGATGAAAGAAAGACGGAAGCATCGCCGTATAACTGGATCAGTCGCGGACGACGATGACGATAGGGGAAAAGAAAAAGAGACCTCTCGTTCATCATTGGCGTAGTGCACGAACGCGCTACACGTAACATGTAAATGCGTAAACGCGTATTTACGTACCGCTAACCTTCTAGAGTCGCTCGCGCATTCTTGTGCGTTTCATATAGTCATGAGTATTACATATATGTATATAGTTCCCACATACCGTTAGAATCAGTCAGTCAGTCAGTCAGTCTCCCCCCCCCCCTCTCTTTCTTTTTCTCTTTTTTTCTTTCGTAACAAGCATAAATAAAAATGTATTGACGTCGCGTATAAAGAGTTTCTATTGAATTATAAATAAAACATTGACCATTAAAAATTATATGGTATAAATAAAACATTGACCATTAAAAATTATTTATTCGGTAAAAGGGCAATTTATTCGATAGAATGTTTTTTCCTAGAGATACTTTGTAAGTTTATGAAATAAATTAAATGAATTATCGTACACGTTAAAATTATTTACTCTATAAAACATAAATTGGCAATTATCAGATATTCTTTTTATCGCGAGTCACTGTATGGAGTTCATAGAATATTTTTGTCATGTATATATTTAGAGGTATTGACGCGAATGATCGCATAAATGACTCGTTGAATCATCAAACAAATTTGAATAAAAACAAAGTTTATTTATCTGTCAGTTACTCATTAATAACAATTTGTACAAACACGTTAAACGCTTTAGTTTAAAAATAAGTATATTGAAATGCGGAATGACAAAACTAGGCGGTTCCACCTGTACATATAACAAAGCATAGTATTCTTATTGTAAAACAGCGCTTTGTATTTGATTTTATCGTGAGAAGAATCTCACACAGCACAGAATATCGCAATATCCATCAGATATCCGAGGGATATCGCAATAACCGTAGGACATCCATGGGATTGTAATAAGTCCAATTGGATATCTCGATAACCTGGGGATATCCTCAGTATAAAGTGTGCTGTGTGGGATATATAAGTGTAGAAAAGAAGCTCGAGTCCTTAATAGCTATTAACCTTAGCTGCAGTGACTATGACAATAAAAATAATGTGTCTTTCTTTTGATTGATGCAGATTCTAAAATGAGATTGGAGGAGGATCTGGTGATCCGCAGGAGTCGACCCACGATGATCTCCGCCAAATATCGCGCTCGCGAGGAACGTCGCCGTCTGCTCAAGATTTCTGCTGGCAAGCTGAAAAGAATCGAGGACCCGGAAGCGAGCTTGTGCCGATCGGTTCTCATAAATAACGCGGTACGACGGCTGCAGCGTGAAAATCGGGACGAAAAGACACGAAGTTACGGTACACTTCCAGTGGTGACATCGTACATGGACGACGTCAGCAAGGAAAATAACATCACTGGGAGCCTCATCGCCGACGTAACGGATGAGGAAACTTCCTCGAGGAAGAGGTACGCCATCACCACTATCACCACCAGAATAGAATGTAGAATAACGTTAAATTATAATTTGAGCCTTTCTTTTGACATTATAGTTTTCGAGTCGTATAACGTAACTTTACCCCTACAATCCATTGTCAATCATCAAGTAATTCTCATGTTGACATTATTTGTGTAATGATACGTAGGCTGGCCGATGATTCAAGAAACGACGGACTCAATGCTAAGCGGCATAGGCACGATGATTTGGACTTACAGGACGACGTATTCGATTTCTACATCTTGCCGCCAACGCCACGTTTGCTCTCGCACATTGACGAGATTCAGCCAGAAGCAATAGGATCACATCACAACGGCAGTCATCATTTGGGTTTCCCAGAGGATCGACTAAACGACAGCGTGGTTGACGTGCGATCGAACGGCACGATCATCGGGTGCGTAGGTAGCACCTCGGTCACGACTAACAACGGCAATAGCGTCGACGGCGCGACGAGTTGTCACTCCGTGCTCTTCCCCGTCGTCGGAGATCTCAACGACGCGAACGCGCAACTTTCGAGACCGGAAACCGACATGATGGAAGTGGCCGATGTAGTCGATCCCGATCGGCTTTGCGACTTTTCCAGATTCGCCGACTCTGCAAAGACTCTCGAGGAACGACTGGCCGAATTGCAATCCTTGGACGAGCACTTCGATCTCACCAAGTTCGAGCGCAACAACAATCAGAGTTGCGGCCGCGCTTTCCATGACATACAGACCTTCCACAGTCTGGTGCCGGGTCTGGAGACCTAGACGGCGGTATTGGGTCAAGACCAAGCTGAGCCGGTGTTGTAGGATGTCATTGGTGACGACCTGATGATATATCGACTTTGCGATGCACAGAGTCTTGCCTGGCGAGAAGTCACGCGTCGTATTTTATCCTTGTGCGCTCGTAGAAAAATGATGAAAAACGCATGCGTCGAACGCGTCGATGCCGTATTTAGTACTCTGAAAGATTTCTTACCGTGGGCAAACGGATAATGGGCTAACAATAAATTGTATCTTTTGGACCACATGCTATTCATCTGTTGATATAAACCAACAGCAGTTTTCACACAACTTGCAATAAGACTTTAGATCCCACACAGCACACATCTTTCAGAAAGCTTTCTGAAAGATATTTGAAAAATATCTTCTGTCAGATGTCTTTCAGAAAATTTTCTGAAAGATGTGCTGTATATGATATAACCTTTTTGTACCGTTAAACTACAAGGAATAACATAATGTTATTCCTTTCAAAATGCGACAAAAGTAACACGTAACTTTGCTGTTTTAAGATTATTAACATTAAAAGATGCAATCGCGGGATAACATTCTAAGCTCAACGGAAGTCGGAATTGTAATTGAAAATTTTATCTTAATTTGTTACAACTTTATTATAATATATACGATTTAAATTAAATGAAATTTAAATTTAATTATTGTATAAGAAGAGGAGAATGATGACATTAAGGAGGTTCTAACATTTAATAAAATGTAAGACAGATCTATAATTATATATATGTATATATATACATACAGGGTGAGTAAAAAGTACCGGATCGATGAAATATCTCGAAAAATATGGGAGATACGGAAAAATGTTTTAGACAAAAGTTGTACAGTTTAAAAAGGACTATATAATGATAAAATTTATTTTTGAAAAAATATTTTTTTAAACGGAACCCGCTATTTCTGATTACATGTTTCTGTAGCTGACTTCGAGACTTTTTCAAAACACTATCGATAAACTTTTTTTTTGTTAAGTACTTTTCGAGATATGAGTTGACAAAGTTCAAATACCGCAACTTTTGTCTGAAACATTTTTCCGTATCTCCTATATTTTTCGAGATATTTTACCGGTCTGGTACTTTTTACTCACCTTGTATATATATATACATATATATACAAGATGAAATTCGAAAGTTAATTATATCAACAATATCTAAAAAAAAAATTATTTCAGATATTTTCATGTAGGACAAAAAGTTAAAAAATATTCTAATTACAATAGAAAGTAAACATTTAAGTTTGTTCTAATAAAGTTCTATTTAAATTGATCGTATAATTTGAGAAAAATTTATACTATTTTTTGATAAAGAAAAGAATATTTTTCAGAAATAGGCAACGCATGTGTAGTGACGTAATAACGTTATGGACCTATCAGAGTTAGCTGAGTTAGCCAATTTAAAATATACTTATAATTTTGGTACATCATCATTTTTTATAAAATCGAAATGTTTCGAACCAATTGAATTGACAATCAGTTAGACGTACAGTGGAACCCCGCGTTAGCGTACTCCGCGTTAGCGGAAACTATCCCCTCCATATGCACTCGGCCCACATGAGTAGCGTGTGTGGGGATAGCAATGCAGTCACATAGTATGTAAGCAGTTACGACGTATTCTTAAAGATTTGTGCAAGATTTTAATCTGTAATTAATTCATTTAAGACTAAGAAATGGCTAATATTTTTTTAAATTTAAGAATTTATTATTTTGTCTACATGGTCATTAAAAATTGTCTCAAAAAATTGTTTTAAAATATTATTCGTGTAATATAAATAAAAATATATTCTTATATAAATTTTTATTTGAAAAATTCACGCACATGTAAATAAAATAGCCAACACTAATTTAAAATAAATTGTTTAAATGTAATCACATAAAAAAAGGAACACCGATTGCAATCAAAGTTGGATTTCTAATTTGATAATATTTTATTTATAAATTATATGTTGGAAAATAATAATAAATTAGAAGTGTAGGGAATATAAAATATTCGGGAATACAATTTATTACAGAGATACGAGATGTGAGTTTTTCGGACGGCTATAGATACGATTGACTTGATCTAAGATGCTCTGCTTGCAATTTTATGGTCGAATACATTTAGTCTTAAGCGTAAACATTAACTGGTTAGTTGGCAATACCGTTACGTCCCTGAATTTCACGGAGTGGGAGTGAAACCAAGCAATAGGAGATAACCCCGCGTTAGCGGACCAGAGCCCCGAACAATCCGCTAATGCGGGGTTCCACTGTAATAAACATACGAAAGGTACATTTATTTATTTATTTGTATCGTATGCACTATTTTGAGTGCAAAAGACATGTATAATATATAACTTGAAATGACCAAATCTATCAATTTCTTTTTTAATATTTTTGATTGCTAAAAATATATGGTGCATTATCCGCACTAAATATGCTTAATGCAGTGTTACTAACTCTTAAGTATAATACAGTGTTGCAAAGTTTAATATAAATTATGGTAATATATACATTTGATGTAATAAGTAAAAATAAATTTATGATGGAAAATATTAATTTATATATTTTTTATTTAGATTATATTTTATTTAAGACATAGTAGTAAATAAATGTTATGTTCACATTTCATTATCTGCTGTTGGTTTTTACGTAAAATTAACGACTTTAACTTTGATTTTGTCATTTCAAAAATATTTAATAACATGAAATTAATAATATGTATGTACAGTGACATTAACAAATTAGATATTGTTGATAATGTTCTTATATTATTAGTTTTAATACATAATTTTAAGAAAAAATTGCTTATTGATTAAGTAGTACTGGAACCTCCTTATGTAATATATAATAATCGGAATAATATGTACGTACGGTAATTTGGTCATATCATATATCGCCTGCGAGTCTGATTCATGCTGGTAATCTACTTACGGCACTGACTCAGTATGCAACGCGCGACTACGCAAGATACCTAATAACACAATGAACGTGCACACGGCTTTTTAATTGATCTTTTGTTTAGCAATAATCTTAGAAGATTTTTTACTAGTCCAATGACTTACATACATACAATCATAATTATATTTCCGATTTGCAATATTTTATTAACATATACATGTATGCTATAAAAATGAGGCCAGGAATTTAAAATTTATCGATAAAAATGACAAATTATGAAAGAAGTGTCAATAGAGCTTAAAAATTATTCTTCTAAATTCTTAAGCCATTTGTTTTTTTAACATTGCAAAATTGAGAAATGAGAGGAGACTATAAGAAACGGATTCACCGGAAATCTGTTAATCTGTTTTTAGTACATCTTTTGGTTATATTTATATGTATATGTGCACCTTACATATATAATAAGCGTACACAAGCGCACGCGCGCGCACGCATACACACATACACACACGCGCGCGCGCGTGTAATATATATGCATTATTTGCACCACTCTCCTTATAGTCTCTCTCTAGAGAATCGAGTCTTTGCAACGGGTTTTATACGTTTAATTACAAAAGCATAATTGTTGGTCTTACTCTTTAAATGCCGCGCTTGATTTATTTATGCGACAATATCAATTCTATTCAAAGTCGATGGTTCTGATAGACAATGGATTTCAGTCTTAATCAAATTTATTAGATAATATAATTGTTTCAATCCTATTCTTTTATAATTTGAGTGTGTGTGTGTGTATATATATATATATATATATATATATATATATATATATACACACATATATAATTATTATATATTTTTTACTGTTTAAAAAATTATTTTAATATATCGTTATAAATCTAGTTCTTTTTAATTAAAATTTTTGAATTTTTTATTATTAACGGCGCTAATAGCAATCTTATCGCGCGCCCATGAGTTAAGTGCTAACATTCTCGCCAGCTTCTCGTTCTCCATATTGTCCGCCCACCTTGCCCGCGGCCTGAATCGAAGTACCTCGCAGTGTCGAAACATCAGAGATATGTGTCTGCATATTTTTCTCCACCGATAGAAATTCTTTCAGTATCGGCAATGCAACTTTTGGCATAACATACGCAAAGTGCGCGTGCGTATGCACACATTGTTTGTATATACACAGATAGATATTTAATAACTTGTTAATAAGAATATAGGATCAATTATATCGAAAGAGATAGCACATCGAGGTAAAACTATAAACGTGCAAATAGAAAGCAGCTTAACGCCAGTAAGATCTGAGACTTGAAAAACATTTGACCATCGGAAGTAACATTAAAACATTATTTTTCGATTTTCTTGCTGAACACAAACTACTGTAATTGTCTTTCGCGGTTATTTTATTTAAAGATGAAAAATAAAATGCCACGAGCGTATGTATGTACATACATTTTCGATGTACATCGAATGGCGTTAAGCGGGCTTTCCGATGATTTTTTCAATACGTTGCGTTCGAGAGTATTGTTCTATAGCAATTCTCTCCTACTAGCCATATAGAAAACTTGCATACCTCCTACAATGCAGTTTTCTTTGTGGAAAAATCTGAAATTTATTGTTATCAATATAAATTTTGCGTGGCACGTCGGCCGGCGGTGAATGACAGTTTTTTAAACAACAGTTTTAATGTGGTGCAATTCATTCTGGAGCATGTTCTCTGTAAGTCGTCTTATAAGCGCGACGAAAGACACGCTATTGCATAACGCCACAACGAGCTTTAGTTGTTGTACAATATTGTATCAGTTTCGTTGATATAATAATTTCTCTATACTTGAAGAGTAGATGTTTTAATAAGCAATAGCTGTACTTCCCTACTGGTGTTTCCTCTCTCTTTTTTATCCTGTATCCATCCATTATTGGAAAGTTGGAAACATGGCAGAATTTGCTTTCCACTAATCCGTTGTAGAACCAGACTAAAATTTTAGCATAGAAGGAAAATTCCAATTTCCTACTTTTTCCAAACGATTTATATCTTTGGCCAAATTTATGTATTTATTTGCGGTGTTAGCGTATAGCAACGGGCACGTTATTTTTTTTTTTACCGTATATTTTATTATTATCTATTGCATTTTTTTCCTTAGAATGATGCGTTTGGTGTAATGTCTAACAGAGGCGATTAACTGCGAAAGTTCTCTTGAGACGAGATTGATTTTTTAAATAAAAATTTTACTGTGTAAAAATGTTTCGTTATTTTATTATTGACATGTTTGATAAAGCATCTTACATTCAATTATCGTTAATCTTTTCTGATTTTTAGAGCTCAAAAATTTTTCTTTTTTTATCAAAATTGATCTTTGATTAGTTTTAATTGTTTTCTTTAAGAATGCGTCTGTATTATTTGTGAACATTGTAATCTATGTAGACGATGTATATATAGAGCATTAATGCATCTTAATATTCAAGAAACATCTTTTTATTTACTGCAAACTGTTGATAAATATGGCTCAATTACTTTATTACGCAAAATATATATCTTTACGAATGCACAAACGCATCGAACGACGTTAACGCTGCCAATTATACATACTATTGTTTAAAGATAGCTATCATGTTGAGCGACCAAGTATCTTTAAGAATCCTTCGGGAGTTCTTGATAAATTTTGTACAGTGCAATGTTTTCATTTCTAATATATTTGCTAATCCATCTTTTCACGATAATTTTCATTGGCGATTTTTTGTTATATCTTTACAAAAGGGGACCCAACTCCGATGATCTTGATCTTGACATATATTATCAAGGTCACCTTCCTGAGTAATGTTCAAGTGATTTAGTCAGAGATTTTTATAAATCACCGCTCGTGATTTATTAAAAAGGTTTTAACAATAAAAGTTTCATAAATATGATACATGATATCACTGTTTTACTTAAAGTCATAAACCTATGTGGCGCAGAGAGGGCTTCGCCCTCCCCTTACATTCCCGCATTAATTTTTTTTATAAAGCACGCATTTTTGCGTGCTTTCCCTTGGGAAAAGGCTTGAATTACTTTAGATTAACTTTTACATACCTTATATTACCTAAAAATTATCTAAAAATTTCTTCAGTAAAATTTTAGATTTCTAAAGTAATTTTGAAAACTTTAAGTTTATTTGAAGTAAATTTTTCTAAGGGTTAAAATAAGAAAATCTTAATTTATTATTATCCTAATCTAAACCTAATTATTATTATCCTAATCTAAATCTTATAAAAAATATGGGTAAATCTTAACAAAAGGGGATCCAACCCCGATAAATAATAAATTCATTATTAAAATAAAGCATACATTTATGCGTGCTTTAAAATAAAAAAGTCTATTAATTTATTATTATTATAATTTTTTATGCAAAGTCGCAAACCCATGTGGTGCAGAGAACGCGTGGGCGGGATGCAAGGGCAGATCTTCGTCCTCCCTCTACATCCCCGCATTAATTTTTATGAAGCACGCATAAATTAATAGATTTTTTATTTTGAAGTACAAAAATGCGTGTTTTATAAAAATTAATGCGGGAATGTAGCGGGAGGGCAAAGTCCTTCCCTTGCATTCCGCCCACGCGTTCTCCGTACCACATGGGTTTGCGACTTTAAGTAAAGCAGAGATATCATGTATCGTATTTATAAAATTTGTTTTGTTAATAACTTTAATAACGTTAATAATTCAGGAGGTCAACATATGTTATCAAGGTCACGTCACTGGGGCTGGGTCCTCTTTTGTTAAGATTTGCTCATATTTCTTTTTACTTGTACATCAGAAAATTACAGCAAATTATAAAACTTTTTTGTTTATAACTTTTTAACGAACGACGAGCGCAGACTAAAATCTCTTGAACATTACTCAAAAGAGTGACCTTGATAACATATGTCAAGGTCATCGGAGCTGGGTCCCTTTTTGTAAAGGTTTATCAATTATCTAATATCACGAAATGATACTCGAGGCGAACGCGATGCTTCTTCTACATACGCGATATAAGTTGCAACGATCGTATTATTTTTTAAAGCGCACGAAGAAACAGCTGTTGATTTATAACAGTTCAATTAGCGAATATTGTAGCACATTTCGTTAATCCATTGGCAAGCATGCAATTTTCTTTTTTTCTAACTTATTTATCCTTCACAAAAGTGCTAAAAGGAATTGGATAATGTTTCGGAATGATTTGTCTCTCCCATATATATGTCACTTCTGCCATCGACTCGCAAACATCTTGTCAAATTTAAAAAGTTTTCTCGTAATACGTCTTTACGTTGTCACAAGAAACATTCTATGATGAAGTGTGTGTGTGTGTGTGCGCGCGCGCGCGTGTGCACGCGTGCGTGTGTTGGTACGTGTAGTTTTTCTAGCGCAAAAATCGCAGTTGCTGTCAAAAAATATTACTTATATAGGTTTCTATGTACGAAAACATTCTTTTTTCTTAAATAAAAAATGAGGAAAGTACGTACTGATTATATAGGATGCTATTCGTTACTGAAACAAATAATTGTGCCGTGCAGGCCAGTCATCGTCACCAACGATATAATTTTCGATAGTTCGATATTTTTTGCGCAATTAAGAAAAAGAAAATATTTCAGAGAAAGCAGAGGAAACATGTGAGGGTAGAGACAATTCCGCAAAGTCTGAACGCAAACGCACAGACTGATCCAAACTTCCTTCGAATGCCTATTGGGCCACGTTTCTGAAAAATGTACGATGTGCATATGCATATATATGTAAGAGGTCTGTTCTTTGACGCTGCACTGCTGGTGCAATAAATTAAAATAAGACAATATATTTTTTCTCATTTTAACTTATTGCACCAGTGCAGCTATCAAGAACAAACCTCAGTATTCGGAATCCATGTGTAGATCAGCTCTCCCGAGACCTGTACAGTATGGTACATATACATCGCGAAAAATGGCTCAATGCGTTATTTGTAAATAGTCGTCTTATATATATATATATATATATATATATATATATATATATATATATATATATATATATATATATATACCAGACGTAGTGTAAACCTTCCGTCACGTTTACAAGCAGGTAGAGCGCATTGAACTGAACAGAAAAGTCCTTTACCGTTTTGCAATTTTCGTAATAGTTAATGAGTTATTGATTACACAGGTACACAAAAAAGTGGTTTCTTTCTAAAATTAGGAAAAAATGAGCCAATTCAGCAATTCTAACTTGGATTTGAATTCAGCGAATTAAAATATATAAGGATTGACTCTGGTCCGCCGGACCAACCACCTTTTTTTGTGTACCTGTGTAATCAACAACTCATTAACTATTGCGAAAATTGCAAAACGGTAAAGGACTTTTCTGTTCAGTTTAATGCGATCTACCTGTTTGTAAACGTTGACGGAAGGTTTACACTACACCCGTATATATATATATACATATGTGTGTGTGTGTGTGTGTGTAGCACTACTAAAATAAATATGTATAAAATTTCATACGTTGTTAGGTTTCTAGCATTAGTTATATCTGAAATCAGTTACCAATTATATGAACAAATTGCAAATAAACTGCAAAAATAACAACCGCTGTTTATTCAATTTCCTTCCTGCTCTGCAATCAAGAAAAAGACATATAGAACAATAACAAGATTATATTATACATTGTTTATTTGTCATTATATAATTATCATCATGTACATTGTCGTAAATCGCAATGGCAGTGGTAAGGAAATGGGAAGCTGCACACTTTCATGGCTTTTTTGTTCTTTTTATTATTGTTTTTTTATTGAGATTTGCGAATACATATACATACATACATATATGTATGTATATATACATACACACATACATAAAGGATGAAGAACTAATGATATAATAACTATTACGCTTAAAAACGAAATAAACAAAAAATTATCGTACTATCGTTAACGTGTTAATTTAAATAACATAATAGTAACACCGCGCGCGTGGCGTTGTGTGGGTGTGTGTGTAGCATGAATGCGTAAAGATTAGAGCTCAGACACGCAGTCTCCTGCTACCTCTTTCGTTTAGTTTTATCGCGACCCTCGGTACGCCTCAAATTTTTCGATTTCTTCGATTTCGTCTTGCTTCTTTCGATCAACATTACTTGGAATAAAAAGATTTTTCTCAAAAAGTTTGCTCGCTGTTAACTCATCACCTTGTTGGACATTCTTGTCATTTGAAATGTTTTTTTATTTAATAGACCAAGGAAACGATGACAACTCTTAAATCAAGATATCGAAATATCAGGAACGTTAGAAATCATCGCGTCATCGACTGCAACGGTCGGCAATGCGATTTAAATCGCGCGACGATGCATTTATGAAAAAAAGTACAACTTGTTTTTAGTATACTCGTAATAATATTACAATAATTTCAAGTATAAACTCACGTAGATTTGGATAGAAACGATTTAGGTTTTTGATTAAAAAAATATACATGTAAAATTAATCGCTGGTGTGAGATGAAAGTGCAGACAAGAGTACCACACACAATGGTAATCCTCATTATTAAAAATAATATAATATACAACGATAAATTTTAATCACGCTATTAATGTAAAATTTCTTCTATCTTAGCAATGATAGATCTTAATTAGCAAATTATACCTTTGCGAGTTGGAATCAATCTTGAAAAGATCTTGGTTCCGGTGAAAATTGTCGCCGCATATAAATGTGCTCACGCATCTTTATGTTGAATGAGCAACAGCTCCTATTCCTTTTAAACAATGATTTAAAAAGGTTTCAATCGCACAAAGAACGAACGATCGAAATGAGGCACATTGTGATCGCGCAAAAACACCCTCAAATCCTCCGTTCAAGTGTTGTGCGTTTCGTTACATCTATACTCTAGCGAGCACCAATCATTTTCACGTTCAGATACGATTTTGGACTAAGATCAGTAATTTTAAATAATGTAAACGTTATATTACAGACATGTAAACAGATAAATAATACTTTTTTACATCGTCAGATAGTCACGATTATTCAGTTACGTCAATTTTGATGTTACTGTTGGTCTCTGCGGTATATTTTGTACTATGTTTTATATACAAATAATTTTCTTTTTCTCTCTTTCTCCCTCATTCATCTTGACGCAATGTACCTAACGCAATGTCTGTCCTCAAAGTCATGGATCACTCGCAATCCATATTGATCCTCTTAGGCTGAGATAACAAAACCGAATTATCATGTCCGACGATTTTTAAATATTATAATATATGAAGAGTGAAAGAATGTAGTTAGACTATATTGGTACCAAGTACTCGATGAAAGAATTGAACTCTCTTTTCTAAGAGACTAAAAAAAAGATAAAAAAGGGGAGTTTCGTAATTATTAAAAAAGATGGACCAAACTCATTGCTCTTGGCTTGACCTCGAGCGTAGAATTCGAATTTCAGCTGAATTTCTGAATCTCAAAATCACTTTCAAGAACGAACACACGGACGCGCGAGCGAAGGAGAGAGAGGAGGAAGAGGGGAGGAGAGAGTAGATTACGGAATATTGGAAAGAGAAAAGCGCCCGGAGACGAAAGGGTGTTTTCGCTTCGATCGTCGCCTCGATTCTTTTCTCCTCGTTTTTGCGAGCGAGCTGAAGGGAGACGAGAGTGACGAACGCGCGAGTCTCTAACATCAATCTAAAACATTATTTAAAAGATCAAAGTGCTTACGTTCGCACCGTTTTTTCTTTTTTTCGATTGCGCGTAGCGATCGACGTCTTATATTGAGTTATTATATTTTATGCACTAATAAAATATCACCTTTCTGAAAAATATTTTTGTTCGCGTACACACAAAAAACACCAAAACATTTTGCGTGCCGCGACATCTTTTCCGTTCTCTCTGTCACATCACATTCGCTTTTGCACTCGCATTTTTCCTCCGAGATATTCGCTCTCGTTATCAAGGCCGCAATATTTTTCTCGATTCACTTTTTTCGTGATGAAAGCATGAAAGCACGGAGCGATTCCAAGCGTGCGTAAGGAAGTAAATGCCAAGTCTCGTATGCCTTAGCACAAGGGAAGGTCTTTTGGCTTAGATTCTTACGCTTATCGTCAAAACTTAATTCCATTGTCAATTCGCGTCAAATTGTGAATCGATTAATTTTTTCACATCCTATCGTTCATGACTGACATTTCTCGTCACCAAAAAAGTGAAATGGTCGAGATCGACGAGTGGATGAAGCTGCTGCTACCACGAGCTACGAGCGCGATTGCGATTGCGATCACTCGACATCAATTCAGCGTGAAAAATCACGTCAGTCACATTTGAGCAAACTCGATGTATCTTTGCAAATTATCTCTTTCGCAGAGAAAACTAATCGGAATACAACAATGTTATACAAATATGTTATTATAAAATAATTTCTTACATGGGCCTCTACAAAGATTTGCATAGACAATACACATTTGTTTATCACTCATCATGCGTCTCTATACAGCAACTCCTCTCTTTATTTTTCAAATATTCTCCTTTAATATTCAAATTTTCCCTTTTTGATATGACTTCTATGGTGTGATCTATCCAATCATGTATCTTGCAATTCAACATACTACTCCAAGATATCGTAGCATCACCTTCATCCATTCGTGTATTTACAATAATTTTTACTTTTCATCGCAAGGATAAGATCAATCTTTTGCGGGACGTTTGTTGACTCTTGGACCGGGTGTACACCAAATATTCAATTAATTAGATACTTGAGCAATCGAGATCGAGCAGATAGACAACTATCATTTTGTTATTTCTACTTTGTCTAGAGAGAAAAAAAATTATTTGACCGTCTATCACACACATGCAATCGAAAACTATTATCGCGTCAGAAATTATTGATCAAAGATTTAACAATGTCCATTTTCTACTGGCAAATTACGATAAAGAACAATAGGGAACTTATCTCTTTCCCCTCTTTTATTGACAAGTCCGCGAATAATTTTAACATTTTATCTCTTAATGTGTGTGTGTGTGTGTGTGTGTGTGTGTGTGTGTGTGTGCGTGCGTGTGTGCGCGCGTGTGCGTGTAATTGAATAATAAATAATCATTATCGCTAAACTGATCGTATCGCTATTAGGGCAATTAGTCAAGGCAGTCTCAAGAGTCAAAATCGTCCATTTGACATGTCTTTACAATAATTACATTTTCTGCCGCCAGAAAAATAGAACTCTTAAACTTAAACTCAGTTCTTGTTCGTTCGTGATTTACAAATTCTTCATCCTTCGTCGCATGCACGCGTGTGGAGTATGTCGTGAGTATGAAATGCGTATAAACTCGATATTCCAGGTAAATGAAAACTATTAATTACCGCGGATACCGCAATTTCAAATCGTCGTCACAACGATAATTCTCTTTTGATAGCATGCTTTCAAGAATTTCTTTTTACCGATAGAGAATCAATAAACAATGAAAAATATAAAAATGCATATACATGCAATAAAAAATAGAAAAATTTTATATTTCATATTTCTTGATTTCATGAAACTTGATTCAATATATAACACACAATTGTAAAGTTTTGTCATTAATATAAGCATTTACTTCTATGTTTGCTTGCTTTCGTGAAATTTGATAAAAATTGTTAAGAATCGCGTCCGTACTAATATTTTGTGAATGTTTCGCAAAAAATATAAAGGTAACACATTATAATATAATGTTATAATTTTGAAAGAAAAATTATTTACATTAATGGACACTTTGCCAATTAGCTTGACCTTGATATATGTTGATTGTTCTGAGGAACAGTAAAAAGGTCGCTCGTTTAGCTGTCGCTCGTTATTCATTGAAAAGTTATTAACAAAAAATGTAATATAAATAAAATAAATCTTTCTTATTTAAAAATTAAATTAAGTTATGAATATTATGAGGTAAGGATATAGAAAGAGAACTTTTTTTCATGTGTTTTTGACTCCGCAGTCCCATGTAAAACAAATTTGTAAATAATAATAAAAGAAAATGATTTTGTTTTACGTAAACTAGTATAAATATGGACGGGAGAGCTCCGCTCTCCCCCCCTACACCCCCAATCCGAAATTTCTCCAAACCTTATCTAACCTAACAAAACCCAACCCAAGTTGCAATTTAACCAAAATTTCAAATGTAAAATTATAATGTGAATTCCACGCGAAGCGATATCCACTCCCATCATCCCCCTTGTGCTTACGGTTTAAAATTAGGTTGGATTAGGTTAGGAGAAATTTCGGGCTGGGGAGTTCGCCCCTTCCCTGCCCATATTTATATTAGCATATGCAAAACAAAATCTTTTTTTATTTGCAATTTTTTTCTTAAAAATATAAATCTTATTTATAAAACTTTCTTATAACTTTTTTATAATTTTTTAACAAACACAAACGATGATTAAAAACTTGTCAAGATCACTCAGGAGAATAACCATAATATATGTCAAAGTCATTGACTTTTAGAAGAGCTGACTTTTCGAAAGACTTTTGTAAATATTTACCGAAACGTTTTATATTAATATTTTGTTAACAAACAACGAGTGATGGTTAAGACTTTTTGATTGTTATTCAGGAAAATGACCTTGATCAACATATGTCAAGATCAAGCTGATTGACGAAGTATCTGTTAATGTAAATAATCACTGAAAAAATATATATATATTAAAATTACTGCGCGAATACAAAATCTACTTTTTATGAATTAAAATACATACACTTTTATATATGCTGTCTATAAGAAATCTTCTAATCGTAATTTAAATTAGAATTATTTATAACAATAATCAATCCTAAATATTAATATATGATACGTTTTATAGAAAGTTTATCGAAATATTAAACAGATTGAAAATAATTAAAGAGCAGTCCTACATAAATAAAAAGAAAAATTGATAACTGTTGAACGCAATATAAAAATTGTTGCGATTCACTTACAATTTTTTCACTGACAGTAAATTGCAAGGTTAGGCCGGTATTCATAGTCGGGTCTTATATTTAAGATCATCTTAAGTACTGTTTTAAGATGCTATCAACCAATCACAGAGCCGTATTAGCATCTTAAGACATTGCTTGAGTCGAAATAAGATTGCTTGAAATAAGATTTGACTATGAATAGCGGCCTTAGTCATTGAAATTTTCATTAATCACGAGAATAATGAAAAAATTGAAACAAACGTATAGATACAGATGAATTAATATAGATGTTCCACGTATCGCAATTGATTCGTCTCTTTTAATTAGACAATTTTATCTATATATATATATGGATATATATTTTTTACGACACACTCCATCACGGCTATTTGCGATTTCGGAAATGTTCACACATGACGATAACAATACTTATATTCATCACTATATTGCCAGTGATTTACCTTTTTTCTTTAGTTCGATATACATATATTCATACATATATAGGTATATCAAAAATATCCTTAGTAAAATAAAGTATATATATATATATATATATATATATTTTAATATATATATATATAATAGCAGTTATATATATATATATATATATATATATATATATATATATATATATATATAAAACTGCTATTTTATATATATAGTATATCCAATATTAAGTGTAACACCGAGCGTGAGTAGATAGAGGGACCGAGTTAAATTGAATAGAAAAATCCTTTACTGTTTTGTAATTTTAGCAATAAATAATGAAAAGTTAATTAATAAAGATTTGTAAACCAATGCATCTCTACATTTCGTAGAGCCACAAATGTTGGACTTTTTGTTGTCAATCGCATGGACCTACGATAATTCACAAATCTAAAATGATTAATTTTTCATTATTTATATTGCAAAAATTGCAAAACGTTAAAGGATTTTTATTCGGTTGGGTAATCCCTTATGTATCTATTTATGACCGGTGTTGCATCTAATATCAGACACCCTCTATGTGTCATATTTATAAAGAATTTTTTATTTATAACGCAGTGTCAAATGTAATATATATATATATATATATATATATATATATATATATATATATGTTTTCATTAATATATTCACACGCATTTACGCGTGCGTCTATCAAATGTGTCTGGATTTTATATGCAAGTGTGAATACATAAGTATACATGAAGTATGTGTACACGCGTTATAATTACGCATATTGAATATTTTCATGATAAAATGGATACTTTATTTTGCGTATTTATACTCGTGTAGAGTACATCTACAATTCCTCAATTTTTAAATGTGTGCGCGCGTGCACGCACACGCACATTGTATCAAGGAAAACTAATTTTTCAGCAGATGCAAAATTCTCTCGCACAAAATTTTTCTATATGAAACAATTTTATGAAAATGTAACAATTACATGTTGTATTATCGGTTTGATTACCAAATGAGTGATCATAGAAGTACAATAAAATATGTTCAAAAACAATATATATTAGAGACATCCGTTTATATAATTATTATATAAAATAATAAATCTGAATTGGGTAAATAGTTAGATCAATGATAAAATAGTTATCTAATATTTACTAGACTTGCAAGTAGTTAGGTATTAAGATAATTCATAATAGGACTGTTTATAATTGTAATACAAATATGTTTGATTAAACAAGAGATGCACAATAAAAATGCCGTGAGAGAACATATACAACATATAAACAATTTTTTTTCTATGATCCAAGCGCAAGTAAAAATGTGTCAAATTTAGCAATCAAATCAGACTTTAATATTTCTCTTTAAATAAACAAATATGCAAATAACGTATTAAAAACCAAACAATTGTGACAATAATGATTAAAATAATTTGCATCAGTAGTGATAATATTTCTTATAATACAAAAATACAGTGACTATTATATATAGCGATATATAATGATACTATTTGACATGTTATTATCGATGATGTCGAATTTAAAGGTAATCATTTTTTTTCATAATGTATTAAATAGAAGATTTCCTACTAAACAATTTGATATAAATAGTGCAAAGAGAATCTCGCATAGGAACGTGGACTAATGTGAAATGAGGTGAGATGGAATGGAGTGAAGTGGAACGGAGTAGCAATAAACATATTAAATATCAAATGTCGAATGATAGATGTACGCAACAAGAGAAACGCATGAAGAAAAAATCCTCGCACTCTCACACACAATATCTCGATCGTCGATTTTTACCGTCCGATCGTCCGGAGTTTTACAAACGAGTTGGACGCTTCAACTCTTTTATAATTGTTTTTCATTAGATCAATTAAAAACTAGAATAATGTACTATCGGTCTATATGTACAATGCGTATTAATAAACGTAATAAATAAGCTCAATTAGAATGTTAAATCTATACTCACTTTGCATGTATTCACTCCCTTAACACTTTAAATTAAGCATTTCCTCCAAATTAACTGTTATTTAATTACTTATGATCTTGTCATTACGACTTTAAAGATCGAGCAGGCCAATATAATATATATTTGTTCGAATCATTCTCATGTGAATGCGCAAAAAGATTTTTACGTAGATAAAATATAGTGACTTGCAGCATGCAAGTACCGCTGATACACATAACTATGTCCAATTCTCTCTTTAGACACGGTAAGAGGAACGAACTACCGACAAAGCACTCATTCAACCAGACAAAATTCGGTATATTTTTCCGTGCACTCTCCCTCCCCCCTCTCCCTATTATCCTTTTTTTTTCAAAAAATATAGATATGCTCGACATATTTAATCGAAAAAACATCAGGTAGAAATAAGTTTAGTAAAATGATCTTTTTTATATAATTTAAATTAAAATCATCGTGTGTAATAAATCATAAAGGAGCCTACTTATGTTTGTCTAATACACACATTTTCTATTACGCACTTTTAATTAGCTACATACAAAAAAAAGACTACGTTTAAATTAAAATCGATGCAATGCTGTTCAAGTGATGAATTCCTTCTAAGTGTGTGTATTATATCCGATAAACCGATGGTACAGCCGGTAATAAGAAAGTAATCCCTCGTGAAAAAAAATCGAGTAGATACAAAATTTTCTGATTGTGGAAAAAATCTTCAATTAATCTAGAAGAATTTTTTATACGAAAATACACGCATCTATTTGATTATATTTGAAGATAGTTACAAGCTGCAGCACTCAACAAGAGGCTTCTGCTTGGGGAATCATCTTCTCAGTTATGGTCCCCTACACCTTTTATAATACAGAACTATTCTAAAAATAAGTAAATTTTAAGATTGCAAATTTTATTCCACTCGCATATTGACAGTTTATTGTAAGCTTCAGTCACTATCGAACTTTCTTCACGACAGATCACCCTATCCTCTGCAGATTGTACCAATCTTTAAGAGACTCGCGATGCACGTACTTACGTGTACCGCATCAAGAGCCCGAATCTCATATGCATAATACGTAATTAATGGTCGTAAAGTAACGATTTCACTCCTGTCATTTTAGGCACTTTCCATGGAAACAGCATTGTTTAACACATTTTTCGTTAATGCATTTTATAGCGAAACTTTGGTTGTTAATATATGTATAATATCGTTAGAATCCAAGTATCTTAATTTCATCGAATTACCCTACTCCTATTCTAATCTATCTACAAGTTTGTGATCACGATCGATGCAACAAGTATATATAAATTGCTATAGTCTGTCTTGTCTTAATCGTAACGTAAAATCAATGTGTTTTTTGAGCGTTCAGGCTCGGTAAGTGCATTTATTGCGATGCGCTCATATAAGGCAAAAATTGCTCTCTGAGCATTAATCATAATCATTTCGCTTTACTTTGGCGGCAATTTTGAGATTTGATCGATACTAACGTGTAAAAAAGCACATGCGAATACAATTTTGTACAATCGATCTTTCATTCTTACCGCACTCTGTATTTCTTCCTTTAAGAGAAAAAGGAAGAAAGAAAGAAGACTGTGTCCGCAATGTCTACTTACATCTTTCATTCTCATTCTCATTTTCACTTTTCGGTGGATCTCGTGACGGTTTGCGGTATTACCGTCAAAGATTTCGGAATTTTCGGCAAAATCGGAATGGGATTGCTCGTTGACGACGTTGGCTTGGTTGTCACCTGGATTGACTTAGGTAGATTGAGGTTCTGAAGAATATTTTGGCCGGTTGCCGAACTGTTTTCATTTGCGCAAGTAGTGGAACGCGTCATGTCGCATATTAATGGCTCAAAGTCACCGCGGCTTTGACGACTCAACATCTCTTGTTGCATTCGCAAGTGTCTCTGAAACTGCTGATTGTGGCCAGAAACGGCAATTTGCATCTTTTGATACTGAGATCTAAAGTTACCACTAGTTGATGACCCGTTTGTACCGGCGATAGGCCTATCGTTAAGTTTCTGACGTTTTAACGTTTGCATTCGTTTCATGTCTGACTCGCTCAATTGAAACACCTTACCGCCGCTGTTGTAAATGGAGGATAAATTCTGGCTGTCTCTCCGTTTAATGCTGCTGCTACTGTTCGTTGTCGCGGTACTTCCACTGCTATTGTTACCACCGCTGCTAACAGACGGCAAATTTAATCGTTGCAAATTTGAAGATTTTTTTATGATCGACACTCCCGAATTGAGTTTGAGCATCCGCGATGGATTCAGTTTGGTCGAATGCAATGATGACGTTGTATTGCTACCACTGCCGCTGCTACCGCCACCGCCACTGCCGCCGCCGCTAGTCGATGATCTGGACATTAAACTTGTACCAGGCACGGACAATCTGTCTTTCTCCAGCATGTAGCCGCCACTCAAACGACGAGAATTACTGTACTCCGTCGCGATCGGTTCCATTATAGGTTCGTCCATCTTCTCTGGACCCTCATAAGATATCAATCTATTCTGCACCGATGTAGAATAGTTAATTGCATTTCGCGAAGCATTTGGCGCCAATATCAGATCGCCAGCTCTATAATACTTCTCCAAGAGGATTAAATGTCGCAGAAAGGAGCTTTGATTGCCGTATGGTCGCTGCAATTGCTGCCAGAGATGTTTGGTCTCGCGATCGTACTGAATCATTGTCGCGCATTTCTCCCATCCTTGTGGCGTGACTTCGCGTACATTTTGGAACTCGATGTTTACGTGAAGATTCATTTCCTCCTCGCCTGGGAAGAGCGTGCGTACGCTTATAGAGGGATTTGCTCCGAGTCTCTGCACCACAGGCGTTATGTCGTTATTGTTATTGTTGTTATTGCTGTTGTTATTGAGCCTAGACTTCTTTGGCAATCGCGTTAAGGTAACCTCATCCATTCCGAGTGTCATCCCATTCGCCATTACACCATCGCATAGAGAAGAGATTGACGTGCTCGGCATATACGCATGCATATCCAGCATCTTGCGCTTTTTTAAGTTCTGCACGGTGTTCTCAAGATATTGAATGTCCATACTGACATTCTCGTCATTACCTAACTTAGAGACGCGACTCTCGTTGACCATCTCGGAACTACATTCAATTGTACTCTCATTCTTATTTGGTTCCGGCGTCGACTTGTCGGATGTACCGCTCGTCGTGCGTTCCGGAGACTTAGAACTTCCACTTTTGGTCTGCAAATTCTTGATGCTCTTCTTGTTCTTTTTGGTCTGATTCACCTGCTGTGATGAATCGTCATCCTCGTCTTCAACTACGTCGATTCCGAGATTATGTAGAATCCTGCAATGATATTGTTTTATCCTTCCTTCGTTAATTCGAGAGATCAAGTTTCTTTAATTTTTATACTTTTATACTATATCTAATTAGAGATTTACTATATCTAATGACAAAGTTTGTATACTCACCGCTTTCGATAACTCTTGCAGAAACTCCTGTGATTCATATTCATATTTTCGATCTCCTTGTACTTAAGTTGCAATTGCGCAAAATAGCGGCATAGCTTGCACACAAATGTGCCGACCGCTAGTAAGACAGGGATTCCTTGTTGATTGAGCAAGTGATTCAATTCATTGATCTCTGCGTTAGTCAGCTGGTGAGTATGTTGTCGAACGAGTCGGCGCTTGCAGAGCGCGCACGTCAAAAAGCGTCCGATCTTCTCGTAATGATTAACGCAGAATGACATCGTGGTGTGTTGACTCGAATCCCAGTCTATGTCGACCTACAATAATAATATTTCTCATTTCTCTCGTTTACAAACAACATGTCATTCGTTACCGCACAAGCATCGCCAGATACGCAAGCAATTGAGTTACAAATATTAACCTGATTCTGAAGACCAGTTCTTATCTTTAACAACCAACGGCGTTTAACGTGATGCCGCGCGGGATCTCGACATTCGCGAGCTGAACATTTTGACATCATTAATTGTCTATGTTGTTTCTGTGGCTTCTGTTGCATGTTTGCTGGACTAGTGTTGGCCTATGAAAACAAGATTTGAGATAAGTATTCAATCAAACGTTTTCAATCTAATCATTTATCTCAACATATATTCATTACATATCTAGTTAATTTATAAGTAATGCAAAGTGTAAATAAATAAAAGTAAATAATAATCCGTAAATTGTAGACATCATCATTATCATCATCATCATTAAGAACAACGAACCTTTCTATCAACATGACGATAGCACGCGTCGCACAGACATGAATCTTTTGTGAGATGTCTCTCTATGTTCAAAATCTTTTTGCGTCTCTCATCAGATTTTATTTGAGCTAAATGCATTGGCGTGTCTAAAGAACCAAATTTTCCAAAGCAATAGCAACATACATCAGCACATACGCGCCCAGGGTGTATAGAAAACGATGATGATTTCTCTGGAATAACAAGCGACTGACGATCCTTAGGCGTAGCTTCCTCATTATCATCATCTACGATAATAAAAGTAACGTTTTGTCGAATGTTGCTTTTCGACATGAAACTTTTTATCTGATTTGGATAATGTGAATATATCAGTGAAAACGCAAAAATTAGAAAGTAACTTTTAATTTGAAAAGCAAAATGCATAGAAAATGGGCAAGCATTGTTAAAAAAAAATATCAGGCTAAAATATAAGTGTTGTTTTTGGAACTAGTGGTTTGTAAAACCAGTGTTGCATGATATTCCATATTCACACATTGTAGAGAGATAAATTATATATAATCACTTCTCAGTTATACTATTGAAATACCATATGTAAATATAATGAAGATTTTGTGCATTTTACTGCATTTGATATTACTTTTTTTTTTAATTGTCATCAAGTCCATACACAGTAAGTAAGTTTAAAGATGATGACAGAAAACAAATGAGAACATTAACGATTTTAATTATCGATTACATTCTATTAAATATCTGAAATGGAAATGCAAGCAATCACTCGCTACGCTGCACTAGTCTAAAGCTGATTATCAATTTAGAATAAAAGAGTGTGAGATTTTCGGAAAAAGGAAAACAAAGGAAAAATAAGTAAGACGATCAATTTAGTTATTCCCGCAACCAGGATTACCGAAAGAATGTCTGTGGTTAGTAGTGAACTTTCGGTTCGCACCAGAGCTGCTATCTCCCAAACCACTGGTTCCAAACTGAAAAAAAGAAACAAAATATAATTAAATTGGATTTAAAAAATTTAATATACAAGTGTATAAAATTCACTCATTAGTTTACTACTCAGTGTGATTGTATATTTCTCGTAATATCTCCTCAACTCTTCTTTTAAATTTTTGTTTTTCATGTAAGTGCATGAAAATCAAGAATAAATCTCTACAAAGTGATACAGAGATCGCGTACTAGAGAGATGATTTTTCACTAGATTTTCACTAAATAATTAAATACGACTGCGATTTCATAATTAAAATGAAAACTAAACGAGGAAACAAAAATATGGCTAAAGGAAAGGAAAAAACGAAGATAAATGGAAATGTGTAAGAAAAAAAAATTGTATGGTAAGCAAATGAGCTATCTTTTTTGTAACCGAGCGAGAATTCCGAGTATCTTACCTCCTTTTGAATGGTGTAGAATTCGAGAGAATCACCCTCTCCGTCCCCACGGCCTTGCTGCTTGAGAACCATTTTTAATGGAGACCGCGATCCTCTCTTCTCCCTATCCTTGTCCTTCTCCTTTTGTGATACTCTGATAATCGTCTTTAAAGTACCTGTGGACGATGACTGTTCTTTTTTGGTCTTTTGCTGATTTTGTCTCTTCGCAGCCTCCTCCAAAGACTCAAGTCCCAATATTCGCAAAATCGATTCCTTCTTCTCCTTGTCTTCAGGTGTTTCCAGAATCTTAAATGTGCCGCTGTTGAATGATTCGCCAGACGTGGAAGTCTCGTCGGAATCCTTCTGAGTGAGCTCTGGCGTCTTTGGAGTCTTACGTTCAATCTCTAACATATCTATATTGTTAGCTTCCTGTTGCGACACATGATTCTCGGATAGATTTCGCGAAAGTTGTCGTTCTTCGCTCTTGCCGGCTTTTGCGCCGATTGTTATATCGTTTTCTGATTTGCTGCGCAAATTAGGATCTTTTTTGTCCAATCCACTTTGCCCATCCTGCTCGAAGAAACCACGAAAACTGTCTGTGCGCACGGAACTGGCACTGCTGTATTTACTCAAGAATGATCTGTCGTTTTCGTTAATTTTGGCAACCTCGTTATCCAGCAAAGTCTCTTCTTTGTTTTGCTGATCGGACTTTTCATTTCGCCGATCTCGCTTGACACGCTTGGTCTTGGAGCCGCTTAAGAATTGCGGTGACTCTTCTTTGCGTTTTTTCATCTCTCTAGCGCGACGATTACGAGCTTGAGGCTCCAGTTCCATGCCGATGTCCAATTCGTTACTATTTAACGAGTCAATTCCATCTTCCGTCTTCTGAAAATCGCTGCTTTCGGTAGCAGTACTATTAACTGGATCTTGTACTATCTCATCAACACTCTTCTGTAGGTCGGAAATATGCGTTTTTTGAATCGTCTCAGTTTCCCCCATCTTAATTTTTATGTTGTCGGTGTGTTCTCGGTTGCGCGATGCGATCTGCCTACTTTCAATTTTCTTCTGCTTGTCACGAGTTCGCAATACTCTTCTGTTCTCCTCGTTAAGAAGTTTTCGCTCATCGGGACTTTTGCCGTCCGAAGATTTATCGCTTTGATCTGTCGTTAGAATAGCTTCGTTGTGCTCTGAATTTGTTTTTCCTTGATTTTCCTCCGAATTATTCTCGTCTGTGTTTGATAAAATGTCAGATGTGTTTAATTCTTTACTGCTGCTGTGATCGAGCTCCTTGGTTTCATCGTTCAATCGGTCAAAGGTGCAATGTACAGACGGAGACTTTACAGAGCTATGTTCATTTGAATCACAGTTTATGGTAGTTGATACATGTGATAAGTTACTGTTAATTTTTGGATGTTTTGCGTTTTGCGTTGGCTTACAAGATGCATCATTCTCTCGTGACATTTCAGTTGTGTCAGTCAATTCAGACTTTCTGCCTGCACAATTTTTGCTTGGTGTCTCGTATGTATCAATAGCAGCCAACTCTAACGACATAGAGGTATCATTACAACAAGCAGATGCTTCCTGATTATTTACGCTCTGAATCTCCTGCTCCTTATTCAACATATTTGTATCAAAAATCATACTTTTGCTTCGTATTGTGTCATCTATAGTATTTGATACTGATTTGACAGACTGATCTTCCGTTTGGTAGACTAATTTTTCTACTTCGCGAGATATACTTTCCAATGTTTCCAACTCCTCTGAGTTATCCACGTTTAGAGAGATTTCAGTTTCCGACTCTTCTGTACCTTTCGCCTGTATATGTTCCTCAATAAATCTGTCCTTTGCTTGCTCAGAAGACATCGGTGCGAATAGTAATAGAGATTTATCATCAGAAATCTGTTCCTCCAAAATTGCTTCCTCGCCTGTAGATTTTTGTATGTCCGCCACACCTTCCATGTTATCCGACCTCGAAATCTCCATTTTATTTGTCTTATTTGATTTCCTGGTTTCGTTATTGCTAACGCTGTCCAAACTTTTATCACCAATTCTTAACGATTTCCTTGTAATTTTCTTATTTTCGTCTAGTGTTTTTGACTCGTTACCTCTGACATTGACACTGACTAAGGTATCGCTGGTTGTACTACAACCAACATTATTTTCTGACTGATCCACCTCCTTGTATGATTGTTGTACAGCATTAGTATTATTATTATTATTATTTTTATTTATATTACATGTAGATTCGCAAGTGCTATGCACATCATTAACTCTGTCGTTATCGGAGGCCTTTTCTTGGACGTTCTGCGAATGTGTTTCTGCTTCTCCAATATCAAATTTGACTAGCTTCTCCTCGATCTCTTTGGCAGTATCAGCCACTTTTGGTACTGAATTTTCTGAATTATCTGATGTAATTTCGTTTTTCGTAACAGTAGACTTATCCTCATCGGTATTGTCTTCTAATCCCATTTTCTGAGACTCTGTACTAAGTGGTGCAACAATTTCTTCGATCTTGGGTATGTCAAAGTTTTTACTTAATCCAAGACTTTTCTCCGGGCCAAAAATCTTGTTTTCGATGGATTTTACAATACTTAATTTAATGTTCTCAATCATTTCATCTAAGTGCAATTTTGAATTGCCGTCCGATTTATCTGTGTAAAAAATGGTTTTCTTCATGTCTATGTTTAAACTACTTCTGCGACTTTTATATCTGTCTGGCAACTTGGCTAAAACGTTGTCTTTCTTCACTTGTTCGAAATTACCGAGTTTCTTGGAATCTTCCTGTACCTCCGCACACCTGGGCATTAATCGTGTGTCTTCAGTTTTAACATCATCATCTCTAGTTGCTTCGCATTCTACAGTTTTAGTTTTAGTTTTCGAACGCAGGGTCGGTCCGGTCTCACCTGCCCTGTCTGCGCGATCGCTGTTATTATTGTTCTCGATTGTTTCCGATCCAGTCTCAACGTCTTCATCAAAATTCAACGTTTCATTCTTCGAACAAATCTCTTCCTTACTCGTTGCTACAATATTTTGGGATTCGTTACAATCAGGATCTGAAAAGCAAGCGTCCATATTTATATTACAATCCGAGATATGTTCCGTTAAATTATCTAAGTTGACGGTTTCATCCAAATTGAATCTGTGTCGCTTTTTAGAATCGTTGGTCAGATCCGCGGAATTTCCCAATTGATTTTCCGACAATTGACGCTGCTTTCCATTTCGTAAACTTCTTTGAGGCGTTTGATCATTTGAGCTGACTTTCGGTCTCTTTCTTAGCTGAATGGGATTCTGTAATCCTTGATCCACAGTCTCCAGAGACTCTCCGTCCGATGTAATTTTGACATCGTCGGTATCAGACTCTTTTTTTATCGTTGTCTCGGCATCGTAAGTGATATTTTCGTCCACCAACATTTTCTTACTCCTCGTTACCTTTCCTTCAGTCTTGTCTGTAACACTTTGTTGGCCTTCAACTTCGCAGTCGCTCAACATTGAAGATGCGATGACTTCGTCTATAGTAAGATCAATTGAATTCTTGTTATCTGAAACAGTCCTTGGAAACTTGTCAACATTCATCGCGTTTCTCGCACTACTACCGCTATCTACTTCTCTGCTGGTACTTTTTCGATTTTTTCCACTTTTGTTATCAGCCTCAGTAACTTTTACGAGACTGGTACTGCTCTTCTTCAAGTTTGCTGTCAGCTTTGACGCTTTGGCACTCTTGGACAAAGAGTCACAAGTTTCCGTTGCCGTTTTTCCTTTTTTGCCAAGTTTTGGGCTGACTTTAGTGCTAGACTTTTCAGCACTGGTCTCTTCTTTATTTTGAACGTCAAATTTGGTCTTTTTGGTCCTGAGATTACTCTTGGCACTTTTACTTGGTGTTTCAGTTCCTTTGTCTTCGTCCTCTCTGTTATTTGCCTGATTTTCAGAGAAAGATTTTGGAGCGACGTCGACTGTCTTAACCACAGTCGATTCCTCCGATTGCCTAACTCTCTTTGCTCCCTTGGCACTCTTCTTAATGTCAGGAGCTATCCTGTGTATATCCTTGCTGGTCACTTTCTTGGTAACCTTGGATTTGACAAAATTTGCCTTGGCTGCTCTAAGATTCTGTTTGCGTTTTAGATTTTTAAGGGCATTCCTACGTGGCAAGCTTGCCTCTAGTTTAACAGAAAGTTGACTACCTGTCGCTACAGTATCAAAAATCTCTTGCGCAAGTTGCTGCTGCTGCTGCTTTATATTTGGCAATGACTTGCCCTTCTTATTCTTCACCTCATTAGATGGCAAGACAGAATCATTACTCGCCTTCTGTTTTGATTTGGAAGGCGCTAAGGGTTTCTTTTCCCTGGATGCCATCTCACTTCCACCCACATTGGGCTCCTGTAATGTTATTTACATGTCATTTTTTCAATAACTCTTCGTCGGAACTCATCGTTGTGAAACAAAATTTTAACAAAAATATTACAACAGTTGCAACCGCTCAGAACAAATGTCATTACTACAATTATTACGCAGAAACGTAGAAACAAACTCGTTAAAAAAGTCTTGGAGCAAAGATAAAAGACTCGACAGCGCGGAGCACAGTAGTAATTACGGGACAAAAAAAAACTCCAAATAAATATCGACGAAAAGATGGACTAGCGTGCAAAAGTAAAATGGCGAATCAAAATGCACGTTTTGCAACGGCAAGTAGTCGTAGCGTCCGCTCGCTTGCTCGCTCGCGCGAACGGACGGACGGACGGACGGACGGACGGACGGACGGGGGGGGGGGGAGTAAGCGAGCTCACACGCGCGATACGGCGTGCAATGCACGATTTAGCAAGACATCGCGGACATTGCGAGCGTCTTTGGTCGCGCGGAAGGGCGAGAGGGAGTGAAGAGAGTTGGCGCACGCATGATTGCTGTAAGTTTGCCGCATGTCGACGAACCGACCAACAACCAAAGGCCGTGGAAGACGGCGACGGCGGGGTTGATAGATGCGGCCCTGGTGAGCAGAAAAATTACGTGACAAACTTTACGTTAACACACGAATGGCTCGCACGAAGCGCCTCGCTGCGCCTCGCTCGCTACTCACACTGCGCGCTCGGCACTTGGCTGCTGCGGCTGAAATATTTCGCGCGATATCTCGGCCCGCGTCAGGCCGTTCGTGACAATTTCGTGTTTGCGAGAAAGCGAGCATCACACATTAACTATCAAGCTGAGAAATCGTCTCGAGATACTCCGAGAAAGCGAGAAAATCGTCACGACAAAATTGTCGGGAAAAAATCGCCACGAATAAACAAAAGGTCGGAGCTCAGCTCGGACTTTGGAGATGGTGGCGCGAGGCGACGAGCCGGTAGTGGCGGTCGATCGCGGGCTCTCTCGCGACCCCGTTGGCGGTACTCACCTCGGGGACCGAAAATCCTGCCGTAGATCGTGATGATGGCGAGAATACGCGGACGACAATCCCCCGTCGAAAGGATAGTCCCGTTGCAGGGTGTCTATGCGCCGCCGTCCCACTGCATCCCACTGTCTCCCGGCTACCGCCACCTGACGGCAGTGAGGCGCGACTTTTCTCAGGAGCATAGTCCGTTCGCGATAACAAGGCGCTGCCGTAGCGCGCCGCGCGACACGCACTACGCACCCTCGCGTGCGCGCGCGCGAAATCCCGCCCTCGTAACACCCGCGCGCACTGTGCAGCTAAACCGACTGCGGCGCTCTAGAGGTGACTGGGTAGCGGCCGCCGTCGAGTCTTATGCGTGTGCTACTCTGCCGAGAAATTCAAAAAGGCCCCCTTCTCGCCCTCTCTCTGCGCGCCGACGAATGCCAATGCCGATGCCGACGACAATGACGGCTACTATTTTATATATATATATATATATATATATATATATATATATATATATATATATGTGTGTGTGTGTGTGTGTGTGTGTGTGTGTGTGTGTGTGTGTGTGTGTGTGTGTGTGTGTGTGTGTGTGTGTGTGTGTGTGTGTGTGTGTGTGTGTGTGTACACACCACCATACATTCGCTCTACTCGGCTACACGTTCGTACCTCGTTTCACCTTACCACACTTGCCACACTTTATCCATTGCCGTCGCCCTTGTTTCCCCCTACCCCCTTTCTCCCGCTACCTCTCCGGAGCCTCTGGACCGCTACGGTACGTGCGCGCTAACTGATTTGCAATTAGCGTAGCTCATACACCGCCACACCACGTTTTATCTATCGGCCCCTTCCTCGTTCTCGTCTGTGGTCTGTTTCTGTGTGTCGTTATTGTCGTTGTCGTCGTCGTCGTCGCCGTTGTCGACGACGACAGCAGCGGAGCCCACGGAAACCCGATACCCGGGCGAGAAAAACGAATGTCACGATAGTAACGCGAGTTGGCACGCGGTGGCGAAGAGAGGGAGAGAGAGAGAGAAAGAGAGAGAGAGAGGGGGGGGGGGGTCGTCGCGACGTCGTACTCATACTCAACAGTCGTACGGTGCGCCACATCAATGGTGAATTGGTGATGGCTGCTGCCAACTCTTGTTTACCAGTCTCCAAAATGGCTGCCCTTTCGATTTTCGTACGTAGTAACCTCGCGGCGCTCTCAAATCCCGTAGCTCAACTATCGCGAAATCGTTCCGCGCCTCAGGTACGTATCAGATTTTTCCATTTTGTAGCGAGTTGCGCTCTTGCTTTTGACTAATTTTTGGACCGAAGACCCTCTCGCATGTATCTGTGTCCTCGAGTCTTGACAATTCTTACGTGATATGTTGGGCGATCGTAATTAACTTGAGCCAAACGAGAACGTTCGTCAACGATCAAAGTACGATCGAGTGCGCGCGAGTCATGATGAAAGGTTTGGTTCGAATTAGGCATTTCGTAGCCGTGGAGTTAAATTTATTTATTATTTACTCGACCAACTCGCAAATGTAAGCGGTAAACGAATCTTTTCAATCTCGATAAAAAATCGTCATAAATTCTTACTTATCTGTTATTGTCTAAGGTTATGGAGTTTTCGAATAGTGTGTAATGAAAAATCCAACATTACCATTGCAATTATACAAGTCAAATGCAAATATATGAATCTTAAAATAATTACAGCTATGCATACTTTCTCATTACCATTTGCTCTTTTTTTTTTTAATGTATACAACAACTGTAGTTTTTGCACATATAAAAATATAAGTTTGTAACATTTTTTATTTGTATGACAAAGTTGATTGTTAAAAGAATTGTAATGTAAAGCTTTTTATTAATTATTTTCAAATTTTAGATTCAACAGAGATGGGGTAGCTACAGATCATCTTTAAAATATACTATACCTGAAGATTATACAGATTATGAGATTACAAAGGATCCAAACGAATGGAAATATGTAGAATGTGCACTCGGATACAAAGTTATACCTAAACCAATGATTGAAGATACCAAACACCCATCTGGCTATAAACCAGCAACTGGTAAACATGATAATTATTAAATGTATTTCATCCATATGTTTTCATCTTTTATACTAAATATATGCATACTCAAGTTTTATCTCGCAGTAACATTTCCTTTTTTTTATTTTCCAAAACAGCTGTGCCTACAGACTATCCTTATTTTGTAGAACGTACAAAAAATTACATGCAGCCTGTATATTTAAATAGAAATCCTAGAGGAACCAAAAAGATTACAAAAATTAGTAAAATTCAAGGAGATATATGGGCGTTAGAACGTGACATGAAACAATATATAGAAGAACAAACAGGAAAGAAAATTGCTAGTCAAATACACGAATTTGCAGGTGTAATTAAATTTAAAGGTGACTGTGTTAATCGTGTTAAAGAATGGATGGGCACAAAAGGTTTCTAAAAATTAAGAATATTTTATACATAAGATTTACATCATAAATATATCAATAAACACTGAATCTTTGTCACAAATATGTGTACTAATATTTTTTGCAAAATTATCTTAGCATCTCGTAAAATTTACAATTAATAGATTTGTTTTTTATTCCTGCACGTTGCATTGGTGTAATAAGTTAGAATAAGACAGATGTTTTTTCTCATTCTAACTTATTGCACTAGTGCAGCATTGCAAGAATAAAAAACAAACCTCTTGTTTTAATTAAAAATTACTCGTTTTTTGTTTGACAATACATAAACAATTTTATCTTTTAAAAAGATGGAAGGTGTTTCAGACCTTTAATAATGTCCAATTTATTTGTGAAAATACACGTTTATATCAATATTAAAGAAAGTATTCATACATTTTTTTTAAATATTCGGCATATATTAAGCACATACATGTGTAACAATTCTTAATTAACTCAGGATATATTCTATGCATAGACGATAATAAAAATATATTCCTCATGCAAATCAAGCAGTTAATTACAATAAGTAACATTTCTTTGTAATATCGTTACATGTTTCACGAACTTAACACGTAGCATAAAATATCGATTTCTTTCTCTACTCATCAATAACTTTTCCTATTGAAAATTTACTTTTGAATTTATAACCTGAATTACAGTTTATATGAATTGATATTGAAGATGTAAAAAATATTTGAAAAATTACGCGCGCATGCACGCGTGTATACACAATGTATACGCATGATAGAATCTTTGTTTTGAAAACTGAAGATTTACATTATAAATCAATGAAGCAGTGTAGATGTCTATAAGATGTATAACGAAGAGTTCATTTCACATCGATTAAAGATCGAGAAAGAAATGTGTATTTAGGCGAGAGATCTTAGGTGCTGATTTTGTTCTCCTCTTAAACATAGGGTTTTTAAAGGGCATATGTAAATTTTTCAAGATATTTTATCATTTCTTTAGATTTATTTCATTTGAATAGGGTTTATTTTTATTTTATCTTGTTATTTGATGCAAAGTTTATTTGAAAACTTTTCCTTGATTGAATTTGCGTCCTTCTTTGTCTACACCAGTCCAACTAAAATATTGCTTGACCAATTCCTTTGTTTCTTCCTTAGATGGATCGAGTTTTGTCCAACTGTAAGATTCATAATCCACTTGCCAATCTGGACTTAGCTGGAGAAAAAAAAATGTATTTATGTTTTTATCCATAATAATTCTTAATATACATTTATTCAAATTGTGGTCATGTAAAACGTACGGTAAAAACAAGATCTTGTCCTCGCCAAACCCATATGCCACTAATCGTATTGTTGTTATCTTCCCCGAATATACAGGCACTAGCAAATGCACCTTTTCTCATCGAATCTAATCGTTGGTACATACCACTGATTAAATTACAGGACATAAAAACCTAAATGCAGAAATAAGATATATGTTAAAGGGATTAAGTATTGCTTATGTTTTTTTTTAAATATATTACTTATCTTTTTCATTCATTCATTCATTCACTCTTAAATAAGTATTCATATACCTTAGTTAGTTCGTTATTGTACTTGTATTCACTGAGCCAAATACTATAATTTTCGGCGTCGAATTTTTGCCAGAAATAAGGAATCGATTTAGATTCATCCTCATTGGAGTAAAATCGTTTGAAATCATCAAGATCGAAGGAGCTTTTAGGCATCGAAGCGAAGGGATTTTTTTTCTTTGGCTCAGCAGCTAAAGCTTCCTCTGTTGCGTCAGGTTCATCATCTACTACTGGGGTCTTTTCCACTGCAACTTTGGCTTCTTTCTTCGACTCCTTGAGTTCTTTTGGCTCCTTAGCTTCTTTCTTAGATTCTTTCTTTTCTTTTTTTGAACTCTACGTGAGATAATTTATAATATATTATATCTTTTTCCTTGCACAATACATGTTTATTATATACAATTATATACATGTTTATCAATATATTAACCTTTCCCTGAATTTCTGCATATTTCTTAGAATCATACTCTATAGTCTTATCCGCCAGTTTAAAGGCACCGATTACAGCAATTGATTCAGGTTGATAGATGACTGTTTGGAACCATCGATTTACATTCTGGTAAGGCTTACGCAGCTCTGGTTCAAGAATATATTGATACAAGTGAAGCAATGTCATAGCTACACAGATATCTGCCAGAGTCAATCGTTCTCCTACTAAGTAAGTCCGTGTAAGCAAATGAGTGTTTAAAACAGTGAGTGCTTTAGTTATGTCCTCCTTAGCATTTTCCACAGTCTAAAAATCACATCAATTAACTAATGCTATATTAGCATTGTATATTATACTTGGTACATAAACGCACATAATTAGTATAATCATACAAAGATAAATGTATATGTAGTATATTATATAAAAACACATATGCATTAATCATGCATATAAACATCAAACGCATACAAGTTTAATTTACCTCTCTGAGTTACAAAAATGACTGTAACGTGCCAATTTTGCCTTTGAGGGAGGATACATATGACCATTTACTACGTTCCCTTTGGCACTCATAGCACTTGTAAGCATTATTTGTCCTTGTTTAATATTTGATTAACAACAAGGATGAAATGATACTCATTGCGCTGTGAGCGCTAAAGGAGACACAGCCTATAAATGTATTTGGAAAATCAAATAAACAATATAACACTAATATAGAAAAAATGTATAATTGTACCTGTTTATTATATGGCATTAATCCCAGTAAAGGAAATACCCAAGCACAGCTGGCAGGTAGAATTTCAGAATCAGCAAAACCTAACCATTGAATAATCAATGCTTGTTCAATATCAGTTTTTCCTCTCAGTTGTTCATTAGCCACTATAAATATAGCATACATACATGTTTAAATAAACAGATAACAGGAGAAAATAAATTTTGTTTTGAGAAAATTCTTACCATAATAAGCAATTGCATTACTTTCTGTAATATATTTCCCATCGTATGTTTCAAAAGCAGGAACCTTAAAAATTTAATATTATATTAAATATTTTCCATTATTACAATATTATAATTTATACAATTAGACCAAGAACTAAGAAAAATGCTTGTATTCTATATTACTCGATCCTATAAATACTTTTATAAAATTGTCTTTCTCTTTTTTCTTTCTGCTTTTCTATTTTTTCTTATTCATTTCCAAAAAAATAAAAAATGTGATTGCATAAATTTACTTGATAAATTATACAAATTTGTTACATTGTTGAATAAAAGAATTCCTATAGAAAGAAACAAATTTGCACAAATTTTCATTCCAACAATACCATATGATCGTTACATTTTTATACATAATATTTAAAATACAAAAATTATTTGAAATTTTAGAAAAATAATTTGTAACATGATAAAAAAACATCTGAATATTTTACATTAGTTTATTGTAAATCAAAAATATCATTTTCAAAGTATTTTATAGCCTTTTTCGTCATGTAACAAGAGGAAAAGCATGTAAATTATACTACATATAAAATAAGGAAAGATTTTGAGTGGTAGTCTCGAGGCAAAGTAACCGTTTGGAAATAATTAAACTTACCTTTCCTAATGGAAATTTCTTTAAAAATGTTGTGCTCTTGTTAGTCTCGCCAAAGACAAAATCATCCGCAATTTTGATCTGGATACCAGAGAATTGAGCCGCAATCAAGACCTTGTAGGCTCGGAAATTTTCCGGGTACGTGTAAAGGATCTAAAAGAAATTGACAGGATGGTGAATAAGGACTTGTGTGGGCTTCGCTTTCCGACAGTCTAACGCCGGCATTGACGCGCCACGGCGTGGATGTTAATCGGTGAAAAACCGCGTGAAAGCTACTTACTCCGGACGCCATTGTATCAAGTCACGAGAAGAGGAAGTATAAGGCCGGTAAAAATCACCCTACTTAATCGCCCAAACGGGCATCGCGTAAAGTGCGTCGCGAGTGGTTACGCCCTCACACGCTCAAGTTGGCCACCTTTCAGATTGAATGGCTGCGTTCAGCGGAAAATGTAGCGAGAGGGATCGAGTGACCACTGTCAAGTTAGCAGACGAATTGAACGTTTTTGAATAATTCTTTTTTATATCATTTAGGAATAATTTGGAGAAGTTTAGGAAAAGCATTTAAACATTTGGGTAATAGTAGTTTTTTTGTTATTATCAAATTTTATTAAGCGTCAAGTTAGCAGACATTAATTGTATTTTATATGTTTTATAAATGGAATCGATTAAAAATTATTTAGAAAAAACATTTTCATTATTATTTTTATTTGAGAAAACATTTTCTAATTTAATAGATTTATAAATATGCGGACATGAACAAACCTAAGCGCATGCTCTGCCTAGCACAAGCCATGCAAAAAATGCGCGAATTTCAAACGTCTATATACGTATTTTCATACACGAGCATCTCGTTTTGCGTGGAAAGTCGCAAACCCATGTGGAGCAGAGAATGCTTTGCAGTGTCTGTCACGATAAACAAGTTAACCTCTTAATATAAATATATACAGGCCTGCTCGGTTTAGGAGTGGGGGTATAGGCATACGTAGAAAAGGACAAATGTAGACGTTGAAAAAAGACGGACGATGTAACATGTAGCCTGCGTTCGAAAATAGCTTTAGCTGGTGTTAGAAAAAAAGGTTAAGTTGGTAGTATTGAGAATTCCCAACGCTGTGTTCGTTTTCTCCCAGCTGGAAGTAGTTGGAGATCAATCGAATAAGTGCATTTAGGCCGGTATTCATAGTCAAATCTTATTTCAAGATCGTCTCAAGCAATGTCTTAAGATGCTAATACGGTTCTGTGATTGGTTTATGGCATCTTAAGACAGTACTTAAGATGATCTTAAATATAAGACCCGACTATGAATACCGGCCTTAGTGCAAATGACAACAAAATATCTTAACAAGTGATAACGTACGCACGTATTTTATATAACTTATACCTACAATTGTTGAAATTTAGCAAATTCAAGGTAATCCTCTTCCTCTGTTTAATAACACTTAAATGTAAAATAGAGTAAATGTAAAATAACATTATTAATAAATAAAAAGCAAGAAATAAGAGGAACATTATAATTCTCTTAATATATTTTATTGTTATGTGTGGTTGTGACATAAAATTTAACAAATTACTTGAAATAAAATATTGTTTTAATGCAAATTCATAAATTATTACTTTTCGTAAATTAACTAATCAATATAAAAAATTACTGAATATATAAATAATTATTTAATATAATGTATTTACAGGCTCTTTCTTTTCGTATTGTTGAACAAGAAACGAAAGTTAATAAAAAGAATATACAAATTTAATCAACATTAATTATTATTATTATGGAAAAGTTATTATTGAAGAATATTTTACTCGAAAACATGTTTGATTCTTCTACCCGGTGAACACATTTTATAGCGGCAATATAACATGGAAGTTACATGTAATTTAACATTGTTATTCTTGTGATATGTAGGTGCTATATGACATGGAAATAACCTGTTACGTAATATTTGTTATACGCAAGTGATATAGCTGTTATACATCGTTTTGGCGTTACAGCCCACACAGCACACTTTATCCTGAGGATATCCCAAATTATCTCAGACAGACGAAGGCGATCCCACGGATATCTCAATGAGTAGCTCCCGGGATATCCTACAAAAATATCTTAAAATATCGTAAAATATCTTAAGATATCATATTAATATATTTCGATATCCCAAAAAATATCTTAAAATATTATAAGATATTGTAAGATATTCATTAATATCTTACGATATCCTATTACATCCAAATAATATCCCATCATATCTTTTTTATCTGTACAATTAATGGAGCATAAATCAAGTGTAAAGGGAAAGTTTATTTTTTGCGTTACATTATAATTATAATGTAACAAAAGAGTGACAGAAGTGTAAATTAAATCTTTAAGAAACGTAGATTAAAACGTCAGAACATAAAGAAAATACACTTATGGAAACAATGTGGCATATTAATAATATGCCACATATACTAAAAAATTATAAAAAATGACATTAAAAAAATTTTTTTATTTTATACAAACAGAGCAAAAACAGATTTTTTAATAAGTTAGTCTACATACTATTTTGCGCGCATATATAAAAATAGTTAAAAAAAGTAAAAAAAATTGTAAAACTTCATATTTATTTATAAAAATATAAGTTAACTATACATGTTTTATCCTTCTGACAACATCTATTGTAATGATCTATAACAAATATGAATCCATAAACAAGAAGTGTTTATGGATCACAACGAAGCGTTAGAATGCGTACGGTCTTCGAAGTCAAGCGACATCGGCGAGGGTTGACACTTGGATGGGTGACCGTTTTTTCAGGTATAGAGATATTAAACTATTAAACATGCTTTAACAGGGGCTGCATTCCGAAATTTACTGCCAGTACTGAAAATCTATAGTACACGTAACATGAACTATAGATTTTCAGTACTGGCAGTAAATTTCGGAACACAGCCAGGTACGACTGTGGCTTGGCTGAAACATGTTATATTATAGTCTTCTTTCTCTTACAAAATTGCCGTAAAAATAATTAGAATTTTTTATTTTTTGTTTTTCAATTCTTAGAAACTCTCAAAAATACTTAGAAATATTCCAAAATTTTTTAAATTAATCAAAATTTTTTATTTTTAAAGTTTTTCCGAGAAACGTTTCAATTATAAAAAATCGAAACATTTATCAAAAATCCTGAAAAAAATTTTTTTAATTCTGACAAATTTTTTTACTAGGGTATATTACGATATCTCAGGAAATCCCTTGGACATCCTCTGGATATCGTTTAAGATATCTACAGGATGTCAAATCGGTGGACATTTGTGCATCCCTTAGATATCCCTCGGATATTGCAGACGGTCCACGGATATCCAACGATATTGCGATATCCCAAAATGACATCCTAGGGACATCCCTAGGATAAAGTGTGCTGTGTGGGAATTATTCAACAAAAATTGTATAATCGTAACATAACACGTTCGTATTAATGTTATTACGGAACAATGCGTCGTAGTTGACTCAGAAATCAGACAACATTACAACATCCTGAATGATAGATCTATTTGATAATAAAAAAAATTATTATAAAGATAATGTTTTCAAAAATAACGGTTTGTCTACAATTACTGCGCACAAAAAATGCACAAAATCGAAATTTATTATGTGCTGAACAAAAACAGAATAATAAATGTATACTATTCAATTTTTCTTAGAATTACGATCTATATAATATAGTTAACCATCTAATTAATCATTTGAACGCTTCAAAGATTTAGTGCTAAATAGATCGCAATTTCCATCAAATTATTAAGGTTATGGAAAAAGATAAATTTAACAATGAAATTAATAAGTAAATAAATTAATGCTATTTATTTTTAATATGTTTTGCAAAATTTAATTGCTTTTATAAAAAATAATATAGTTGCGTCAGTTTATAACATATAAGTATATGTAGACAATAACAAGTACCCATATCGATGAGTCAAATTGGCGTAGCAGGTAGAGTACAAGGTTCGTCATCCTAAGGTCCCGGGTTCAAACCTAGCAGCGACAAGTAAGAATAAAATAAAAAATTACATAATTTAAATTTAATTAATTGATAAAAATTTATTCTAAATGTAGTATGTGCTGTTGATAAAAATAATTTTAAAAAAATGAAATTTTTATTTTATTTTTCTTTGTAACTGTTGTGTAACGGTTAGATAACATGTAATTATAACATGTTATATTGCTGAGTCGGAAATTGTAACTTACATGTAAGTTACGTGTAATTTCAGAGTAACGTAACCTGTTATATTCGGTTACATTGCTGTTACACTGCTGCTATATTACTGTGTTCACTGGGCTAGTATAGTTTATCGTCTAATAACAGTGATGACGACGATGAAGAATTACAAAATATCTTGTTCAGTAACAACACGAAATGAAAGGAGAAACGTACCAAAAATAAAAAATTATTTGGAACACATTGTAGCAATTAAGTTATAATACATGAAGAATTATCGAACTATTATTCGCATACGGTTGTACCTTCTATTTTTGCTACTTATAGGGCATAGACGGCAACCATACATTATAATAAAAAATATTAATAAAATTTAATGTTTCTTTTATTCTTTGCTTTTTATTTATTAATATAAATGTTAAACTTTATTTTATATTTAAGTATTATTAAACAAAGAAAAAACATTATCTTGAATTGACTGATAAATTTTGGTTATATAAAACATATGCATACGTTATCGCGCCTGACATAATATTTCATTGCTATTTGCATTAAATGCACCCATTTAATCGGTCTCCAACTACTCCCAGCTCCCAGCTGGGAGAAAACGAACGCAGCGTTGAAAATTCTCAATACTACCAACTTAACTTTTTCTCCCAGCACCAGCGAAAGCTATTTTCAAACGCACCCTTCATGTGTCGTACGACAAGCTGTTTGAACGTTCTCGATTGGTCATAGACTAAAGAGATTTTCGAGTCTCTAGAAATGCTCTATCTTATTGCCAATCAAAAAGTCTAATTAACTTGTCGTACGACACATGAAATATTAGCCTAAGGGTGCGTTCCGCTTCACGCATGATGCGCATAGATAGCTCATGAGGTCGTTCCGTTTCACTCCATGCGCAATTCATGCGCGCATGGGAACAGTTTCCCGCGCCCCACCACACAGCGCATAAGAACGCATGAACTGCCTCAATTCTCGCGGTGAGGCAGCTCATGCGGTGTCTATGCGCGACAGCCATTTTGGTTTTGCGCATAGAGAAACGGAACAGACTCATGCGCTCATGCGATGCGTTGTCGTCTCATACGGTCTATGCGTGAAACGGAACGCACCCAAAGTGTGCATATATATGTATATGGGTGTCCTCCTCCATATATATGTATATACTCAAAGGTATTCTCACGTCCGCCATTTTTCTTTTAACTAGCATGAAAAATTAGGTATGTTTTGTATACATATACGTCAATAATCTTGAATATATTATATGTAAAACATTATGCTAGTTACTTGCTAGTTTGAAGAAAAATGGCGGACGTGAGAATACCTACTTTTTTAATGCTCTAGTCATGTTGTATACAAAACCTCTCACTTGCTCTAATGAGAAAAATAGGCTGCTAGCAGTCCTTACTTATATATTATTAGTCAAAGATCTAGTTTACACCGAGCACTTGGTACGCGTATTTGGTCTGTTCTTTCTAGCTGCACTCTTGCACTGGTGCAATAAGTTAAAGTAAGACAAGTATATTTTTTCTCATTCTAACTTATTGCACCAGGGCAACAGTGCAGCTAGAAAGAACAGACCAATTGTTACGTCTGGATCTAGGGATATTTTCTTTTTATGAGTGCGTCGCGACACCTCGGCCACTTGACCAACGCGGGGCTCTCTTTTTGAATTTTCGGGCAGTCCGCTTACACGTACTATACCCAGGTTCGGCGAGAGCTTGTTGCTAATGAAAGTCTGAGTAAAATGTTATTGTAAATTAGTTAATTCGATTAAGTTATAAGTTTAGTTAAGGTTTAATTAAGGTTACATAAAACTGACACTAATATTAATTCAATTCAAGTTAAAGTAAAAATCGAATTAAAGTTTATTAACTGCATTCGGAGTACGAGAGAGAGAAATGCCAAAATTTGGGATATAATTAAAATGCGTTTATTTCAAGCTAATGTGTATACAATGTTAGAGTAAATATAATTCTTATATTAAATAAGAATTTTGTGTATTAACAAAAGGTACGATTTACGAAAACAGATGGGAATCTTCTAGCCTTCGAGAGAAGGAAATACTAGAATAGACTTTATTGTCCCAGTGAGAAACGATAATGAATTCGACATCAATTCGACGTCGAATCGACATCGAAATGATGATTTCGATGTCGAATCGATGTCGATTCGATGTACTATTTCTCACTGGGGTGTCTCATATAAGGGGTTACAAGGCGCTTTTTTCACGGAGCGTTCCAGAACCGTTCACATACTTAACCCCTCTACTCCCGAACCGACCTGGCCATAAGCCTTACATTCTACCCCCCACCCCCTCGCACGCCCCTCCCCCTCCCTCATCCCTCCCTCCCCCCTCCGTCCACTCATCCTCTCTTTCTTTCCATTTCTTCTCTATTATCCTCTTCTACCTCTCCTCGATTCTCTCCTTCCCTTTTCATCCTCTCCTCCTCCTCTTTCTCTCCTGTCTTCCTCTGCTCTCTCTGCTTTACCTTCTCCATTTTCTTCACGCTTTCTCTCCTTCTCTCCTTCTCTCCTGCTTTTCCTCTGTTTCCTTCTATCCAAGTCTTCTCTCCCTTCCAAGTCTCTGTCCCTACCTCCTCCGTCTCTTCCTAGGAACATAAAAACATGAAACATTATAAATTATATCCTCCATCTCCTCTCCCCTTTAATTCCCTTCCTCCTTTTCTTTTCCCTCGCCTATTTCCCACTTTTCTTTCTTTTTATTCCATACCCATTCTACCCCATCCACCCACATACTTCTATTCTCTACATACATTTTCTTTCCCTTATTCCTCTCCTCATTTGCCCTTTCCAGCATCCTCCACCTGGTTTTCCTCTGCTCCTCAAATCCTCATCTAACCTCACCTCCCAGCGACTCTTAATCTTTGCCCTCCTCTCTAGCAATCAGTCTCTATCCTCTTCCCTCACCACCTCCGTAATCACCACTATCGTCCCTCTTTCCCCCACTCTTTCCGACACTATCCCTATCTCCACCTCCCTTCCCATTTCCCTCTTCATGATCCCCTCTATTATCGCCTTTCTTTCTATCGTTCCCTGCCCCTCCACTCCACTCCATATCATGTTTCTTCTTCTCACCTCCCTTACTCTTCTCTCCCTCTTCACTCCCCTCACCCTTTCCCACCCCTCTCTCTCTGCTCTCTCTCTCATCCTCCTCTCCATTTCCTTTTTCACCCTTTTCTATGCCTCTACCCCCTTCCTCCTTCACCGTCACTTTTCCCATTCCCCTCCCGATCCTCCTCCTCCGCTCTCCTTGCGCTTTTCTTCTCCTCCCTGCCAGCTCCTCCTGCCTGTCCCTCCTTCCCTTGGCTGCTTTCTTCCTTCTCGCTTCTTTCCTCGCTCCCACGCCTCTCCTCTTCTTTTCTTCTCGTCTCCTGCCACCAGCTCTCCTCGTCTCTGTCCTTCCGCCTTTTCCCTTCCTCTCCTCTCTCCTCTCTTCTCCTCCCGCTCTCGCCATCCCCTATCTTTTCCTCCCTCTCCTCTCTATCTGACTGTTCATTTTCCTTTCTCCTTCCCTCTCTTCTATCGTCCTGTCCGAACCTCTTCTTCCCCATTTCTCTTTCTTCGTCACTGTCCTGCTGCGTTTCCTCCTTTCCAATGCTTCTTCTTGCTCCCCGCATACTCCTCATCTCCTCCTTCTCTCCTGCTACCTCTTCTTCCCGTCTCAGACCCTCTCCTTCCAGCGCCTCTAGCCTCTCTTCCAATCCTCTTAACTTCTCTCTGACTTCCCTCAGCCCCCTTGTCACTTCCCACCTCAATTTTCTTAACTCTCTTCCCAGCTCTTCCATCCTCACTTCCTCCCTTACTTCTTTCTTCTCACCACTATTCCTCTCCTCTGTACCCGGCACTTTCTCTCCCTTCACACTTTCTCTTTATCTTCTTACTTTGTAACGCTCCTTCTTCTCTTCCCAGCAAACACCAATATATAACCATTACATTGCTGCAATAAAACGAAATGTAACAGATAATATTACATGAACGTTACATGTAACATTCCTGTTAGTTATAATTTCCCACTCATGTGATGTTGTAGTTATATAACACAAATATAACATAGAACTGAACTGTTAGATAACCATAACCGAGATGTTTTGTAATGGCAATATGAACTATTATATTGCTGTTATAAAAAATACAGTGTTGTTATATATGTACATGTATATATTTTAGCACATAATTCCCAGGAGGTCAAGTACTTAAATTAATTTCACATAAAACAAAAAATCTTTGAATGCAATTTCGTTTTATGTAAAATTAATTTAAGAATTTGACTTCCTGGAAATTATAAGTGCTAAAATTATAAAGAATAGATATAATTATGAACGAAAAAGATAACATTAAAAATAGTCTTTTTAATAAACTTCTTAATATATTTACCACATATTTATCAACAAAATAAGCTTATATCTAAACAAATATATACATATTATACTTTATGATTATTAGTAAAATATTTTAAAAATAACTTTTAAAAACAAAAAACGAGGGAAAATAAGAGAAAAACATTAAATAAACTTCACGTAATGTTAAACAAAATTATAGCTCTGCTCCAGATGTCAATCACAATTTCAACGTCAATCACAACATCTCCTATAGTTTTATAAAATCCGAAATTGTCAGGACATGATAGTGACATGAGAGTGCAAGCGCTTCCATTTGAGTTCAGTTTTCTGTAAAAAGAAAGTAATAAATAATATTATATAACGCTCACCAATACACTAAACATATATAGAATATTAAATACGTATTTAGAATATTCGGATTGGTACGAATGAACTGTCATGCGCATGTACGCATCTCGCTATTTTGCACGCCAGTGCACGCGTCTGCACGCGCAACGCCGCAACATGATGATGTGCGCGAGGTTAGTAGCGAGTCAGTTTTTAGTTTTATGCATAATTTGCATATTTTACATCGTGAAGGGAAATACGGCTGTGCTTAATTTAAAGTTTAGTCTAACACTATGGATTGTATAATCAGATAAGTCTCACAAAATTTTTATTTTTTTGTATGGAGTAAGTATTCTGAGATAAGATGAATACTTTGTGTTATGTTTTATTTTTAGTTATATTAAAAGCAAAAGAGGAAGAAACACTATTTGAGCGTAAAGTAGAAGAGTAGACGAGTAAGGAAAGAAAGATGTAAAAGAGAGATCAACCTCACAGCTTGGAATTTACAGTGTGCTGAACAGAATATGTGGACCTTGAAGGTATCAAATAACATAATTTTACTAAAAAAAGTTATAGGATGAAGTGAACAATTTATTTTTTGTGTGAGAAAGTATCTATTACAATCTAACTTGTTCCGAGAAAACCTTTGCAAAAGATTTAATAAAGAACAAGCAATTTGATGAGATTATCATATCATTATCATCATATTTATTATTCGAATTTTAAAGAGAAACAGTAAGAAATTTTATTAATACATTATTAAAAAATTGTTGGCTGTTACACCAAAATTCTCTTTCTTGTAAGCAGATGTATGCTATTGATAAAAAATTCACCAAAGTTCATCCCTGTTTTAGCTCAGCGAACCATTATATGTATAGAGAATTGACAGAGCAGTTCATATCAAAAGGATTATCTAAAGGTGTACTTCCTAGTTCTTCAAGTATGTTATTTTATGGCATTATCTTATGGCAGGCTAGGTAATTTTACTTTAATATTGTATTGCAACTGTGTGGCTCTTAAAGGTATCGTACAACTATCTTTTTTAGATTACTGAAATAAATAAAAAGCGTGAAATCTGATCTGAAACAATTACAACAAAGTATACAGACTAATATCACTCAACTAACCTGCCGATGATGTGGTCGCAGGCTGTAATATAGGAAATATGTTTATGAATGTCAAGGATCATCTGTAGGTCTTAGTCATTTAGTAACTGTCATGCATTTTGTGTCAGCCAGATATACGCCTCAGAAATATACTGATAAAGCTCTTAGTTACATTAAAAACTAAAAAGTAAGTATTTAAATACTCTGTTCCCGAAATAATTTATTGAATTTATTCTAATTAATACAATTCTCTTCATACATTCACAATAATAACATTCAGAATTTTTATTTATATTTTTGATTCTCTAACTTAATTGTTTGTAAATTGAGGCATGTATAAGACAAAAGACTACAAAATAGGCATATATGAGACGAAAGACAAAATAAGATATTTTTATTTATAGAATAATTTAAGAATGACTAGTGGATGTGCGTATGATTATCTGGAAATGTGCACAAAAGTGGAACTTGAGAAGAAACATTTGATTATTCCCATCTCTAATTTGCTGGGTTTTATTCTAAAAACATATAATGGCTATAATTTATTCTTACCTGTTCTAATCATTGTGAAAATTTCTTCAGCTTTTATAAATTTCAGTTATTCTTTACGTTCTTTTAAATTTTAAGAAGAACAGTTGTCCGAATGATGTAAGAATAATTGGCAGAATCCTGTAATATAAAATTAGTTTTAATATGATACGTCTTTATAAATTATATTTATAAGTTTATAACTGCCTTTATATGTATATTGCATGATTTACACATATGCTAGGTGACTTTTGTAACTAGAAATGTATGTAAAACTAGCAGCCCAAATAATGAATTATCTTTAAATTTACTTAAGAAATACATTATTTAAATATAAAAATATGTAGTTGTGCGGATCAAAACAGGAAACATATCGCTATGTATTTTGTCAATAATAGGTTTGATAATATACATATCTGTTAGTTTTAACTTTAACGATAAATTTATTGCTTCGCAAGATGGAGTAGAACTTTTATCTGCCATACTTTTTTGTTCATTTTGTGCAAAAATGCATCGAATAAGCAGCGTATACAATTTTGTCGAAATTGTATGATGGATCTAAAATGTATAATTATCAATGTACGTCAATTCCACAATACATGTGTTGTATCGAATTAACATGTAGTATCAAAAATAAAAAATATATAAAGGCGGTTATAACTTATAAATCTATTATGTTGTTGCTGACTAAACATAACCTACAAAACATGTAGGAAAGATTATAATAAGTTATTTATGATGTATATTATACATAAAAATAATATATGTTAATTAAATGCAGCAACATTTTCTACACCTTTTTATATAATCTTTAATAAATGTTGACTTAAAAAACATAAAGGATTACCTGATTAAAGTCAAGTTGCAAGAAAACAACGTCTCTCTTTCGTCATTATAGCATCCACTAGCGGAAAGCGCGCCTAATAGCACGAGATGTACGTTGTGCGATTGAGGTTAGAGTCTCACAAGATTCAAATTTTATAATATCCATATAACATAAATAAAACAATTGTTGTGTAATCACGCAACATTGTGGTTACATCACTGTTCGGTTATTGTAACATACAAATAACGGAGTAATATTATAGCTTCATAACTTTGTTACATCACATATATGTAGTAAAGTTTCGTAACTATAATATAAATAGAGTGTAACATCTGTTACATTACATGTTACTCCCACGTTATATTGCATTTATATTTGGTGTTTGCTGGGTTGTGTCGAAATCACATTATCGACATGTGCCTTCGATGGACCACGTGTGCGGAACTTCGCGTTCCCAAACACGCTACCATCCTGCCCTGACACTCTTGCCAACTTAACTCTGTTTCCACACTGCCACTCTCTTCCTTCCGCCAGATAACGCTCCTCTTCCTCTTCATGTTCTCATTACAGCATTACCGCGCGCACCGCCATCTGCCTTCTGTCTTTCCTCTTCTCTTCTCCATCGATACTTTCCTCTACATTGTATCTCTCCAGCGCCATCTCTCTGACCTCTTCTTCTCGTTCCTGCCTCCATCTTCCTTGCCTTCTTCTCTCGCTACTCCGATTTCTTCCCCGATACCTCCATCCTCATATCTTCTCACCTCCGTCTTCTTTTCACTTCCCTCCAATTACCCGTTTATTTCCCGATCTTCTCTTCCCGTATTTCCATTTCTTTCCCTCCTCTCTCTCACTTTTCACCCGCACAACACCTTTCACTCCGGAGCTCTCCGTGATACTTCTACTCTTATCCACGCCATTTTCCTGTCCCCCCGAGAGGGAAATACTATTATTTGCGATATCGTTCCACTGTCGTAGTCCGCCGTGGGATCTAGCGGTTCTAATTCTGTTCGCGAGTCAATGATATTTGATTAATCGTTATCTGAGCTTAACGTAATTGTTTCAGAGGCGCTGGTTCTCACTTCTTAGTAAGTTGCAAAGGGTATAGTGTCTTTTTGTGACAAATCGAGGGGAGAGATTGCTCTCCCCGGAGACGAATGGGTACGGATCACTGAAGGAGGGGTGGAGGGGCGTTCCAGTGGGTAGCCTACGAATGCCTCGATATTTCTAAAAGCCAATTCTAGGGCTTGCTTTTGACGTTTGAGGGTCTTTTCTCTCTTCTTCTTCTCAGCGCGGTGGCGATTCTTCTTAATGGTCTACAAACAAAATGCTTGGTTAAGCGATTGAACGCTTAGTTAAGCATTTTTTACTACGTCAAGGGAAATTAGGGCCGTCGAGTATATTCGTGCTTGTGTACTAGTTAACTAACTTAATTCGCTGGCGATCGCGGAGCGATTGAACGCTCGCTAGCGGAACTACGGTTTCGTTGATTTATATCGCTGGCAAGCGATAGAACGCTCGCTAGCGGAATCTATGGTTTATTAGAGCACGAATATATCAACTTTTCCAATTTCACCGATGATGTATCGTTTTAATTACTGAGCCTACTCACTTTAGGTTGCGTTGCAGAGTTCATCGCGGCACAAGGGAGGGGAGAAGGTTGTACCTAGAGAAGTTATTTCAATATACAATTCTTTGGAAGTAGGTCGGCAATTAATTCTTATAGTCCTTACTATCGAAAGGATTCCTTATAATAGGGCGCAGTTCAATTTGTGAAAATATCGGAAAATATTCTAGGGAGCGGAAGTAAACAAGAATTAATCGGTACTCACGAGTTACATATAATATAGTTTGAAGCAATAGCTCGGTCTAGTAACAATTGAATGGTTGCTGTAGTTTGACGGTTGAAGGTGGGTCGATCGTAGAGATGTGTTGGTGACGGCGGTCTGTAGGAGCACGCACAATTTGACTAAGTGACAATGAATTGACCGCGACTGTACCCACACAACACACTTTATCCTAGGGATGTCCCTGGGATGTCATTTTGGGATATCGCAATATCGTTGGATATCCGTGGACCGTCTGCGATATCCGAGGGATATCCAAAGGATGCACAAATGTCCACCGATTTGACATCCTGTAGATATCTCAAACGATATCCAGAGGATGTCCAAGGGATTTCCTGAGATATCGTAATATACCCTAGTGAAAAAATTTGTGAGAATTAAAAAAATTTTTTTCAGCATTTCTGATAAATGTTTCGATTTTTTATAATTGAAACGTTTCTCGGAAAAACTTTAAAAATAAAAATTTTGATTAATTTAAAAAATTTTTGAATATTTCTAAGTATTTTTGAGAGTTTCTAAGAATTGAAAAAAACTTGAACAAAAAATAAAAAATTCTAATTATTTTTACGGCAATTTTGTAAGAAAAAGAAGACTATAATATAACATGTTTCAGCCAAGCCGTCGTACCTGTTAAAGCATGTTTAATAGTTTAATATCTCTATACCTGAAAAAACGGTCACCCACCCAAGTGTCAACCCTCGCCGGTGTCGCTTGACTTCGAAGACCGTACGCATTCTAACGCTTCGTGATGATCCATAAACACTTCTTGTTTATGGATTCATATTTGTTATAGATCATTACAATAGATGTTGTCAGAAGGATAAAACATGTATAGTTAACTTATATTTTTATAAATAAATATGAAGTTTTACAATTTTTTTTACTTTTTTTACTATTTTTATATATGCGCGCAAAATAGTATGTAGACTAACTTATTAAAAAATCTGTTTTTGCTCTGTTTGTATAAAATAAAACAATTTTTTAAATGTCATTTTTTATAATTTTTTAGTATATGTGGCATATTATTAATATGCCACATTGTTTCCATAAGTGTACTTTCTTTATGTTCTGACGTTTTAATCTACGTTTCTTAAAGATTTAATTTACACTTCTGTCACTTTTTTGTTACATTATAATTAACTTTCTTTTTACACTTGATTTATGCTCCATTAATTGTAGAGATAAAAAAGATATGATGGGATATTATTTGGATGTAATAGGATATCGTAAGATATTAATGAATATCTTACAATATCTTATAATATTTTAAGATATTTTTTGGGTAGATTTTTGGGGAGAAGATATCGAAATATATTAATAAGATATCATATGATATCTTAAGATATTTTACAATATTTTAAGATATTCTTGTAGGATATCCCGGGAGCTACTCATTGAGATATCCGTGGGATCTCCTTCGTCTGTCTGGGATAATTTGGGATATCCTCAGGATAAAGTGTGCTGTGTGGGTATATAGCAATGACTTAAACGTCTTAAACGAAAGTAAGAGCCATAGAAACGCATTAATGAGTAAGGTAACTCAGCGCGCGTGCATCTGGACAAGTTTCGCGAGAAAAATTCTGGACAAAATTTTCCGGACGCTGGGACGTTACAGTATCAAATAGTAAATAACTAGTGAATGTGTTTAATCATTGGCTGATCAACTTAAATTTACTACTTGATACGCGTACCAATTTCTCGGTGTAAACTAGAGCAAAGGCTCTTGTAATTTTATGTGCTTCTACCTTAATTTTGTGCTTCCACCTTTATGGCTCTGGCACACTAGACGCGATAAGCGACGAGCGATGATTGATATCCAATAACAGTTCTGCTTTTTTCAACATGGCGATGAAATGTTCGAAAATGTAGAGCTCTCATTGGATATCGCTCATCGCTTATCGCGTCTAGTGTGCGAGAGCCATTAGGCCAAAGACAGAGAACGAGACGTAGGTGTCGCAGTCGTAGTCGTAGGGTAAAGGGCCATCTACAATGGAGAGTCGTAGGCCATAGCAGTAGTCGTAGAAAATGTCTCCACTTCGTATTGCTTTACTGTTTACAGCCTACAGCAGACATTGAGCCAATTCATTGCGTGCTTACGATGAGCGTTGGGACATTCGGGATTAGTTTTTGGTCGCCTTTCTTTGATGGCTTGTATGTTATTGCTACGTCGTTTTTATTCTAGACAGCATTGCCGTAGTTTTAGTGCTGTTACGGCTAAAACACTCCATTGTAGATGGCCCTTAAAGCCTCGTCTACAGAAGTCGCAAGCAGCCAGTTGCAACTTGCGACAGCCAATGAGCGCCTAGTTTCTAGTTGAAGCTCAACAATCATTGGCTGTCGCAAGTCGCAACTGGCTGCTTGCGACTTTTGTAGACGAGGCTTAAGGCAGAGAAAAACGTAAGTCGTACAAGTTGTAGTATACTATTCTAGACTCTGGAATAGTATATTACGACTTATGTTTTTCTCTGCCTTAGGGCCACCGCACAAATTCTTCCATAACGCGTTACGTTACGTTAAGTACTCCATACGAACCTAAGTTGTACTTAAAATTTAACTTAAATCAACGCACAAAGAAATCCTTAACGTAAGAACTTAAGAACTTACATTAAAAGTTTCTTTGTGCGTTGATGTAAGTTTAATTTTAAGTACAAACTTAGGTTTATGGAGCACTTAACGTAACGTAACGTGTTACGAAAAAGCTTGTGCGGTGGCTCTTACCCTACGACTACGACTACGACACCTACGTCTTGTTCTCTGCCTTTGGCCTTAAGCCTCATCTACAGAAGTCGCAAGCAGCCAGTTGCGACTTGCGACTATGTGATTTCGGCTTTAGGGCTCCAGCAGACCAGGGGCTCGATTCTTGAATTCATTCGCAAGAAAACGTATGCGCAAATACCCGCTCTAACAGAAAAGTTGCAAGTTTATTGGTTAAAAGTCATACGATAGCCAATAAATTTCCAACTTTTCTGTAAGAACAGAATTTGCGAATACGTTTCTCTTGCAAATGAATTCAAGAATCGAGCCCCAGGGGCTCGATTCTTGAATTCATTCGCAAGAGAAACGTATTCGCAAATTCTGTTCTTACAGAAAAGTTGGAAATTTATTGGCTATCGTATGACTTTTAACCAATAAACTTGCAACTTTTCTGTTAGAGCGGATATTTTCGCATACGTTTTCTTGCGAATGAATTCAAGAATCGAGCCCCAGCACGATTCTGTCGCGCGCGACGTGCGATGTCTAATGAGCCTTTCCGCTCATCTATGTACGCCCATTGGATATCGCGCGTCGCGCGCGACGGAAATCGCGTTGGTCTGCTAGAGCCCTTAGGGGCCATCTACAATGGAGTGTTTTAGTGTAACAACGCTAAAGAGCCATCTACAATGGAGTGTTTTAGTCGTAACAACGCTAATGCCCAGTCTACAATGAGTCGTAGGTCGTTGGTCGTAAGAAATTTAACCAATTATGTTCGGTTATTCTTCTCTAAGATCAACTGTGATTGGTTAAATTTCTTACGACCAACGACCAACGACTCATTGTAGACTGGGCATAAATCTACGACCATGCTGTCAATAATATAAACGACGTAGCAATAATATACAAGCTGGCTATCATAGAGAGGTGACTAAAAACTAACCCCGAACACCTGAACGCTCATCGTAAGCACCCACTGAATTGGCTCAATGTCTGTTGTAGGCCGTAATCAGTAAAACAGTACGTAATGAAAATATTGTCTACGACTACTGCTACGGCCTACAACTCTCCATTGTAGATGGCCCTTTAAAGGGCCATCTACAATGGAGTGTTTTAGCCATAACAGCACTAAAACTACGGCAATGCTGTCTAGAATAAAAACGACGTAGCAATAACATACAAGCCGGCCATCAAAGAAAGGCGACCAAAAACTAATCCCGAATGCCCCAACGCTCATTGTAAGCACGCAATGAATTGACTCAATCTACTAGTTTACACCGAGCACTTGGTACGCGTATCAAATAGTAAATAACTAGTGAATGTGTTTAATCATTGGCTGATCAGCTTAAATTCACTACTTGATACGCGTACCAAGTGCTCGGTGTAAACAAGAGCAATGCTCTAGTTTACACCGAGCACTTAGTACGCGTATCAAGTAGTGAATTTAAGCTGATCAGCCAATGACCTAGTTTACACCGAGCACTTGGTACGCGTATCAAATAGTAAATAACTAGTGAATGTGTTTAATTATTGGCTGATCAGCTTAAATTCACTACTTGATACGCGTACCAAGTGCTCGGTGTAAACTAGTAGAATGATTAAACACATTCACTAGTTATTTACTATTTGATATGCGTACCAAGTGCTCGGTGTAAACTAGAGCAATGTCTGCTATAAGCTGTAAACAGTAAGCAATACGAAGGGTGTTTACGATAATGGCTATCCGAGTAATTTTCTCTAGGACCGAAATATATGATAAACACAACCATCTACTATCATCATGATTTGTGACAACTCAATGCTGTCCGGTATAGCCAAATCATCACGAGCAAGTTGCGAGTTGCGAGCAGTTGCGAGTTCCGTGAGTTTATAGCAGGTAACCTAAAAAGTACGACATAAATAATTTGATTATTACCAGGGTTGGGAACGTTACCTTAAAAAAGTAACGCGTTACCGTTACCGTTACTTTTTGTAAAAAGTAACTCGTTACCGTTACTCGTTACTTATTTTAAAAAGTAACGCGTTACCGTTACCGTTACTTAGAAAGTAACGATTCGTTACTTTTTTCGTTACTTTTTTGAAATGCTAAAGTAAAATGTTAAATTATAAAATTACATTATTTAATAATCAATATTAAAACTTAAAACTTTAAACTAGTTTCTAATATATAGCAAGCTTTTTTATATTAAACTCAATTAATAATTATTCTAATTTTTTATATTAATATCTTTATTTTTTTAATATACTTATCTTTATAAGAATTTATATTGTAATTCACAAATGTCATTTTGTCAAAAATTATTAATAAACTTTGTTTTTAAAAATTAATGTTATATAAGCATTCCAATATTCATTACCAGTATTGAAAATCTATAGTTCAGTTTCATATACATATACTATAGACTTTTAGACTTTTAATACTAGCAGTGACTATCGGAATGCAGCCTATATAAGGTAGAGAATATTTTTCAAACATATATTTAAAATATATATTATAAAATATGGAAATAAATATTTTATAATTGCATTTATTGCACGTAACCTATAATCTAGCAGATAGGTTATACATATTGTATGTATTTGCGTATTGAAGACGACTATCTACAGTCTTTTAAATCTCAAAATAAAAGGTTTACGCATCGCATTAACAAGATATTTCAACAGGGCATTCTCATGTGGCATTGACTTCCAGCGCCCTATATCGGAATATTTTTATCCAATTAAGAATTAATTATCCATTAAGAATAATGCGCGCGACCAGTACGCGATCTATTGAACAGATATAAAAGATATAGGGAACTAAAGTAACGATAAAAGTAACGGCTGAATTCGTTACCGTTACTGTAAAAATGTAACGACGTTACCGTTACCGTTACAGACATAAAAAAGTAACGAGCGTTACCAAAAAAATGTAACGAAAACGGTAACGGCGTTGCAAGTAACGCGTTACTTCCCAACCCTGATTATTACAATTAAAAATAATCTGTTTTTGATGTATGGTAAAATTATTAACTTCCTTAAAATAGTAATTATATAACACAATCATGTATTTTTAAAGTATTGTCTAAAGTAATATTAAAGAGATTATTTTATTTACAAATATTTTATTTATTAATTTGTCTATCAAGTTTCTATTATAACGATATTATTTCAAAACCTAATATAAAATTTTAATTAGACATTGATTCTTAATAAATGTTTTATTAATGTTATAAATGTTATTTAAACAAATAATCCAATATTTTGTTCATAAATGTTAATAGATTTGTACACAGCGTTAAGTAAAGTGCACAAACAAAAATTTTTTTATTGTGTTTACAGTATATCTTAATTTACTATGCACTTGTATTACAAATTAAAAAAATTTATTGTAAACATTATTATTAGTTTCACATTAGTGAAATATTCATGCATAATATTTATACATAAAGATATGATTTTTTAAAATAATGATAACACCATGCAACTTATCATTAACAGTTGTTACAAGAAAGAAAAATATTTATACTTAAATTTTTATTTTACTTGTAATCTAAAAAATATTATTAATAATGATTTATTTAATAATTTTACATAATTTATCTCATTTGTTTCAAAGTGTTAACACCGTCCGTTTAATAAAAGATGACTTTTCTAATATATATGTTAGTTAATAATAAATAATAACATTTATTGAGAATTAGTGTTTAATTAAAATATTATATTAGGTTTTGAAATAATACCGTTATGATAGAAACTTGATAGACAAAATAAATATTTGTAAATAAAATAATCTCTGATATTACTTTAGACAATACTTTAAAAATACATGATTGTGTTACATATAATTACTATTTTAAAGTTAATAATCTTATCATACATTAAAAATAAATTATTTTTAATTGTAATAATCAAATTATTTATGTCGTACTTTTTAGGTTACCTGCTACAAACTCGCAACTCGCAACTCGCAACTTGCTCGTGATTTGGCTATACCGGACAGCATTGAGTTGTCACGAATCATGATGATAGTAGATGGTTGTGCTTATCATATATTTCGGTCCTAGAGAAAATTACTCGGATAGCCATTATCGTAAACACCCGAAGTGAAGACATTTTCTACGACTACTGCTCAGTCTGGTGAAAGAGCGCGCGGTATACGGACGTAGTAAGAGATAGTAAAGCTGTCGCGCAGATTGAATCATATACAATTAGCTCTTTTGAGGGCTAGAGATGATAGAGGAGAGCCAATGAATCGCCTGAAAAGGAAATCGATGAAGAATGGAGAAATAGTTAATCAAAGGTGTGATACAGTAAAGGAATCGGCGGAAATAGGGGTTATAGTTCCAGAATCGCACATGGAACATAGTAGAAGGGAGTGTGCGCAAGCGCAAAGGGATGAAAACAAAGCTATTTGGAAAAATAGCGATAATTGCAATCATACGGAAAATAAAGTGCAGAGATTAAAAGATTGGGAGATCGAGAATATGATTACAGAAAAAAGTATAGAGGAAATAATAGGCGTTAACCCGGTGTTGATAACGGGAAAAGATTTAGAAAATAAGGAAAAAGATAGTGGCGAGGAATACACGCAAGCGGTAACAGACGAAATGGGTAGCAAAAAGAAGAAGAATGCGGGCAAAAGGAAAAGAAGTAAAGGAGGAGACGAAACAAGAGGACATGAAGCAGAGGAAAACGCAAAAACAGGAAGAAATAGTCGAAATGGAAGTAGCCAGCGTGACATCTGAATCTTGCTCTGCCAAGGAAAATTCACTACAACAGACAACAATGTCAGCTACGAATTACACGGACGACGAGTCAAAGAGGGAAACGGTACACTTTAAAAACGATAAGATTCTGTATAACTACGTAGGCCCGGACATACAACCAAACCAAAGAGAGGGCAAGGAATTTAGAACAGGACACAAAGGTGACTGCATAATATCAGTGAGAGTAAAACAGGAATACATGGAAAAGAGAGGAAAGAGAAATGATCTCAAAATATTAAGCGCACTGGCCAAGGAAAATTTAAAGCCAGATAATTACACTAAGACTGGTTTTAGAACAGCAGACATCCACTATATAGGAATAGACAGAGCTAATAAAGTAATGAGAAAACTTGATAATGTAAAAGAATTAGAGTATAGATTACTAGAAAGAAATATGAGTATAAAAGGCGTAGTCACAGACTGGCCGGATAAGATCCAAGAACTAGTGATCGCACTAGATGAACATAAAGACATACAAAAAATGGAAAGATTAATCACAAAAAGATATAACAAAACAATTAAAAAAATAGAAACCATAGCCACTGATAATATTGTAATCACATTCAGAGGCAATAGAATGCCTCAGTTTCTATCAATATATGAAGGATTGAGTAAAATCAAAATAAGACCATATATTCTTAATGTAAAACAATGTTTTAAATGTTACAGATTCGGTTATGTTCAGTCAGTGTGTAGAGAAAAAGAAAGAACCTGCGTAATTTGTGGAGAGCCATCACATGGTATATGCGAAAAAACACCAAAATGTAAGAACTGTAGAGAAACACACAAAGCAAACAGTAAAATGTGCAAAGAATTCACAAACCAAAGAAATATTCTTAGACATGCAGCGGAACAAAACATTTCTATAACAAAAGCTAAACAAGTATTGAGACGGCAATCAACAAGTTACAGAGACGCAGTAATAAAAGGAAGGGAAAGACATGTAAAAGAAATTGAAAATGAAAACAGAGTAAGTAGCAAGGACCAACGAGTCCGTCAACAACAAGATAGGACAGCATATATACAAAGAGAAAGAAATAAAGAGAAGAGCGAAAGACAATGGATGGAAGAGGAAAACCAAGAAGATGAAAGGACCTATAAACAAAAGAGTGACACAACATTTCTCATTAATAAGGGGAACCATGAAATACATGTAAGAAAGAAAGAAATCACAAAGAAACAAGAAGGAAAAAATATGGTAATTAAAAGATTCAAACACATAATTCAAAGAAACGACCAGCAGGAGTACTTCCTAGAAGCACTATTAGAAATAATAGAAATTATATATACAAAAACAAACAATTTAATATCAAAAAAGAAAAGTAAAGAAAGGAATAAAATAGAATAGAAACAAAGACTTAGAAAAGGTTAAGACAATAAACAATCAGAGAGGCAAATAAAAGAATGATATAAACAGTCAAGGGAGAATCCAACCATCAATAAACAGAAGAAATAGGAAGAACGATACATAGCAAGGAAAAAGATACAGAAAGACCACCAGATGGCAGTGTGACAACGCGAACGAAGAGTTGGAACATCTAGTTACTCAGAATCTATGACAAAGGACTAGTGGTTTGTTCGCGTCACATGCCCCATGTAACGTCCGGGTCTAGGGATATTTCTTCTCAATGTGTGCGTCGCGACGCCTCGGTCGCCTGACCGACGGGGGGCTCTCCTTTCGAATTTCGGGCAGCCCGCTTACACGAACTCTACCCGGGTATGGCGAGAGCTTGTTGCCGATGGAAAACCTTGTGGGATTTGGTTAGTATGACCTTGATGTAGTTAAGATTAAAAAATCTGGATATATATATATATATATGTATATATTTATTAATAAAACAACGTATAGGATTATTACATGTATCACTTAATTTTCTGGCGGAAATATAATAATCTGTGCTACTGCATCACTATGGTATTCTGTTGTTGGATCTAAAGGTTCCAACTCCGGGGAATCGTGATCGGAATCGCTGAGTATAATTATTTCAGGCGCGTTGGACGTTAACTGATTATAATTTTCCAAAGGGACGGTGTCTTCTTGGAACAGATCAATGGAAGAGATTGCTCTTCCTGGCGGAGCGTCTGTGACTGGAGGAGGAAGGGGGGTGTGTTCCAGCGGGTAGCCCACGAAATTCTCAATTTCCTCGAAAGCCCGCTCTAGGGCTTTTTGTTGAGCTTTAAGGATCTTTTCCCTTTTCCTTTTTCCGCGGTGGCGATTCTTCTTGATGGTCTACAAATAAACGCTTGGTTAAGCGATTGAACGCTTAGTTAAGCATTTTTCTACGTCAAGGGAAATTAGGGCCGTCGAGTATATTCGTGCTTGTGAATGATTAACTAACTTATATCGCTGGCAAGCGATAGAACGCTCGCTAGCGGAATCTATGGTTTTGTTCACTTATATCGCTGGCGAGCAATAGAATGCTCGCTAGCGGAATCTATGGTTTTGTTTACTTATATCGCTGGTGAGCAACAGAATGCTCGCTAGCGGAATCTATGGTCTTGTTGAGCACGAATATACCGGCTTTTCTAATTTCACCGACGATATTTCAATCATTGAGCCTACTCACTTTAGGTGTTGTAGAATTCATCGCGGGCACAAGGGAGGGGAAAGGGTTGTACCTAGAGGAGTTGTTTCATAATTATTTGGAAGTGGATCGACAATTAATCCTTATCAAAAGGATTCCTTATAATATGGCACAGTTCGATTTCGGAAAATATTCTAGGGAGCGAAAATAAACAATAATTAATTAGTACTCACGAGTTATAATATAGTTTGAAGCAATAGCTCCAATTAGATGGTTGATGTAGGTTGACGGTTGAAGGTGGTCGCAGAGATATGTCGATGATGGCAGTCTGTCGGAGCACGCACTGGTTAACTTAATTGATAATGAGTTGATCGCGAAACTATACAAGAGAGGTTGCAGATAACTTGAAGATTGAAGAGTGACGCGTGACCGAAAACTAGTGACTGAACTAATAAGTATGCTGAACGAGTGTCGAAAAATAATGAGTGAATGAATGAATGATCCGGCGTCTGTGCGCGGATTTAAATAGGGCGCGGACAAAGGGATCGAGCAAAATCGGCGCTGCGCTCAGCGGCCGCTAGCGCTCCGGAGTAGGGAACACGCGCGAAGCGCAAGAGTCGGTAAGAGTGGGAGTGATTCGGCGGCTTGGCGGGAACCGAGTTTCGGGGGCCGCTGATAAGGCGCGTGAGACCGTCTGCACGTGTGCGGATGTTTATTGGAGATATCTCGTCTAGGATTTCGTCGATCATTTGATCCGGAATATTTTTCGGCTAGGATCGCTTTCACTACCAAATATCTCGCCGTTTTATCAATCTTAATTATTTCTTGGGCGCGACATCTCGTCGCCAACGTGAAATCTTACGGACTGTTTATGTTAAATGCCTAACTATGGTTCACCTGATCTTCCGACACGCAGTCCGGATATTACGCGGATTAATTTCGTATTGTATTTCTTTAGGCGCGACATCCTGTCGCCGTCGTGTTGATAATAGCAGATTTTGTTTTAGAACCGTTCCGTTTGAATCTTTGAGGATTCAGTTGACGAGATATCATTTCTTTAATCATCCGACAGTGCACGTGCAAGGGCCTTTACAAATATCCGGTTCTTATTTATCTTACAGTTAATTAATCCTCGACGAACCCATAAGCAATACGAGAGTAAGAATTTAGAAGTTTAAACGATCCGGTTGCCTATGCGTTCGTATCGATAAGAGAGTTAAAATAATGCTAGATAACTTAAAGTATACGTATATGTAATATATGATTTTGATATATATATGTACGTAATTTTAAAGTACGATTAAGTGCTTAATATTTGAATTATTATTATATAATGACGACTTAAACGAAAGTAAGAATGAGCCATAGAAACGCATTACTGAGTAAGGTAACTCAGCGCGCATGCATCTGGACAAGTTTCGCGAGAAAACTTTTGGACAAAATTTTCCGGACGCTGGGACGTTACACCCAACATGCTCCTATTTACCCCAACGCACTCCAATACGTTGATTCCGATGACGCCAACCTATTAGAATGCGTTGGAGTGAGTAGGAGCATGTCGGAGCATGGCGACGCGAACAAACCATAGGAGACGAGAAAAGGAAACTAAAGGTGGAAGCACATAAAATTACAGGAGCCATAATGCCCAGTCTACAATGAGTCGTTGGTCGTTGGTCGTAAGAAATTTAACCAATTATGTTCGGTTATTCTTCTCTAAGATCAACTGTGATTGGTTAAATTTCTTACGACCAACGACCAACGACTCATTGTAGACTGGGCATAAGGCAGAATGCAGAAGCCATAGCGCATGCGCTATAGTATTACATTTTGTCATGGACAGATAAAGTAATACCATAGCGCATGCGCTATGGCTTCTGCATTCTGCCTTACGGCTCCTGTAATTTTATGTGCTTCCACCTTAACTGAACCCGGAACCCAGAACGGATAGAATTTCAAGATAATATATATCAGGTCATAAAGTGCAAGAACAATACAACGAGTGCAGCAGGATACTGTGCCTGCAAGGGCAAGATACATACGTGTCTCATATCTGCATCAGATTTGACACATTAAACCTCCAAAAAAAAAAAAAAAATACGACTACTGCTACGGCCTACGACTCTCCATTGTAGATGCCCTTAAACCTCCCCCACCCCCAAAAAAAACATGCTCTCTAGTGATCTCTAGCAAATTGATTATCTACGAGAAAAATCAGAGAGAAAAAAACGGAGAATTGTGTAACAAAAATTGGATGAGTGTTACGTAGAAAAATATAAGATACAAATTTAAATTTACCTGCATCGATAATGTCATCTTGCGAGAAAAAATTATTCTTATCGTAAACATGATATTGAATCATATCGAATATGAATACGTAGCACTTGTTACGTGGCAATGTATCGAAATATCTTATTATTTTGACTAGTATGGTGGTGGTTAATGTAAGTACTATTAGGTATTTCAGTCACGGGGTAATATAATGCTAATACTTCCCATAATGGTAATTATAGGTGATTAAAATGTATTCGAAAAAATATAATAACATAATAATTAAATTTATCTAAAAAAATATGTGAAAGAGTATCAAGTAAAATATTACTTTTTTGCGAATTAGAGTGAGTTATTAATTTTTTCTATCATAAGTTGTAATATGCGTAACATAAAGTTAGCATTTAGACTTTTTTACTGTAAATTGATATAAAAATTAGTCAAGAGAATACATTTTTGCAGAATTTATTCAGGAATGCATGAAAAGAAAAAGAAAATACAAACCATGCGTGCTTTAATACTTGTGGGTGGTTATGGGACTAGATTGCGACCTCTTACTTTAAGTCGACCTAAACCACTTGTTGAGTTTGCAAATAAACCAATGCTCTTACATCAGATTGAAGCACTGGTACATATAGAAATATATATGATATACACATTAATTTATCAAAATTTTATACATTATAAGTTCAATTTTCTTTACTTCTCCAAGTATATTTCTGAAATTTTTCTAGGTACAGACAAATGTAACTGAAGTTATATTGGCCGTTTCCTATCGGGCGCAACAGATGGAAGAAGAGTTAGTTCATGAGGCAAAGAAATTGGGAGTACAACTTATCTTTTCTCATGAACCAGAACCATTGGGTACTGCTGGACCACTTGCGCTCGCGCGTGAATATTTATGTGCCAGTGATGATCCATTCTTTGTTTTGAACTCGGATATTATTTGTGACTTTCCTTTTAAACAGCTTCTTGAATTCCATGAGAATCATGGTAAAGAAGGAACCATAGTTGTTACTAAAGTAGAGGAGCCGTCAAAGTATGGTGTGGTTGTATATGGAGAAGATGGAAAGATTGAGAATTTTGTTGAAAAGCCACAAGAATTTATATCTAATAAAATCAACGCAGGTATAGACCAAGACTTGTTTAGAAATACTTTAAGGAATACTAGACACATCCATGTATGCACATGCCTTTGTGGACGCACGCATTTTATATACATATTTTTTTGCAAATATAGGCATGTATATTCTTAATCCAAGCATATTAAACAGAATAGAATTGAAACCTACAAGTATCGAAAAGGAAGTTTTTCCAAGTATGGCTCAAGATGGAGAATTATACGCTATGGAATTGCCAGGCTTCTGGATGGATGTGGGACAACCTAAAGATTTTCTCACAGGCAAGTACACCTTGCATATAATAAAGTTTTTTTTCAAATGGTAATTTGTATGAGTTCAATTATTTATTCATTTCATACTCAATATGAATTCATAATTTATAATTATTTAGGAATGTCTATGTATCTCGCTTCATTGAGGCAAAAACATCCTGAACAGCTTTATTCTGGACCTGGTATAGTAGGTAATGTCTTAATAGATCCAACGGCTATAATTGGTAAGGATTGTAGAATTGGGCCCAATGTCACGATTGGTCCTGGTGCCACTTTAGCTGACGGATGTTGTATTAAACGAAGTACTATTCTGAAGGCAGCTGTGATAAAGGAACATGCTTGGCTAGATGGGTAAGTATTAGTTGTATCGTAAATATATAAAGTCTCAGATGGCATTTTTCAGTATCAAGCTAATTAAATATATGTAAACAGTTGTATCGTTGGATGGAAAAGTGTTGTAGGACAATGGGTACGAATGGAAGGTACAACTGTACTAGGAGAAGACGTCATCGTTAAGGATGAGTTATATATTAATGGCGGACAGGTTTTGCCACACAAGAGCATTTCCGCTTCTGTACCCGAACCACAAATTATTATGTGACTAAAGATCATAATCTAAACTTAAATTGATGACAATTGACCTCGAAACAACCGATTTTTTTTATTCACCTTTATTATTTTTATATAAAATACATCTCCATTACATATCTTTGCATTAAAGTATTAAAAGATAACTTTACCCCATAAATGCTTACTATATAGTCTTGTCTTTCGGGAATTATTTTATACACGACTTAGAAATTTAAATTACCTTAGATCAATGTTGCAAAAATAAAATTAATAAAATTTAAACTATTTTTATTGGTAAACCTCGCGCTACTATCGCAGCTGCCGTCATATAATGCGAACAACTATTTTTGGATTTTGCTACTGCCCTTAACATTTCTGATTCCATTTCTGTTTTGGCCTTTACTCCATCCCTTCTATTTTTTATGAATTCTGACAAAAAAAAGTTATGAATCGTTATTAATCACGTAACTGAAGAATCAAGTATGGAAGTTTTTTTGTAATATTAGAGGTTTGTTTTTTATTCCTGTACTGCTGCACTAGTGTAATAAGTAAGAATGAGAAAAAATATATTTGCCTTATTCTAACTTATTGCAGCAGTGCAGGAATAAAAAACAAACCTTAGGTTTGGAGGTAGTGAAAGCAGTGTAGGGTAATCAAATAACCAGCAATTTTAAAATAAATTTAAATTAAATGAAAATGTAAAAGTAGCTTTTTTAAATAAAAAAAATTTTACAATGTTTATATTCTATTCCCATATAGCACGTTCGTCCCGCAAACGTCCTGGGGATGGCTCTGGGATATTCAAATATCCACGTAACGTCTACAGGACGGATGTACTGTGTGGGATATATATATATATTTTTACATATATATATCAGTGCAGGAATAAAAACTAAACCTATTATGTAATAGTAATATATGCTAATAACAATTATAATACTAACTTAGAGTACCATAATTCCAACTATCCATATCTACTTCGGTCCATGATTTCTCTGAGGACGAAGGAATCCAATTACTCATGAAATTTGCAGTCATTTTATCAATATCAGCATCTGTTACTTCCCACAGCATACCCAAGAGGCATGGACTGAGAATTATTAATTAATTTATATATGTGTGTATGTGTGTGTGTATGTGTGTGTGTGTGTGCGCGCACATGCGTATGTGTGCGTGCTCGCGCATGAGTTTTAAAAAATGGAAAAAAGTAAAGTATTTTGTAAGTGATTTCTCTTGTAGTTTTTCACGGAAATTGTTATACATAATATAAACACGAACTAGACATTCTCTTTACCTGCATGCTATTAAATATTGATTTGAAACGCCATAAGGTGGATATCTCCCACCTATCACAAGTAGTTTCACACTACTACATCCAAATAATAAAACGGTAGATTTTACTCTCATTCTTTCAATGTCTTCTCCAGATAAATATTCTATGCCATTTCCATGACCAGTATACCTAAGCATCAAAGAGAAAAGAAAAAAAGACAAACTTTAAGTAGATTATAAATTATATACAAATTAATATTAGCAGAAGAGAAATAAAATTTTTTTACATTAAAATATCATGATTTATTAACGCATCTTCAAACATTTCTTCGCTAGGTTGTATATTATAACAACTTTTCCACTGTGGTAACCAGAAGTCCATAAAAAGCTTCATACGTTTTTCCATTTTGTTAAGATCACCGGAGGGATTGACTACGCAAATTCCCATATTTTCTCTGGCTTTGATTATTTTACAGCCTTCCACTATAGTATCTTCATGTTCTTTGAATAACGCATATGCTACATGCAGAGATGGGAAACGAGTAACAGGATGATTCTTAATAATTTCCATGGCTTCAAATGCTATGTAATCCATGTACTTAAAATAAAAATATCTTTTTATATACAAATTTTATATACAAAGCAAATTTTTACAAATATTTGTGTATAATAATTTTACGTTTTTACATTTTGTGTGATTACCTCATCAATAATTAAAATCAACGTTTTACGTTTTGTATTCTCTAACTTCTTTATATATGGTAACTTTCCATAAATAGATAAAATGATGTTGTTTGCAAGTTTTTCACATTCAGGAAGTAGGAATTTGATTGCACGTGCTATTTCCTCGCGCGTAAGAAAACATGCACCTATAGATACCTTTTTCAAAAGCCACCTACATCTTTTTGATATGTCAGTGCTAACAGTGTAACATTGAAAAATTTAATATACATAAATATAAAAATTCAATATACATAATGATCACAGTGAAACTTTGGTAAACATCACTTACGGAAATTTAAAATCTGATATTAATTTATCGATCATTTGATGAATCTCATCTACTATTTCCAAGTTTTCAATAGGATCAGCCATAAATAATACTCTCCATTCTCTCAACCATATATTCTCTAATCCGTTTATAGCTGTCTGTAATTAATCAGCTTAAAAGGAGGAGAGTCAATAAATGCGTTTTTATGCCCTCTTGGAATTTTCAAAAAACAAGTTTTTTGTATTGTATGATTATTAGGAATTTTAAAAATAATCATAGATAAGAAAAAATCCCATGAAGTTAAATTAATTATTTAATTATATTACTATAGTATCTTAACCCCTTCTTATAATTAATAAGTGACTTAATAAAATGTTTTCACTCATTGTGCCTTGCCCGCCTTGCCATCATATCAATATCATTTTAGATTATGATATTGTCAAAGCAAAAACTAAAAAACTCTAGAAAAGCACACGATAAATAATAGTATATAATAAAAAAAATTTTCTAAGTAATCACAACTTTGACGCTGTGAAAAGACTTAAGTATTAAGGCAATCAATAGTGATCATCTATTTGTTTGAAGTACAAATGTTTATATGTCAGGATAATAAAAAATTAATCTTTTTAACCAGTTGTATTCATTTTTATAAAGGTTAACAATAGTGTAATCTAAAATGATAATTAATATGATGTAAAGCAGTACGAATGAAAATTTTATGTCACTCATTAATTATGAAAAGGGCTTGAGTATCATAGTGATACATCTAGACAAATAATTCATTTCGACTTTATGGTTAAGTTTTTAATCTTATCTAGCTAAATGTCTATTTTTTATTATATTCCTAATAATGATATAAATACAAAAAGAAGTATTCCTTGAAAATCCCAAGGGGGCACAAAAACGGGCTTAATTTTCCTTTTTCTTATTAAAATCTACATTGTTTTAATTTCAAATTGTTTTTACCTTCATTTTATTGTTTTGATTTGCACGCATCATCCAATATTGCTTATGATTTGTGTAAGTAGTCTTTAGTGCAGATGTATAGCCATCCAATAGTTTTTGAATCTCTTTGCAGATATCATAGGAAACTTGTGTCATGGGTCTCGGCACAGTTACACATAATGGTTCCATGTCAGATGTACCCGTAGGAAGTATTGTAATATGTACAGCATGCATTACACTAGATATTTGCTTCTCGTACCTTAATACAGTAGGAGATTCATATTGAGCAGTAACCTGAATCATGTACCATTCTGTGAACAAAATTAGAAAAAGAATATAAAAAATTTAAACTTATAAAAATGCAAAAGATATGTTTTATTACTTACCTTTTGGTAAATCTAACAGTTTTACTTTTAATGATTCATTATTATCTGTAAACCTTGTTTCAAACTTTACATATGTTGGCTTCAATCCATATATTTGAGATTCATTCCATATAGACTCGCGCATTTTAGTCTTCTGATATCTATGTAGGATGTGCTGTCGAAGTATTACTGCATGAGCTTCAACCAAATGATGAATAGCTGTAGACTCGTTGCCAATCTAAGAAAAAAAATATATACACAATTTTTTCACTAATCTTTAATATTAGAATAAATCCTCTTCTGGTTTTTAGCAGTTATTGCAATATAAAAAGTATATGTATACATATGTATCTTGTTGAATTTCTATTTCTTTGACTACATAGTTTAGAAAAATTCAATTATATACCTCTAAATTACAAATAGCCAGCATTTTATTCAAACTGCTATATTCAATACTTCCAACATAATTGCATTGTGCATTTGTTAATAATTTCTCAGTATTACTTTTGATTTTCTCCAACTTTTTTTTTTCAAGTTCCTTTTTTGATTCGTTTCTCTCTTTTGATCCATTCAAATTTTTTGTCTTATCCTTAAAATTCTCTTTATTAGGATGACATTCGTGCAAGATTTGCACAATTTTGTTAGTAATATGAGCCATAATGAGTTCTTGCTCTCATATATACATCTGTTTACAATAATAAATTTATTTTTACTAGTGTTTACTAGTTCGAACGAGCAGAGAAGCTTCTATAACCAGAGAGAAGCCTGAGAGCGGCCACCGCGGCCTTTTTCGTGCGACCGAAATGTGGATGTAGCATCAGCGCCAAACGTGGATGTAGAACTACGTACCACATCCACTTTTCGACCCTGTCAATAAAATCGTTCGCTTGGTGTGCGTCCGTGCTACCTGGTTGTGTTCCGTGCTATGTGGACGAAATGACGGTAACAGAGTATTGATTTTTCGTATGTGTGCGAGCGAGAAAATACAGGAGCGAACGAGATATTCAATAAGAACGAGCGAAACAGTAAAAGGAGCGAGCGAGAGATCATTAAGAACGAATGAGATAGTAATAGAAGTGAGCGAGATGAGAATAACAGCATGCTGAAGCCCAAGAATCGGATCGAGCTTCCTTGCACGTTGTTATTGTCATCTCGCTCGCCCCCCTTACTGTCTTGCTCGCTCGCGTAATGCAAATATATATATTATGTTTTTGAGACCAACACCTTTTTTACTTAGAAAATTTAGAATATTAACAAATTATTATATTTAATATTTTTTATATACATCATTAATATGTCATTTTTAAAAATTAATTAAAATAAATTAAATCATTTAGTAATAATATTGTTATTGTGTGGATTTTTTAAGCTTTAAAAATTTTGTAACAAATTATTATAAACACATTTATTTTTAGCATAATCATCAAAGAACGACACAAAAAATGTTATACACATATTATAATATTTCTTTCGTTATTTTTTCCGATTAGCATAATTAGTTTGTACAGTCAATTTACAATAATTTGTTTATAAAAATTTGTTGCAAAATTGATTTTTTCAAGGTACTTTTTATATCAATTATAGTTTTTTACACTCTAGTCTTATTTTGAATAGTTATTTTTTGTTAACTTTATTAGTTTAGCTACAGGCTAGAACAAGTTACAATGAATCCTTTTATTTATTTTTCGCACAAAGCCACAACGAAAATGTTATTTACGTTTTCTTCGAAATTTTTTCCATAGAAGCGGCGCAGTTTTTTTTAAGTCAATTTAATATGAATATTAATTATGTGTGTATAATTTACATTTTATACAAATTTTATCTGTTGAACAATTCCACTAATGACATCTTTATTTTCTTTTTGGCCCTGTGATCAATTCCAGTTAAATTATTTGAAAACGTGTAAACGACATTTTCATACATAGTGCACGCTTTATGTATTACACATTTATTGATTACTTCATCGGAATTTGTTTAAAAAGTTACGTGATTGAATAACTGTTGTTTTTTAAACGTTTGTTTCATTTTTATCATACTAAATACTTTGATAGTGAAAAAAATATCTAATTAGTGCGGTAAAATTGATAAATTTTTCGACATGTGTGTTTATAAAGATTCTTTAAATGGAAGAATTTCCAATGGAAAGCATTTACTCTAATTTCCACTAAAATTGAATTACATATTTTATATGGTTACGCAATAGTAGTAAGTTTCTACGTATTATTTCTTATAATATTAAAAATATTACATGACGTTTTCTTATAGCATTACTTATACAATTATTTAACTTTAAGGAAGCACATACCTTTCATGAATTTTATTATTCATGAATTTTTTTAGAGCCAAGAGACAAACTGCAAAAATGGAACTTTTTGCACAATGAAGTACATCTTTTGTAGTTTTCATACAAATGTTACTACAATGATTTTGTTGAAAAATCCCCCCTCCCCTCCCTTTACCGTCATGTAGACAGTTGTGCATGATTCCGCGATTACAATGATTTCTCCTTTAAATGAAATACAAAAACCAAACGGCATCTTGACGAATAGTAAATTTTTTTGTAGTTGTCGTATCCATTTTTTAAATTTAAATTCTTTTTATTTTTTTTTACAAATAAAAATTAATCTTTTTATCAAAAATCAGCACTTTAATTTTAAAGGATCGCCATTTTGTTTAAAATTCTAATTTTAAAAATCGGATACGGCAATGACAAGTCTTCTTTAAGATGCTATTTAGTTTTTGTATTTTAGTTGAAGAGAAGGATAAATCATTTTGTTTGTTAACGTTATATAAACAAGTTAAAGGTTATATAAACAAAAAACTGACTCATTGTCAGTTGAAAGTTGGGTTAAATTAAAACAAGTTAAATTTAAAATTAATTTTCAAAACATTAATATATTTATATTAAATTAAAAAATCATAAATTTATTTAAACTAAATTACTAAAACAATTATATTTAGATCAAAAATATATTCGATACTTTATTTAAATTAATTATTTAATTTACTTTATTATAAATTAAATTTATATAAAATTACAAATAAATATTGTCGTTTATGTGAAAATGTATTTTTTCTTTTATAATTTTTCCTTTTACACAGATAATTTTTTAAAACTAATATGAAAACGATTTTTAACTTTAACTTGGGTATTTTTGAAACACAATTTTAATTTTTTTTATCTCTTTTTCACAGTGTTAAAAATTTATCTGTGTAAAGAAAAAATATAAAAAACAAATACGTTTCTATATAAACTACAACATTTTTTTGTTATTTAATATAACTTCAATTTACAAATAAAGTATTAAATACATATATTTCTGATATGATTATAAAATCTTAAAAAAGTAACGCCAAGTACATAAACGCGTGCTTGCAAAAATAATTTTGAGATCAATAGAATTAGCCAGTATATTTAAAAAAAAGTCTTAAAGGAATTTAATAAATTGATTAAAAAATTATATAAATAAAATTAAAAAATAATAAAATTAACAAAGTATATATTTAAAAAATTTAGAAAAACCCCATAAAAATTTATTCAAAAATTATTTGAAAAATAAAACTGTTATAATGATAAGAGATAGTGAAACAAAAACTTGGTTCGTATCAATTGCATTCTTCTATATACATTTATCAATACTATAACATAGAGCTTTGGAAATACAGAAAAAACACGAGCCGGAAATGTCAAGTTTTTTGTTTCACTATCTCTTATCACTGATAACATTATCATTTTTAAATACTTTTTGAGTAAATTTTTAAGTTAAGGGGTTTTTCTAAGCTTTTTAAAAATATACTTGATTAATCTTATTATTTGTTAATTTTACTTATATAATTTTTAAGACGATGTTTATTAAATTTCTTTAAGTCTCTTTTTTAAATATACTTGGTTCATTTTATTAATCTCAAAATTTTTGAAATCACGCATTTATATATTTGGCATATCTTTTTTATCTTTTTATTTAAAATTTTTTAATGAAATTTTACTTTTTTTGTAAAAATAAAAGAATTACGTCTTTTTTAAATTACATTAAGTTTGATTATACATACTTTTGAATGTGTTAACTTCATATTTATGTATGTATATGTATTTCTATAATCTAATATATTTTATTTAATATTTAATATATATATATATATATAATTTTTTACATTAGATTAACGTAGGAAAATTATGTACTAATTGTGACACTAAATCTATAATTGAAAAAACTGATGTAATAAAATTAAACAATATTCTTAATTTTTAAACTGTTATTCAAAATTTGTATTAAAAAAATTAAAAATCTAAATATTAAATCTATACCTACGACAAAGATATCTGTCAATGTAAATAAGTACAAAATTATTAATTAATGCAATCTTTCACCACGTACAGTGCAAATATAATTAATGTACATTATACAAATATGTTATGTATTAAAAGAGCAAAAAAAGCGGTGTTAATGAATGATTTAAGTATAAAGAAATGCAATTGGCCTCAAAATGCTAAAAATGCATTCATATTTTTTTCAGAACAAATAAAATACATACTTTTGAATGTGTTAATTTAATATTTATGTATGTATATATATTTCCGTAATCTAATATTTTATTTTATTGGTTCTGCAAAGAATATGAATGCATTTTTAGGCCAATTGCATTTCTCTATACTTAAATCATTCATTAACACCGCTTTTTTGCGCTTTTAATTTGTTACGTCCAGCCTTATGGAATTTTACTCTTTATTCGGTAGGAAGGATATTTCAGGGAGAACAGGTAAGGAAGGGAAGAACGTAACAAAACGTGTAGAAATCCCGTAGGCACACACTTTAAGAGAGGGTATGTGCCTCGGGTCGAACGCACTTTTTATGACTCAAAAATATAGGTCAACGTGCCGATAGGGCCGCTATAACCCGTTTCGAGTCGTACGTCCGTCGGTCCAAGTTTCGAGTCAACGAATTGAATCGCTTTAACTCGGGATCGGACCAGATGCAGTCTTTGTTCGGGATAGACGAGGTCGTTATTAATTAAAATAAATGATAAGGTTTTACATAAAATTAACCCAGTGAGAAATAGTACATCGAATCGACATCGAAATGATGATTTCGATGTCGATTCGATGTCGAATTGATGTCGAATTCATTATCGTTTCTCACTGGGAACAAAAGTATTTATTCTAATAACAAATAAAAATAAAAATAAAAAGAAATACAAATAAGCGCTGAAGTCGTGATTTGACAATTTTGTAATAACGGTATAATTAAATTTAAGACGCATAGTGAGTATGAATATAGTTGTACAAATATTAAATAAGTATATAGTGGGCGGAGAAAGAGAAACAAAGAGATTTTTGTTTTTTTATTTTACAGTATTAACGGTAAACGCGGAGCAAAGAAATAGACAAAGGGTTTATTAAATGGTTAGATGGGGTAAACATGGATGCTTGGTGTCATAAGAGGATAAAGCATAGCGGGAGAGAGTGGGGGTGGAATGTCTTCGGATTCAGGGGAACTTATGGGAGAGTAACTTGAAGAAGGAGGAGGTGAACTAGAAAAAGAATATGTTGGGAATATCTGAGGAACGTGTTCACATTCTTCAGTAATTGGAGGCAAAGAGGAAGGTCGAGGAACATTAAGTTCTTCGAAGGGGGTGGTAGGAGGAGGAGAGTCGAGGAACACTAAGTTCTTTGAAGGTGGTAGCTGGAGAGGAGAGTCGAGGAACACTGAGTTCTTCGAAGGTGGTAGCTGGAGAGAAGAGTCGAGGAACCCTAAGTTCTTCGAAGGTGGTAGCTGGAGAGAAGAGTCGAGAAACACTAAGTTCTTCGAAGGTGGTAGCTGGAGAGGAGGGTCGAGGAACACTAAGTGGGAAATTATTTATAAAATAATAGGAACGTGTCTTAAAAAATTAAAACGGAAGGGAGTAGATGAGTAACGTAAAAACAAAGAAAGAAATTGTTATTGTAGGACTTACTCATTACTGGTTCTCGAATAAATCCGTTGGAATCGAAGGGATTTTTTGATCGGATGGAACGGCACTAAAGTTTACTTGCGCACTGATTCTATATGATTACTAACTAACTCTCTTATTAACTGAACTGACTAAAAACTCTAAACGTAACTGAACGTAACTCACAACTAACTACTTTCAACTAACTGATTATTACTGATCATTATTACTACTATTACTACTGACTCTCTTCAAGATTTGGTATTATATATACAGAGTCTTACAAGGGGAGAATCCAGATGTAAGTGGTTCAAATATTCTAATTGAACCACTTACTTCTTTAGGTAGGATTCTTTTGCAGGATTGTGTGGTGGGTGAATTCTACGTTTTCTTATTGGAAAAATAGTTTTTCCTTTTTGACCAATCATACGTTGAGTATACTCTGTCAAAAGTTTCTCTGTTTCCTCCCACATTCTTTCAATTTTATCGAAGGGATCCGACCTATTGCGTAGGTTATCTTCTTTTTGGGTTTAAGAGATAAATAATTTTTTCTATCGTGCTAGACGTGCTACGGTATGGGTTGCAGATGGAGGAAACGGTTATTTATTTTTTGCTTATGTTTAGATACTTTATTGCTCATTTTTTGTGAGGAAACGTGAAACTTTGCTTAGATCCCATGTTTGTTTTTGAATTTCTATCTTCAGAATTTATTATTTGTTGACTCAGTATTCAAAAGGAATCGGAATTATTTACTTGGTCGTTTCGTCCATCTATGTTTGTCATTACGTTCCTAACAGACTAATCCTAAACGCGTAAAAAATTATCGGAGACCGTTGAAACGGAATTTCTTTTGTAAAATTATTTGTTCCTTTGACGAAGGGAAATCGTGGAATCTGCCGGACGTAACAATTCATAACACGTTGGTATAATGTACTGTACATCGATTATATTTTTACTGTACGTGATGAAAAATTGCACTAATAATTTTATATTTATTTACATTAACTTGAAATTTACTGTTCTTTAAGATGCCGTTTGGTTTTTGTATTTCATTTAAACAGGGAAGGAGAAATTATTGTAATCGCGGAATCATGCACAACTGTCTACATGACGGTAAAGGGAGGGGGGGGGGATTTTTCAACAAAATCATTGTAGTAACATTTGTATGAAAACTACAAAAGATGTACTTCATTGTGCAAAAAGTTCCATTTTTGCAGTTTGTCTCTTGGCTCTAAAAAAATTCATGAATAATAAAATTCATGAAAGGTATGTGCTTCCTTAAAGTTAAATAATTGTATAAGTAATGCTATAAGAAAACGTCATGTAATATTTTTAATATTATAAGAAATAATACGTAGAAACTTACTACTATTGCGTAACCATATAAAATATGTAATTCAATTTTAGTGGAAATTAGAGTAAATGCTTTCCATTGGAAATTCTTCCATTTAAAGAATCTTTATAAACACACATGTCGAAAAATTTATCAATTTTACCGCACTAATTAGATATTTTTTTCACTATCAAAGTATTTAGTATGATAAAAATGAAACAAACGTTTAAAAAACAACAGTTATTCACGTAACTTTTTAAACAAATTCCGATGAAGTAATCAATAAATGTGTAATACATAAAGCGTGCACTATGTATGAAAATGTCGTTTACACGTTTTCAAATAATTTAACTGGAATTGATCACAGGGCCAAAAAGAAAATAAAGATGTCATTAGTGGAATTGTTCAACAGATAAAATTTGTATAAAATGTAAATTATACACACATAATTAATATTCATATTAAATTGACTTATAAAAAACTGCGCCGCTTCTATGGAAAAAATTTCGAAGAAAACGTAAATAACATTTTCGTTGTGGCTTTGTGCGAAAAATAAATAAAAGGATTCATTGTAACTTGTTCTAGCCTGTAGTTAAACTAATAAAGTTAACAAAAAATAACTATTCAAAATAAGACTAAAGTGTAAAAAACTATAATTGATATAAAAAGTACCTTGAAAAAATCAATTTTGCAACAAATTTTTATAAACAAATTATTGTAAATTGACTGTACAAACTAATTATGCTAATCGAAAAAAATAACGAAAAAAATATTATAATATGTGTATAACATTTTTTGTGTCGTTCTCTCTCTTTGATGATTATGCTAAAAATAAATATGTTTATAACAATTTGTTACAAAATTTTTAAAGCTTAAAAAATCCACACAATAACAAAATTATTACCAAATTATTTAATTTATTTTAATTAATTTTTAAAAATGACATATTAATGATGTATATAAAAAATCTACAAAAGTAATGATATGAAGAAAATGCGCCAACCATGAAAATGGATGTTCATACAAACTAAAACATCCACTTTTACAAATAATTATCTGTACAAATATTACAAATAAACATTTTAATACAAATTTTACTACAAAAACTTGGCGCCGCTAAACCGAATAATTTGCCAGCTCTCTTTCTTTTTTTTTGTACGTGCATCTCTGATTTGAGTGCGTGCGTGTGTGTATATGTGTGTTAGTATATAATTTTGTTCATAAGGAAGCGATTTTTAATATCTGTTTCTTTTAGGGCCGGTTATTCCAACTTCTTGATAAACTTATCTACCAGGTAGGTGTCTATCTTCATTTCTTTTCTTAAATAAATAGACAAACATATATTGATAGTTAAGTTTACAAAGAAGTTGGAACAATCGAGCCTTATGCGTGCGTATGTTCGAATATGTCTCTCTCTTTCTCTCTCTCTCTCTCTCATGTGTACGTGTATAATGTTACGCGCATATAATGCCATTGCGATTTCTATTGTAAAAAATTGTAATTTTAAATAATTATTATTTTATTATGTAAGTTAAATTGTAAGAAAGCAATTTTGTATTAAAGCAAATTATTCGGTTTAGCGGCGCCAAGTTTTTGTAGTAAAATTTGTATTAAAATATTTATTTGTAATATTTGTACAGATAATTATTTGTAAAAGTGTGTAACGACCGTTTTTCTACACGGACGTAGCTCGTCGGGATCTAGGGTAGAAAAGGTCCTGAGGCAATGAATTGTAGCCGACGGCGTACTTGGTTTCTTAATAATTATATTTAAATGAATATTTACAAATATATTTACAGTATGTATAGGATAACTGACGTTTCGGCGTCAGCTGTTCGTCTGAATCCGCGGCGTTGTTCGGTGGTGAAGGCGGGGTGCGCGGTGCGATGGTCGGGGATATCCCGCTGTGTCGCGTACGAGTTGCGAGACGCGGGAGCGCGCGGCGTGGGGCGCGGAGCCGTGTTCACGCGGAGCGCAGGTGATCGTGGATGCGCGGCCGATATTTTCTCGTCCCGTGTCGGAGATGACGTGTGTCTTAGGAAACGGCACCGGTCCCGAGAATACTCGGGGGAGACGGAGAACGCTCGATCTCTTGCGTCCGGGCCGTGTATTTAGGATGGAAATGAGCTGCGGCCGAGACTGCCTCGGCGAAGGCGGAGAACACTCCACCCTCGACTGTTGAGCCCAGGATAAGGATGTGGGTTGATCGTGGCCAAGAGCGCTTGGCGAAAGCGGAGACGCTCCACTCTACTGCTTGATCGAGGAGGACTTCTCGTCGTATCGGGCGGACAGGATTGCCGGAATACGGTCGGTCGAGAAGTGTCTTGGTCCTCCACCGGGACGGCCTTTTATACCCGTCCGGGTGGAGGTTCGTAAGGTTTCGAGAGCGCTCGGGTTCCTCCGTGCCCGATCCCCTCCGCTCGAGCGAGCGGAGGGTCGGTGCGCGGATCGTCGGAGATGTCTCCGACGAGAGATGTGTCTTTATGACGGGCCGGTGCCCGTATAGCGGCCCGACGGGTGTTCGGTCGGGCCGCGCGCGCGGACGGTGGAAGCCGGCGGACGGGAGGTTCGTTACAAGTGGATGTTTTAGTTTGTATGAACATCCATTTTCATGGTTGGCGCATTTTCTTCATATCATTACTTTTGTAGAGAAAATAAATTATTTGCTGTTTTTGGGGGAAAAGAAAATTTTATTAAAATTTTTTACATTTGTAGTGCCAAATTAAAATTATTTTGTACAAAAATAGATTTTTGAGGGCGTTTCATGCGCGCGTATACTTGGCGCTTTTTTATACCTTTTTTTAAAAAGGTAATTTTGTTGGGATTTCACTCATTTTGTAGTGTCAGATATCTCATTTCTTTTTATAATATATATAAAAGTTAACGTTACTTTAAATAATATTGGAATATTAAATATATTCTAATTTTTTAAATATAAATTTATAATAAGTGTGCTAGAAGGATTTGAGAAAGAGAGAGGGAGGGAGGGAGAATAATGTTGCGTATATAGTAATGTCTATTCCAAAACACTTTATTATAATTAATACAATTCTTTTTATGCGTTTACAAAAATCACATTAAAAAATTTTTAAATTTGTAGTTAAATTATAATTGTACTTTTATAATAATTGTTTATTGTTCTTTTACAATTATTGGTAATAAACCTATTTTGTTTCTGTTTCACTTAATGCTCTTGGAACATATATATAATTATATGCCGGATTGTAATGGTGAACAATTTACACATATTTGTCATTTACACATATAAATAAATAATAATTATTGTGCTAGAAAGAGTATTATTGTTAAATAGAGAGAAAGAGAGGGGGGGGAGAAGGGAGAATAATATTGTGTAGTAATGTCTATCCCGAAACAATTTATTATAATTAATGCAATTCTCTTCATGCATTCAAAAAGACATTAAAAAAATTTTTTATTTGTAGTTAAATTATAATTGTACTTTTAAAATTATGTTTATTGTCTTTTACAATTATTGATAATAAACCTATTTTGTCCATGTTTCACTTAAAGCGCTTGCAACATATTTTGTCCATGTTTCACTAAAGCGCTTGCAACATATAATCATGTGCCGGCTTGTAATAATGAACAAAGCGTGGCTGTCACAGAAACTTCTCAAGTTTGCCAAGCTGACACATGATTATATGTTCCAAGAGCATAATAAAAACAAAATAGATTCATTAACAATAACCGTAAAATTTTGAATATGATCTGTGAATGTATGAAAATTTTTCTTACCATATAGAAATTTTAAATCCAAACTAAATAGTGAGCATTGTAGTATTAACAGGAACAAATTATTACTATCCAGTACTAGTAGCTTTGTCAGTAACATTGTGGAACTAGTAGCTTTGTAAGTAATGTTGTAGAATTAGTGAATTTGTACACTTCCTGCTGCTCTTTCGTCAACTTCAGCTTCTTTAAAATTAATTTAAGTTTAAGATACACCTTGACAGTGTAAGATTTGTAATTCTTCCTCTTTCTTTTAAAACTAAAAAAGAATAACACAAAGTATTGATCTTACGTAAGTGAACAAAAGCGTGGCTGTCACGAAAACTTCTCAAGTTTGCCAAGTCGGCATATGATTATATGTTTTAAGAGCATTAATTAAACAATAACTAAAATTTTGAATGTGATCTTTGTGAATGTATAATGAAAATTTTTCTTACCATATAGAAATTTTGACTGGAACAAATCATTACTATCCAATACTAGTAGCTTTGTAAATAATGTAGAACTAGTAGCTTTGTAAGTAAGGTTGTAGTATTAATGATTTTATACGCTTCTTGCTGCTTTTCCGTCAACTTCAGGGGCCCGATTCTTGAAGTCATTCGCAAGAGAAACGTATACGCAAATACTCGCTCTAACAGAAAGTTGTAAATTTATTGGTTAATAGCCATACGATAGCCAATAAATTTCTAACTTTTCTGTAAGAACAGAATTTGCGAATACGTTTCTCTTGCGAATAAATTCAAGAATAGAGCCCCAGCTTCTTTGGAATTGTCTTATAAGATTTGTAATTCTTTCTCTTTCTTTTAAACTAAAAAAGGAAACATAACACAAAGTATCAATTTTATCTCAGAATAGTTTATTTATTCTAACAAAAATGAAAACTCTGTATAACTTATTTGATTATGCAAATTTCCCTCTACAATGTAATCCACGATGTACTCCACGATGTAATATGTATAATTATGCATAACACTAATAAAAACTAACTCGCCGCTAACCTCGCACACGTCAACACGTCTCTAACCTCGAACTGTCACTCGATCGACACGCGGCGGCACGGATTCGATTATCTTCACCAATCACGATACACATGGTGCGTTCCGTTTCATGGCGCATGGTGCATCGTTCATCCTTGTTGTCAAATGTGTGAGCACAAAAGATAAAGGAGGATACAACAGTACAAATCCCCACCATTCGTCCTAGGCGCCGGGCGACGACGATAATAATGATGATGATGACTACGACGTTTCTTAAACCAAATTTACTCTTGAGCGAAAACTTCTAATCGCGATACCTCCGCTCGTAAGTCATATAGCGGAAAAATAAAAACACTTTTATTATATAAATCGGATGTAAGCTATCCATTAAGCCTATTTAGAAATCAATCAATTAAGTCGTTATTGAGATCCGATAACTACGGTCTTCTCGCAAACGACGTCTCGCGTAAAAGAAGCACGGTGGTGCCTCGCTGCGCATACACTTGGCGCGAGGCACTACCGTGCCTCTTAATATTAAATATAATAATTTGTTAATATTCTAAATTTTCTAAGTAAAAAAGGTGTCGGTCTCAAAAACATAATATATATATTTGCATTACGCGAGCGAGCAAGACAGTAAGGGAGGCGAGCGAGATGAGAATAACAACGTGCAAGGAAGCTCGATCCGATTCTTGGGCTTCAGCATGCTGTTATTCTCATCTCGCTCACTTCTATTACTATCTCATTCGTTTTTAATAATCTCTCGCTCGCTCCTTTTACTGTTTCGCTCGTTCTTATTGAATGTCTCGTTCGCTCTTGTATTTTCTCGCTCGCACACATACGAAAAATCAATAACTTTGTTACCGTCATTTCGTCCACGTAGCACGGAACATAACCAGGTAGCACGGACGCACACCAAACGAACGATTTTATTGACAGGATCGAAAAGTGAATGTGATACGTAGTTCTACATCCACGTTTGGCGCTGATGCTACATCCACATTTCGGTCGCACAAAAAAAGCTCAACAAAGTTAGCCCCCCCACTTTGACTTTTCTTAATTTTCTTTTTACCAATCGTTTGGTGGTCGTTTGGTATTGTTTGGTACCGTATTCCAAACGTTTGGTAGTTCCTCGTTTTTTCAGGAAATCAAAAACAAATTTTGGTTCTTCTGTTAGCCCCCCCCACTTTGACTTTTCTTAATTTTTTTTTTACCAATCGTTTGGTGGTCGTTTGGTAGTGTTTGGTACCGTATTCAAAACGTTTGGTGGTTCCTCGTTTTTTCAGGAAATCAAAAACAAATTTTGGTTCTTCTGTTAGCCCCCCCACTTTGACTTTTCTTAATTTTTTTTTACCAATCGTTTGGTGGTCGTTTGGTAGTGTTTGGTACCGTATTCAAAACGTTTGGTGGTTCCTCGTTTTTGCAGGAAATCAAAAACAAATTTTAATTCTTCTGTTAGCCCCCCCACTTTGACTTTTCTTAATTTTTTTTTTTTCAATCGATTGGTCGTCGCTTGGTGATGTTTGGTACCGTATTCAAAACGTTTGGTGGTTCCTCGTTTTTTTCAGGAAATCAAAAATACATTTTACACGACTGACCAATCAGGAAGCTCGTTTCAAGGCAAACATTGGGTCTGTTCACATTGCTTCCAACGCCCGGATACATATTTATCTCGTTTCAAGTACAAACATTTTTGAGGATTTCAAGCAACGCGAACAAACCTATTAATTAATGATTCCCTTGTATTTTAATGTGCTGAACAAAAACAGAATAATAAATGTATAATATTCAATTTTTTCTTAGAATTACAATCTATATAGTTAACCATCTAATTAATCATTTGAACGCTTCAAAGATTAGTGCTAAATAGATCGCAATTTCCATCAAATTATTAAGGTTATAGAAAAAGATAAATTTAACAATGAAATTAATAAGTAAATAAATTAATGCTATTTATTTTTAATATGTTTTGCAAAATTTAATTGCTTTAATAAAAAATAATATAGTTGCGTCAGTTTATAACATATAAGTATATGTAGACAATAACAAGTACCCATATCGATGAGTCAAATTGGCGTAGCAGGTAGAGTACAAGGTTCGTCATCCTAAGGTCCCGGGTTCAAATCTAGCAGCGACAAGTAAGAATAAAATAAAAAATTACATAATTTAAATTTAATTAATTAATAAAAATTTATTCTAAATATAGTATGTGCTGTTGATAAAAATAATTTTTAAAAAATGAAATTTTTATTTTATTTTATTTTTCTTTGTAACTGTTGTGTAACGGTTAGATAACATGTAATTATAACATGTTATATTGCTGAGTCGGAAATTGTAACTTACATGTAAGTTACGTGTAATTTCAGAGTAACGTAACCTGTTATATTCGGTTACATTGCTGTTACACTGCTGCTATATTACTGTGTTCACTGGGCAATGCCCAGACAGCACAGGATATCCTATGGATATCCGTTTTATGTCCATTTCTTGTCCTGATGTCCATGGACCTTATAAGGATATCCATAGGATATACATTTGTGGACATTGAAGGGATATCCTAAAATGGACCACTTTGTATGTCCATATGCTATCCTTATTTGTACTCGCTCCGCCAACACCATCTGCATGCACAAGTGAACTAAAAAGCAATATGGCCGTTTAAAACCAATATGGCCGTAGTAGTGGTTAGGTTTTTGTTGGTTATCGGCATGTTTTACAAAGTCAGGTAAGAATCCTAAAAATTTTCAGAAATTATAAGTTACGAGAATAGCAAAGAATCTTATTGTGTGCCGTTAGCTTTGCCTCTGTCTGATTGATCAATTTGCTAATATATTCCACCACAAATTCTCCTTTAACGAGAAAGATGATGATGACGCTCGCTTGCTCTGACCTACGTACGTAAACAGAACGGTTACGTGTACACGGTAGCAGCGACGAATTCTAGATGTATAATTACAGATGGTAATAGATGAAGGCGAAGTGTACGCGGATTATGACGAAGGTCTCGATAAAGAACAGCAACGAGATTAGAGATTGCAGCAACGGGAACAATCAAAGCCTACGAGCAAGCGAGCGTCGACCGAGCACCATCATTTTCGTTAAAGGTGAGTTTGTGAAGGAATATATTGGCGAATTGATCAACCAGGTAGAGGCAAAGCCAATAGCACACAATAAGATTTTATACAGTCTACTCTGTAGTCTATGTATATATACAGGGTGTTTGGTAAAGATTTATGCAATTTTTATAAGCAGGTAGAGCGCATTAAGCTGAACATAAAATCCTCATCGTTTTTCCATTTTCGCAATAGTTAACGAGTTATAGACTTGTAAAATTTTCTGTATTAGCCCGGCCTACCGGCAAATGCAAGCACGCCAAGCGCCCGACCGCGGCGGCCGCCCCTCCCGAGCGCTTGAACCTTGAGATTGCTAGACGCGCGGGGGAAGTTGTTACAACAAGCGGCAATGGCTACGCACAATGTGTACGTGTACATACATGTGTACAAAAAAATATCAGTTCTAATGCTTAAAGAAGCAATTACTAAATTTATTTTTTTTAATAAATAATGATTATTTTTAATAAAAAAATTTTTTTGGTGATAGTCTTAAATGTCGTAAACTGTCATAAATTTTAAAAGAAGCTATTATCATGTGCTCAAAAACAAATTTATTCTTCTTTAAACAACATTAGAAAATTTTATCGATTAAAATGGAAATAACAACCAAATAAAATGTTTGTTTCAACTTTATATTCTTAATTAAAAATTAAATAACGAGGATATTTATATTTTTAATAAAATTAATCCTTGTGATAGACTTACAATACACGAAAAAAACTTTGTGGTAAAAATTACTATGGTAAGTAGTAAACGCGTGACAAGGAGGAATTATGAAAACTTTTATTATGTTTTTCATCAAATTACGATAATATTTACACTACTTATATGATATAATTCTCTGAAATTTCTTTTTACAGTTCGTGGTTACTATCATAAATAATAAATCATACATAATTTTACTATAAAATTTTCTCCGTGTAGATTTACAAATATATGAATTTATTAAATGTTTGAAAACTTATAAACAATATTTATTTAATTCAAGAAAATTTTAGTATGTATTATGTGTGTGTGTGTGTATGTGTGTGTGTGTGTGTGTGTGTGATGCATACACGAAAATGTTAAACATTATTTGTTTTGTGTAAAGTGAGGTGTTTATTATCAATAGAATATTCTGTTCAACCATTAAAAATAAGATAATTATTAAAAAAATAAAATTAAAAATGAATAATTGATTTTCTTAAAACTAGAATCATATTTTTCTACGTGTGCGTGTATTGTATATTAATCAGCATGAATAATAATAGTGATATAAAATCGCGAACTAAAGAATGATTATTCATTTTCCTGTCACAAAGTGATTATTCTTTTCTCGCGTATGTACGTACACACACACACACACACACACACACACACACACACACACACACACACACACACACACACACACACACACACACACACACACACACACACACACACACACACACACACACACACACACCAAATACACACACATTACATACTAAATTTTCTTGAATTAAATAAATATTGTTTATAAGTTTTCAAACATTTAATAAATTCATATATTCGTAAATCTACACGAAGAAAATTTTATAGTAAAATTATGTATGATTTATTATTTATGATAGTAACCACAAACTGTAAGAAGAAATTTCAGAGAGTTATATCATATAAGTAATGTAAATATTATCGTAATTTGATGAAAAACGTAATAAAAATTTTCATAATTTCTCCTTGTCACGCGTTTATTACTTACCAGAGTAATTTTTACCATAAAGTTTTTTCCGTGTATTATAAGTCTATCACAAGGATTAATTTTATTAAAAATATAAATATCCTCGTTATTTAATTTTTAATTAAGAATATAAAGTTGAAACAAACATTTTATTTGGTTGTTATTTCTATTTTAATCGATAAAATTTTCTAATGTTGTTTAAAGAAGGATAAATTTGTTTTTGAGCATATGATAATAGCTTCTTTTAAAATTTATGACAGTTTACGACATTTAAGACTATCACAAAAAAATTTTTAATTAAAAATAATCATTATTTATTAAAAAAAAAATAAATTTAGTAATTGCTTCTTTAAGCATTAGAACTGATATTTTTTTGTACACATGTATGTACACGTATACATTGTGTGTAGCCATTGCCGCTTGTTGTAACAACTCCCCCCGCGCGCCTAGCAATCCCAAGGTTCAAGCGCTAGGGAGGGGCGGCCGCCGCGGTCGGGCGCTCGGCGAGCTTGCATTTGCCGGTAGGCCGGGCTAATACAGAAAATTTTACAAGTCTATAACTCGTTAACTATTGTGAAAAATGGAAAAACGATGAGGATTTTATGTTCAGCTTAATGCGCTCTACTTGCTTATAAAAATTGCATAAATCTTTACCAAACACCCTGTATACAGGGTGTCCCAACGCATGTGGACCACCACTCGTAAAAAGGTAGAAGGGATCGAGATGAACATACAGGTCCAATATTTTCTTGGGTTAGGTTTACAAATAATCGAGATATCAATTTTTTTAATTGTGCGAATGAGAGCGCGCCGCGGCGCGCCGTAGGAAGAGCCGAGCCGCCCGAGCCGTAGCGCGGCCCACTGTGTGAAGCATTGGCTGCCGGCGGCGGGGAGAAGGAGGAGAAGCGGCGCCGCTGCCTGTGCTTCGCCGCCCTCACGTCCCGCAGCACCGCGTCTAGACTCGCATCAATGGCCGCTCTCGCCTCCCACCGCACCGCGCCTAGACTCGCGTCGTTACGCACATTCGCAATTACTTGACAAAATTATTTAGCAAAGATAGGGACAAATTAAAACCGTAATTAACTTTTGTGATTGAGAAAGTCAAAAGAGAGAAAGCGATGGAAACTTATGGAATCTTCAAATAATCTAATTTCTATCGTAAATGTGAATATAGTAAACTAATGATAGTTTTCGGTACATTGACGATATATTCTTTCTTTTTCTTAAATATCTTATTTACAGTATCATACAACTCGAACTTTGTTTCTTGTCGAATTGTATCGTACTGTTAAATCCTTGATGAAAACATTGATAAAAATTCGTAAATTTATTCGTAAAATCATTATCGTAAATTCACGATTGATTCTCAAATTAATAGGTTTTTTTTTTCATCTATTATAATATTTGCTACATCGAGTTCTCTCATCGTTATCTTTTTTCTCTTACACGATATATTCATAAATATTTCTTCATATTTAATCAAAATGATGCAACAATGGAACAAACTTTTCTAACAGAAAATGCGAGAACGATAGAAAATAATATCATTTCTTTAAATTTGTTCCTTTTGATTTAGAGATGGATTATAAAATAAAAATCAATTAGATTTTCGTGTTGCTATTTTAAATAAATCACTGAAAATCTATCGTAATTAATAATGCAATTAAAGATAGCAGAAACTCTAAGTTTTCTATCGTCATGAAAGAAAACTTAGAGTTGTATTGACAATACGTGATGTTGAACGTTAATCTCTAATAATTATCGTAGAAGACGCATCGCCCCTAATCTATTGTTGCACGCGTACTGCACGCGTCGCCCGGCCGCGCGAGTCAGCTGGTTGCTATAGAGAAGAACGTTGTCGTATTGCTGTTTATGTCGGTTCTCGAGCTGTCGAGCTCGTGTATCGGAGTGTTTTGAATAAATTCCGTTTTTTTTTTTAAGAAAATGTGCTATCCTATTTCGTGTACACCAATCACTGTTGCTCACTTATCTAATTGATTTCTATTTCATAATTCATCGCTTCTCTAAATCAAAAAGAACAAATTTAAAGAAATGATATCTTCTATCGTTCTAGCATTTCCTGTTGGGAAAGTTCGATCCATTTTTGCATCATTTTGATTAAATATGAAGAAATATTAATGAATATATCGTGTAAAAGAAAAAATATAACGATGAGAGAACTCGATGTAGCAAATATTATAATAGACGAAAAAAAAAACTATTAATTTGAGAATCAATCGTGAATTTACGATAATGATTTGACGAATAAATTTATGAATTTTTATCAATGTTTTCATCAAGGATTTAACAGTACGATACAATTCGATAAGAAACAAAATTCGAGTTGTATGATACTGTAAATAAGATATTTAGGAAAAAGAAAGAATATATCGTCAATGTACCGAAAACTATCATTAATTTACTATATTCACAATTACAATAGAAATTAGATTATTTTAAGATTCCATAAGTTTCCATCGCTTTCTCTCTTTCGACTTTCTCAATCACAAAAGTTTATTACGGTTTTAATTTGTCCCTATCTTTGCTAAATAATTTTGTCAAGTAATTGCGAATGTGCGTAACGACGCGAGTCTAGACGCGGTGCTGCGGGACGTGAGGGCGGCGAAGCACAGGCAGCGGCGCCGCTTCTTCCTACGGCGCGCCGCAGCGCGCTCTCATTCGCACAATTAAAAAAATTGATATCTCGATTATTTGTAAACCTAACCCAAGAAAATATTGGACCTGTATGTTCATCTCGATCCCTTCTACCTTTTTACGAGTGGTGGTCCACATGCGTTGGGACACCCGTATATGTGTATGTGTGTGTGTAAACATAAAATTTAATTTCTGTTATAGTTGACGAGTCACAATCATTTGTTGCCTAGATGAGATTACTCGCATGCTGCAGTCATTGTCTGCAATATAAAGAATATTTGTTCCACGGTAGTCGTTAAACAATGGATACACACTATATACATATATATATATATATAATACAGGGTGTTCGGTAAAACTTTATGGAACGTTTATGAGCAGGTAAAACGCATTAAACTAAATAAACAGTCCTTTACCGTTTTTTTCATTTTTGCAATAGTTAACGAGTTATTGTCTTGTAAAGTTTGCTGTATTAGCCCGGCCTACCCCCCCGTCCCTTCCAGCGCCTGAGCCTTGAGATTGCTAGACGCGCGAGGGGAGTTGTTACAACAAGCGGCAATGGCTACGCACGAGCGATGCGTAACGCTGAATTCTCCTTTTGAGTTATGATAATTTTTTGCCTTTTTTAATAAAAATAATATTTTCTAATGACAAAAAGTATGTGTGTATATACATGTATGTGTACATACATGTGTACCAAAAATATCAATCTTAATGCTTAAAGAAGCGATTACTAAATTGATTTTTTTAAAATAAATAACGATTATTTTTAATAAAAAATATATTTTTTGATGATAGTCTTAAACGTCGTAAATTGTCATTATACACTCAGCAGCAAAAAAAGCGGTACACTTAAAATTTCGGAAAATTTTACGAAATTTCAAATAATCATAACTTGGTAAATAATAAAGATAAAATTTTTTCTCAAAAAGAAAAATAAAGCTTGAAGTGTCCACTTTAAGAATATTTTAATAGCAATTATGCGTGGCTATTTTTTTCAAAATGGCGGATGACAAAGTTAGAGAATGCAAAATTGATAAATAAAGATCTAAATTTGCCGCGGTGCATGGCGTGAATCAGGTGTCACAGCCCAATGGAACAAAATGCAAATGAAAATATAGAGCATTAACTTAAAAATGCTTTTTTACAGAGTTTGATGCGATTATTTTTCGCTGAGTAATTAAAATTTGAATTAAAAAACAGCTTTTCTCTTTAAACTTGCATAACTCAGCGAAAAATTATCGTATCAAGCTCCGTAAAAAAGTATTTTTAGGACAATACTCTATACTTTTAGATGTTTTTCGTCCCATTGGGCTGTGACACCTACTTTACGCCACGCGTTGTCGCAAGCTCGCATACTTATTTATCAACTTTGCATGCTCTTTCCTTATCATCCATTATTTTGAAAAATTTTTGTCTACAATTTCGATACAAATTTCGAAAAGTATAGTTTTAAAGCTTTCAAACCGTTTTTGAAATTTTGTACTAGGGCAATTAGGTGCCGAGGAGTTCAATTTTGAATTTGTAATAAGGTTGATTCATCAAGACTTAAGGGACTCGGAGGCGTTGCGATTCGTTTGATTCTTCCATAACTTCAACAGCCAGATTTATTGTTCTCTACATTAATAATTTGCATCATTTTGGGAATTGGAAATTATTTTCAAAATGTATCAATTTAAAGGCCAGGAAAGTAAAGACAAAATTCGATTCAAGATCTTCATTCTTCGCAATCAGTATTACGAAATAAAGATACGATTTACGTTTTAAGATACCGAAATTATTAGCTCCAATTATTGTTGCAATTTTTCTCAATATGATCCGCATATATATTTTGACTCGTCAGAATTGCATCTCTCTCTCTCTCTCTCTCTCTCTCTCTCTCTCTCTCTCTCTCTCTCTCTCTCTCTCTCTCTCTCTCTCTCTCTCTCTCTCTCTCTCTCTCTGTGTGTGTGTGTGTGTGTGTGTGTGTGTGTGCGTGTATGTGTTCCACAAGGATAAGGACTCCGTGGTTCGTCAACTCCACAGTATATCAAGACTCCAAATCCTTCTTGTGACGCGCAAGTGCGCGCGCGTGTATGTATTGTGTAGGTGCGTGCGTGTGCGTGCGTGCATGTTGTACATATTAGTAGTGTGTATATCCTCCTCGTGCGCGGATTACCTCATTTATGCGATCTGGCATACTTCTTATCAGTCTGTACACACACACGCACGCACGCACGCACGCACGCACGCACGCACGCACGCACGCACGCACGCACGCACGCACGCACGCACGCACGCACGCACGCACGCACGCACGCACGCAGAGAGAGAGAGAGAGAGAGAGAGAGAGAGAGAGAGAGAGAGAGAGAGAGAAAGAGAGAGAGAGAGAGAGAGAGAGAGAGAGAGAGAGAGAGAGAGAGAGAGAGAGAGAGAGAGAGAGAGAGAGAGAGAGATGCAATTCTGACCAGTCAAAATCGAGTGGTTTTCACTTGGACACAGTACAATTAGACACAGTGCAAATGGACACGGTGCGAATGGACACAAAATAATGTACACGTTTCAAATGGACACGGTTCATTTCGATACAGGAATTTTAGACACCGTAATTTTGTACACAGGAAAAATAAATTCTGGACAAATTACAATTTAAACACGATTAAAATGTACACCGTTTATTTAGACACTTAAAAGTTGTACACCACAAAGTTTTGGGTGGAAAGTCACAAACCCATGTTGTGCAGAAAATGGTTTGCGCGCGCGCACACACACACACACACACACACACACACACACACACACACACACACACACACACACACACACACACACACACACACACGGGAGATGCAAGGGGAGGTCTTCGGCCTCCCTTCCGCACCCACCTCGTCGAAGTCGCTAACCCATGTTGTACATTGCAAATAAAGTAAAGTTTATATGTGTTTGCAGATTTCCAATACAATATACACAGTGTACAACTTTGCGGTGTACAACTTTGCGGTGTACAAGTTTGCGGTGTACAACTTTGCGGTGTACAACCTTGCGGTGTACAATCTTGCGGTGTACAACCTTGCGGTGTACAACTTTGTGATGTACAAGTTTGTGCGGTGTACAAGTTTGTGCGGTGTATAAGTTTACGGTGTACAACTTTGCGGTGTACAAGTTTGCGGTGTACAAGTTTGCGATGTACAACTTTGCGGTGTACAACTTTTACGTGTCTAATTAGACGGTGTACAATTTTACGGTGTACAACTTTACGATGTATAACTTGGCGATGTACAAATTTTACGTGTCTAATTGCACGGTGTACATTTTTATCGTGTCCAAATTATAATTTGTCCAGAATTCATTTTTCATGTGTATAAAATAATATTACTATGTCCAAAATTCCTGTGTTAAAATGAACCGTGTCCATTTGAAACGTATGTATTATTTTGTGTCCATTTGCACCGTGTCCATTTGCACTGTGTTCAATTGTATTGTGTCCAAGTGAACCACTTTCGTCAAAGTCTATGCGGATTATATTGGGAAAAATTGCAACAATAATTTGAGCTAATGATTTCGGTATCTTAAAACATAAATTGTATCTTTAATTCGTAATACTTATTGCAAAGAATGAAGATCTTGAATCGAATTTTGTCTTTACTTTCAGTAGTTATATCTATAGCGATTCTAACTCGTGAGTTCCGTGGGGGGAGCGGGTGTGCGGGGGGAACTTGTAGGCGCGCGGGGGCATGACGTCACGCGGATCGGGGAGTCTCGCGGTGCGGCAATTGCCGCCGCCGCCGCCGCCGCTGTCCGCCACCGTCTGCCGTCGCGGTACTCGCGCTCTCTCTCTGTTGCGAATTTCTGTCTCTCTCCCATACGCGATATTTTTCAGCAGCCATCACCGCGGTGCTCGCTCTTTTCCTCTATTGTGAATTTCTCTCTCTCTCTCTCACCCTTACGCGATATCTTTCAGCAGCCATCGCCGCGGTGCTCGCTCTCTCCCTCTATTGTGAATATGTCTCTCTCGCCCGTACGCGATATCTTTAACCATGCAGTCTTATCATTATCTCGTCCTTTCTCTTTCATCCGTTCTTTCATATGCAGTCTTCCATTCACATACGTGCGTTCCCACCCATCTTATCTATGTACCTCCTATCAAGTTCCGCACACCATTATACCGCAAAGGAATAGAGCAGAGAGAAAATAAGTTAAAATAATTATTTATGAATTTTTTCATTTATTTATTTCATAACGTATCATATACAATATTTGTCTGATGCATAAGTTCACAATCTATGAGACTTTTTCGTTTATTCGTTTTGTAAAGCATCATATACAATATTGTCGAATGCATAAGCCAATAACTCGCAATCTACGAGACACGTCTTATCATATTTTTCATGTAATACCTTTACAGCATCACTTTTATTAGTGATATGATTTTGACGAAAAATGGTAACAAATTGTTTATATTTTTCAACAATATAAATATTTTAATGCATTTGATAGCATACTTGTTCAACACAATTTTCCAGTTCTAATAAGAATTGTATGGTTGATGGTTTCATATACATACTAGTATTATATAATGTTAACTTTACAATATTTTCTTTACGTATTTTTACGAGATCTATAACTAGATCGTGAATCAAAATTCTTAAAGAAGGTACAGCTGCCTGCACGAGTTGCGCAATATCCGCACGTCTTTCGATGAACGGTTTCCACATCGCATAGGTTAGATGTAGTTGATTACCTCGGTTGTCGCCAATTAATAATTCTACACAGGGTATAGATTCCACACTGAGTTCAAATATTTTTATGCTGTGGCAGTCAAGGCATATCTCCTTCCCAAGATGCGTGGAGTATAACGCGGTTGCGATAATGTCCTGTAAAAAGAATACAGAAAATTAGAAATAAAATGACGTGAATAAATGTTGAAGGAAATATAGACGACAAGAATGAATGTAGAAGGGAATATAGACAAGAATTTAAAAATTAAAAATACTTACGGTTTATCACACGCTTCATTTTGCTGGATCGGAACGTAATAGTTCATCTTCGAGAAGTTCGTCTTTCATCGATTAACCGAGCGATAACGTTTCAGAAATCTGTCCGTCTTGTAAAAGGGTGACATGGTATCCGTTGTCGGAACTCTTTTTATATCTTTTCTGTACACCCCTCCACATACCCCAATAAGAGTAGTAGGAACAAATCCCATAATTTTCATATTTTCTGATAAGATTCAAAAATCATACATACATTCAAAGAATGCAAATTTTGCAAAAGTCAACGTCGATGTATGGCAGCTGTGGTGCAAAAATATGTTTTAGGCACGTACACAAATTATTTTATACATATTTTCTGATGAGATCATTCAAAAAATCATATTCGAATAATCTTGCAAAAGTCAAGCGCTAATGTGTGGCTGCTGTGACAAAATATGTTTTAGGCACGTACACAAATCATTTGTCATATCTTCTGATGAGATCGTTCAAATCGTGCATTCAAAGAATGCAAATCTTGCAAAAGTGAAGCGCAGATGTACTAATGGTGATATGACAATGCTTCGGTTAAAATAAAGAAATGAAGAGAATATATGTATATAACTGGTCGGGAAGAGCATGGTATCACATTTGATGATCCGAACGCGACGCGAAAGTGATTCGAGTGACGAGTGATAACTGGTCGGGAAGCACATGGTATCACATTTGATGATCCGAACGCGACGTGAAAAGTGATTCAAATGTGAATTAACGCGACATGAAAAATGAACGATCAGTTTAATGATCTGGAAAACTTTGTAAATGATGTGCTCCAAATGGATGACGGCGACGTGATGAACGTTATAGATGTTAACTTTGAAGATGTGATGGATGATGAGAATGAAGAGAGTGTAGTATCTGAGGATAGTAATTATACAAGTGATTGTAGTGAAGAATTTAATGGTGAGTGGAATTATTACGTCTAATGACCAATGGATAGATAGATGAATTTATTCGTAAATACGAGGATGTGATGAGCTTTCTCGTAACCATTCCTGTAGGTGTTAACGGACTGCAGGCTGAAATATTGGTTTTTGATGAGAATCCTAATCATTTAGTGATGACATTCAGTGATGACATTACAGCATTCCAGAGAGCAGAGCGATATCATAAATTAACGTACTACGTCGCGTGCAAGTGCTTTGTAAAAGACTGTGACTGCTAAAAAGTGTCAAAAACATTATAAAAAAACATGGAACATTTCGAGCAAATGAAACGCGATCTGTCAGAGCAAGCAAATGGAGTCGCTTGGGCGAGTGTTTCATGTGGTTGCAGCGATGCGACGAGATTATACAACAGCTTGAGGAACATAGCCGCGTCAAGCGTCCTCGGCTTGCCATCGGACAGAGACAATCGTTGGTTGCGAGGATCGCGCGACTCGAGAGTGTAGGCGGTAATTACGCGAGCACTAGTAATAACGCGGACAGACTTGTGTGGCGGGAAATAAATGCAGCGTTCGAGAATCGCATTCAGACAGGTGTGGTAATAAATACAAACTATATCGAGTATGTGCTGCGAAAGACACAACACGATGTAGAGCAAGCGTCGTACACATATCAACAACACGAAGTATTCAGCATCGGATACTGTGCGATGCTCATACGACGATGCGTTATGTACGTATAGATTTCGTCGCGATAAAGATTGCGTCGCATGGTTCACGAAACAACTCAAAGAATTAGCGCATAATGTTAAAACTCGTTTATCCACTAATGTCCCCATGAAAACGTTATTGAAGAAACAATTGGAGGCATATCGTAGCGCGACGCGGTGTCATATCTGCGATAAGCCGTTTGTGCCAGACGATACGCGGGTGCGCGATCATTGTCACCTGACCGGTCGTTATCGCGGTCCCGCGCATTCTCTTTGTAATCTAAATTATCGAAATGTATCATACATGCCAATTATTTTTCATAATTTATCTGGATACGATTCACATTTCATTATTAAAGAAATAGCCACTGCGTTCAAAGGGAAGACCGACGTACTCCCCATCACGAAAGAAAAGTACATTTCTTTCACAAAACATGTCATAGACACAGCCGATAAATTAAATCCACACAATTACATAAAACTATGGTTTATGGTATATTATAGATTCATATAAATTTTTAAATATTAGTCTTGAAAAATTGGCATCGTTTCTAGGCAAAAAAAAATTAAAAATTGTACGTTCCAAATTTTTACACTTGTCTGACGAGGATTTCGATTTATTGACACGAAAAGGTGTATTTTCGTACGAGTGGATTGCGTGGACAAGCTGCAGGAGACATGTTTACCACCGCGCGCATCATTTTACAGTTCTCTAACCTTTGATACTGTATCCGAGAGCGATTACACACACGCCGAGAATGTCTGGAAGCAATTCTCCGTTCGAACATTAGGTGAATATAGCAATCTATATTTGAAAACAGATGTTTTATTATTAGCTGATATTGTTGAAAATTTCCGCGATAAATGCTTAGAAAGTTATGGTCTCGATCCCGCACATTATTATACTCTCCCCGGGTACACGTGAGATGCTATGTTAAAATACACCAACATCACTTTCGAACTGCTTACTGACAGTGACATGATAATGTTTATAGAACGCGGTATACGCGGTGGCCTCAGTCAATGTTCAGGCAGACATGCGCGAGCCAATAACAAGTACATGCAGACGTACGACCCATCGAAATCATCCTCATATCTTATGTACTTTGACGTCAATAATTTGTACGGATGGGCAATGTGTCAACCGTTGCCCTATGAAGAATTTCAATGGGTCAAAGATGTCTCAAATTTTGACGTGTGTGCGATCGCTCCTGATTCACCAACGGGATACATTCTCGAAGTTGATCTCAAGTATCCTCGAGATCTTCACGATGAGCACACTGACCTACCTTTCTGCCCGACACGTGATAAACCACCAGGCAAGCGTGAATATAAACTTCTAGTGACCTTGTATGATAAGAAACGTTACGTCATCCACTACCGCAATCTGCAGCAGTGCATGCGTCACGGTCTTCATATCGCGAAGATACACCGCGTGTTAAAATTCGCACAATCTCCATGGCTCTGTAAATACATAGAGTTAAACACGCAATTCCGAACCATCGCTAAAAATGATTTCGAAAAAAACTTGTATAAATTAATGAATAATGCGGTGTTTGGTAAAACCATGGAGAATGTGCGCAATCATGTTGACGTTAAGTTGTTGACGAAATGGTTGGGGCGGTATGGTGCGGAGGCAATGATCGCGAAACCAAATTTTCACAGTCGAAGTATTTTTGCGGAAAATTTAATCGCTGTTAAACTTAGAAAACTCGAGGTAAAATTATATAAGCCGATTTACGTAGGTATGTGTATCCTAGATATTTCTAAGACATGTCTATATGACTTTCACCGTGAATATATGTTACCTCTGTATCGTGACAAATATAGAGTCATGTACACCAACACCGACAGTCTCGTATATTTCGTCGAGTGCGAGGATATTTACGAGACGATGAAACGCGATATCCCTAGGTTCGATGAGCGATTATTCGGTTGACAACACATACGGTATGCTTCTCAAAAATAAAAAAGTTCCGGGTTTGATGAAAGATGAGAACAATGGTGTGATAATGACCGAGTTTGTTGGACTTAGAGCAAAGATGTATGCGTTGAAGGTGGATGGAAAGAAGGATACGAAAAAGGCGAAAGGTGTCAAGAATAGCGTAGTAGCGCGAACCATAACGTTTGATAATTACACCGGTGTTTGAGAGGTGAGATCGAAATGACGCGCCGCCAATCATGCATAAGATCCAAGATGCATGAAGTATATACGGTGTCGAAAATCGCTCTAAGTCCATATGACGACAAGAGATATCTCATACCCGATTCGGTTGAAACGTTACCGTGGGGACATTATCGAATACCGTTATAATATTTTATATTTTATATACACATTTTACATTATAATTTTATTCGTATTTTTATATAAAAGTATTAATAAAATACAAGTATTAATAATAAGAATGTATTAAGGATGATGGAAGGATGATAAAGAAATCTCGCATAATATAAAATTAATAATGTATTTTATGTTTATACGGTTACATTGTACTTTTATGTAAATATAATAAAAACAATTTTTATATGGATTAAATAACATTGTCAAGTTCACAACATACATGCAATGCATTAATTTGCCCGATATGCTTAATCTCGCTTGGCTATCTGGGGATACTTCAACTTTTGCGTACCGCTTAGTGTATTATTAGGCTTTTGCAAAGATTACAAACGCGTGATTGTTAACGCTTGTCACGAATTGATCTTGATACGAGCGCGCAACGATAACAATTCTATCGTTGGAAATTCTACAGCTCAACCGGAAATTGAATTATTTAAAGTGCAGTGGCGAATGCCGCATGTTACGTTAAACGAAGTCAACAAATTATCTTTGCTGCGAGCTTTGAAGAGTGGACAATGTCTAAGTATGAGTTTTCGCTCCTAGGATCTGTACGAGTACCCTTTGCTGCAGAGTACGACGAAACATTTATGGGCTGTCAAAACTGCAATTCAGCTCGAGAAACCGCGCTTCGTTATTTTTGCACTGCAGACTGGTCGAAAAAATATCATGTCTCAAAATGTTACAATCTTTGACGACTGTAATTTGACCAACGTAAAACTTTATCTATACTCTGAATTTTATCCATATGACGATTTGAATTTAGATTTTCATAAATTTAGGTATGCAATTCTGTATGACATGTATCGACGTTTTGGTAAATCTTATTATGGACATGAGTGCGAAACGCTGCTCAACGTAATCACATTCCTGAAAAAAGGACCTTTTGCAGTCATTGACTTTTCGCGACAAAACGAATCCATCAAGAGTGCTGCTACCGTAGATGTGCGCATAGAATTTGATTGCAAAGAGAATGTTCCCGCGAATACTACCGCTTATTGTCTTATTTTACATGATCATGTAATTGAATACTGTCCGTTGTCCAACATAGTGCGCAAAATCATGTAACATTAAACTGATCAAAACTGAGATATTTGACGTTAAAATACAGTCTTGAAAAGTCACTCATCATGATCGTATCGACATTTGTGGATCTGCAAGAATTTATTGTTAATAAAAAATTTGTCGTAAAAGAAGTGGCGGTACTGAGAAAAGGAGCCGTTCTCATGCATTACATTTTTGCTAGCCCCATACCATGACGTGTTCTTACAAAATCCGACAAGTCTTGCGCTTCTTGGTTGATTGCCTATCATCATGGATTGCGATGGAAGGACGGGATGATACCGTACAACATGGCGAAACGTCTGATTATATCTGCTGTGTGTAATACGGATGACAGCAATACTATGGTATACGTTAAGGGTCTTCAGAAACGAGAATGGTTGACGGACATACTCGATATCGATGATGGGATATATATCAAGACATTGGATGCGGATTACGAAGACATTGAATCTTTAAATAATCTAGATGTTAGTAATACTATACGATGTGAAAAACATATTAAGAATTGTGCATTAAAAAATGTATTTAAAATATATAACTGGTGGTCGCAACACCAAAATAATTGCGAAATTTTTTCAAAATAAAGAAAAATAAAATGCAATAAAATGTTTTCTACACTTTCCCCATATAAGATATAAGATATAAGATTTAAGATATATGGGGGAGTTGTGGTTAGGTTCGGTCAATCAGAAGGCCCCTCTTTAACAATAATAATACGTATCGGATATATTTGATCTCTCTATGTAGTCTATGTACACTTGTAAATGCGTCAGTGTGTAATTAATAGGATCTTGAGGTAACCGGAAGCCGGTTCGTTCTTGACGTGGCTGGAGTAGGCGCCGCTCAAAGGGACTTCTAGGTGGTTACGACTTCCTCGGCAGCCTTAGCCTCGGAAGAGGGTCCGCGTAGGATGTGGAAGGATTAGGCGGCACCCGAAGGTGCCCGGAGGAGGTTAGGACTCCCCCCTAGTCGCTGTTGCTACCGAACAGTTCTCTGAAGACGGCCCGCTTCGTTTCCAATAGAGCGCTAGGAATGCGCTTCCCGGGTGTACGTGGGAGCGCACGCGGTGTCTCGGGAGCTTCTGGCGACGTCGGCGAAGCGGCAATGATATCCTCGAGGGTTGTCTGCGTACTCCTGGTGGTTAGGTCTGAAACCACCCGAGGGCCGGTTTTGGTCTGTATTGAACGGCAAATGATAATCGCAGGGCCAAATGTTGCGGTCTGCGTCGCTCGGGTGACCTTCCCACGTCCAGCGGTTTGCGTCGCCCTGGTGACTGGTGGATGGCGAGGAGGACCTCTACGTAGGAGACGTGGGTCCCTCGGCTTCTCCGGGTAGAATGCGATTTTGATAAGTCGCCACGGGATGTCGGTCTTCGCTGGTGACTTCAACGCTAGTGGCTTCCTTGGTTGGTTGGTCTCCGGCCGCACTGGATTGGTTCGCGGACCGTGGTGGCCAAGCAGGCGACAGCGAGGCAGGTTGCTGGTCTTTTCTCCCGAAGAAGTTTCCTGAGGTACCAGAGCTCGCCCGCGCCGAAAATCAGAACTCCGGGGCCCTTAGGTACTTCTTATCAAAAAGACGAATTACTTGTATAGGCCCTCTTGAGCTCTCTATACCAGTAAGAAGCTAAGCTTGTCTTCTCGTCGTGGGTGGTCGTGGTGGTCTTCTTATGTAAACCAGATGTTGTATTTCTTCTTGTGAGTTTGAGGCGCCGCGCTTTTGTCTAGTGGCGGCCGCGCGCAATACTCGCGGTCGCTGGGGCCGCTGACATGGCCGCGGACGCTGCGTGTGCGCGCGCGCGTCGCGCTGTGGCGTGCCGCCACAAATATATAGATGTATGTAATGGAATATGATACGTTTAATATGCTCTTTGACTGAGACGTTGACCGAGATAACTCATATAAGACGATCTTGTTGATAAATCACGTACGATAATGTGTAAATAAAAAATTCTATGAAGTTAACATGACTTTTTTCAATTCATTTCACAAGTGATAGTTCGATATTGGTTCGATAGCTGTATGATACAGTTCGATAGAGTGAGTCCCAGATGCGTACAGTAATAAACGGACACAGCAAGCTGAGTGAAACGGACACAGTAACAAACGGACACAGACCAAACGGACACAGTAATAAACGGACACAGTGCGAAACGGACACAGTAACAAACGGACACAGTGCGAAACGGAGACAGTAACAAACGGACACAGACCAAATGCGCACAGAGCGAAACGGACACAGACCAAATGCGCACACTGCACATGCGCACAGACCAAATGCATACACGGAAAGTCGCAAACCCATGTGATGCAGTGAATGCTTTGCACGCGCGCGCGCGCACACACACACACACACACACACACACACACACACACACACACACACACACACACACACACACACGGGGGGGGGGTGCAAGGGGGGCCTTCGGCCCCTTGCACCCCCCCGTCCAAGTCGCTAACCTATGTGGACTTTACTCTGCTTGCAATGTACATGGATTGCATTTGGTCCGTGCGCACGTGCAGTGTGCGCATGTGCAGTGTGCGCATTTGGTCCGTGTGCATTTGGTCCGTGTGCATTTGGTCCGTGCGTATTTGGTCTGTGTCCGTTTCGCACTGTGTCCGTTTCGCTCTGTGCGCATTTGGTCTGTGTCCGTTTGTTACTGTGTCCGTTTCGTACTGTGTCCGTTTCGCTCTGTGCGCATTTGGTCTGTGTCCGTTTGTTACTGTGTCCGTTTGTTACTGTGTCCGTTTATTACTGTGTCCGTTTGGTCTGTGTCCGTTTGTTACTGTGTCCGTTTCACTCAGCCTGCTGTATCCGTTTATTACTGTGCGCATTTGGGACGCTCCCGTTCGATAGCTGTATAATGCAGTTCGATATCGGTTCGATAGCTGTATAATGCTGTTTGATAGCTGTATGATGCAGTTTGACAACGGTTCGATTGCTGTATGATGCAGTTTGATAGCTGTATGATGTAGTTTGACAACGGTTCGACTGCCGTATGATAGCTGTATGATGTAGTTTGATAGCGGTTCAATAATGGATTGATAGCTGTATGATACAGTTTGATAACGGTTTAATAGTGGTTTGATAGTTGTATGATGTGGTTCGATAGTGGTTCAATAGATATACGACGCGTTACAAAATGAATAAATGAAGCAAATTTATAAATAATTTTTTCGAGAATATTTTTTCTCTTCCCTATTACTCTGCGGTATAATGGCGTGTGCAGAACCGAGTAGGAGATACATAGATAAGAGGGGTGGGAACGTATGTATGTGACCGCATATAAAAGAACGCAACGAATGAAAGAGAAAGAGCGAGAGGATGATAAGACTACATGGGTGGAGATATTGCGTACGGGTGAGAGAGAGAGAGAGAGAGAGAGAGAGAGAGAGAGAGAGAGAGAGAGAGAGAGAGAGAGAGAGAGAGAGAGAGAGAGAGAGAGAAGAGAGAGAGAGAGGAGAGAGAGAGAGAGAGAGAGAGAGAGAGAGAGAGAGAGAGAGAGAGAGAGAGAGAGAGAGAGAGAGAGAGAGAGAGAGAGAGAGAGAAATTCGCAATAGAGGGAGAGCAAGCATCGCGGTGATGGCTGTTGAAAGATATCGCGTACGGCAGACAGAAATTCGCAATAGAGGGAGAGAGCGAGCACCGCGGCGATGGTTGCTGCAGCAGCGACGGGCGGCGGCGGCGGCGGTCGCGGACCTCGATTCCCCCTCTCCCGCTCCCGGGTCGCGGACCCGAAAATCTTGCGTCAGTAATTTCCGCACCACGAGATATCCCCTCCCCGCGTGACGTCATACCCTCGCGCCAACGAGTTTTCCCCGCACACCCGCTCCCCCGTCGGAGTCCCATAGTTAGAACCGACATAGTATTAACTACTCATATTCCCGCAAGATCTCTCACTCGCACTCATCACACGTTCTCGCTCCTACACATCGCATACTACCCATCACATACTACTCATCGCGTTCTCTCGCTCCCACTCATCGCGTACGTATTCTCGTGCGTTCTCGCTCCCACGCGTTACATATTATCCATCACGTTCTCTTGCTCTCATCTCTCGCACGCTTTCACTCATACAAATTGCATACTACCCATCGCATACTACATCGCGTTCTTTCGCTTCCACCGCGTACGTTCCATTGCGTACGTATTTTTATGCGCTCGGCGGCGGGCGGCGGCGGCGGGCGGCGGCGGATCCCGATACCCCCTCTACCGTTCCCGGGGACCCAAAAATCCCGCGTCAGCAATTGCCGCACCGTAAGACCCCCCGATCCGTGTGACGTAATGTCCCCGTGCGTCTACAAGTTCCCCCCGTACACCCGTTCTCCCCTTGGAGCTTACGAGTTAAACCGCTATAGATATAACTATTACTTTCCTGGCCTTTAAATTGATACATTTTAAAAATAATGAATTTCCAATTCCCAAAATGATGCAAATTATTAATATAGAGAACAATAAATCTGGCTGTTAAAGTTATGGAAGAATCAAACGAATCGCAACGCCTCCGGATCTTTTAAGGGGTTACACCAATCTAGACGGTCGAAAAACAGGCCTAACTTTGATATTTTATTCCTGCTAAACGGGTAGTGGGAATTAAATGAAATTTTGCGTGATTATTGACTTATGTTTCGACAATATAAAAAAATTTTTTTATTAAACAATGGCGACAAAAAGCAGAAATATGGCCGCCGATATACATCGAGATTTGGAAAAACGCATTTTGCGGTGACCACTGTCTCGTCTAAACAATCCATCTGAAACAAAAAAACAAAATGGTGTTTTTAAGCGAACAGTAGTGGTTTGTCGGTGACGATCGCCGATTGTCGATTTTATCGTTTGTTACAAAATGGCGATGAGTTAAAGTTAAAATTTAAAAATAACGAAAAATTTTCGTCCTTTTCATTTTTTTTTAATTTTTAATGAAGATTGATTAAAAAAAAATAGATTGTTATCGACAAAAGAATGTTTTTAAGAGTATTGTGTAAAAATTTGAAAACGATCCATTGATTAGTTTTTGAGATCTCGTGGTCACCGTCTTTGAAAACCATGTTTCGAGAAAAACGCGTTTAAAGTTTCAAGTTTAGTTCTACTATTGTTAACAACTGAATTTTGCACTTTACCTCTAGTCTGCAATTCCGGGACCATATGAGATTCCTTCCACATCAATAGCAGCAACGCTCTGTGAAAACCTCTGTTGACGGCGAGCAATCTTTCCTTCGCGCGTCGCCTTCTGCGCTCGTACTTCGGCCACATCGATGCGCGCTCGGTCTTGATTTTTGCAATATGCAGCACAATTCTTTTATTATTATTAATAAATATGCGGCAGCACCTTCATTAATAAATGTGCATGTAGCAATATTGGCAGCAATTTGCACAAAACGTGTACACCGCTGTGCTGCACTTTTGGCGCTATGCGTCAAATCAGATTATTCAAACTTTCGTTAACGTTTTGCGTAAATCTGTCGACGTAAATCTCTCCAGTAAATTATCACTAGAAAGTTGTTCAAATATTGGACGAATGGCTTTAATCACATCATCGTCCAGTGGCAATTTATGTTGATATTGCTCCAAATCGAGCACTCGAACGCTCGATCCCGTTTCACTCAACTCTTTGTAATTCCGGAATTTTTGCAGATATCAACATAAAATTTTCAGGATATATTCTCGAAACTTGAAGCTTCAAGAAAATTTAATAAAAAAAAATCGATTTTTTACCCGCTAGGTTGGTGTAACCCCTTAACCCATTACTTCTCAAGCGGACATTTTATAGTCGATTGGTTTTTGGCTCAGAAAAGTGATGAGATCACATGAAAACTTAAAACAAAATATGCTCTTCTACGTAAAAAGAGTTGCTCTTTCAGATTCCGGGGTCAAAATTTCAAAATTTTCTATTGAAAATTAAATATGGCGACTCAAAGTTGATATAAATTTTTTCATTGGCTATTGACTTTTTATAGTAGAAAACTTTGAAAAATTTTGTCCATGACTGTTGTAAACGATTGAAGTGACGGAGTTTGCCTCTTTAAAATATAAACTATGATTATTAATTGATTTTTTAAAGTAGTTAAGTAGTTCAAGATGATGGATGCAGTATAACGTCCAAATACATGGAAATCATATTTTATTGCGATATATGTGTGTGAATAGTCATTTCTTACATTTTCGAGATCGCTGAGTACGAATCTTTGGTCAATTAGTCATTTTTCAAAATGGCGGATACAATATGGCGTCAGAATACACAAAAATTAGATTTTATTACGAACTATGTGTATCATAGTTCGCAACAAAATATGATTTTCGTGTATTTTGATGCTATATTGTATCCGCTTTTTTGGAAAATAAAAAACAGACCCAAAATTTGTTCTCAGCGATCTCACAAATACATAAAATAAGTACTCGGAGGCATAGTTTTTAATAAAGTATGATTTTTATGGCATATTATATCCGTTATTTTGAAAAATGAGTAATTGACTAAAGATTCGTACTCAACGACCTCGAAAATGTGAGAAATGACTATTCACACACATATATCGTAATAAAATATTTCTATGTATTTGGACGCCATACTGCATCCACCATCTTGAACTACTTAAACTACTTTAAAAAATCAATTAATAATCATAGTTTATACTTTAAAGAGGCAAACTCCGTCACTTCAATTGTTTACAACAGTCATGAACAAAATTTTTCAAAGTTTTCTACTATAAAAAGTCAATAGCCGATGAAAAAATTTATATCAACTTTGAGCCGCCATATTTAATTTTCAATAAAAAATTTTGAAATTTTGACCCCGGAATCTAAAAGAGCAACTCTTTTTACGTAAAAGAGCATATTTTGTTTTAAGTTTTCATGTGATCTAATCACTTTTCTGAGCCGAAAACCAATCGACTATAAAATGTCCGCTTGGGAACTAATGGGTTAAGCCATAATAAATCGACCTTGTTACAAATTCAAAATTGAACATCTCAGCACCTAATTGCCCTAGCACAAAATTTCAAAAACGGTTTGAAAGCTTTGAAACCATACTTTTCGAAATTTGTATCGAAATTGTAAGCAAAAATTTTTTAAAATAGTGGATGACAAGGAAAGAGCATACAAAGTTGATAAATAAGTATTCGAGCTTGCGACAACGCGTGGCGTAAAAGAGTGAGTCCCAGATGCGCACAGTAATAAACGGACACAGCAGGCTGAGTGAAACGGACACAGTAACAAACGGACACAGTAACAAACGGACACAGTAATAAACGGACACAGTAACAAACGGACACAGTAACAAAAGGACACAGTAATAAACGGACACAGTAATAAACGGACACAGTAACAAATGGACACAGACCAAATGCGCACACTGCACATGCGCACGGACCAAATGCATACACAAAAAGTCGCAAACCCATGTGATGCAGTAAATGCTTTGCACGCGCGCGCGCGTGCGCACACACGCGCGCGCGCACACACACACACACCTCCGGCTCCCCTCCCACACCCACCCCGTCCAAGTCGCTAATCCAAGTACACATTGCAAACGCAGCCACAATGTATGAATATTTAATATGCGTTTGATTGAACGGTGTGCAATTGAACGGCGTGCAACTGAACGGTGTGCAAATAAACGGTGTGCAACTTTTCGTGTGCAAATAATCAGTGCGCATCTTTCCGTGTGCAAATGATTGGTGTGCATCTTTCCGTGTGCAAATAATCGGTGTGCATCTTTCCGTGTGCAAATGATCGGTGCGCATTTCTTGGTGTGCAAATGAGTGGTGGGCAAGTGAACGGTGTGCAAGTGAATGGTGTGCAAGTGAGCGGTGTGCAAATGAATGGTGTACAACTTTTACGTGTCCAAGTGAACGGTGGTTATTTTTTCATGTGCAAATATCCGGTGGTCAAATTTTACGTGTGCATATAACTGGTGTACATTTTTAATAAAATTTATTTTGTGTCCAAATGCACAGTGTGCAAATGCACCGTGTGCAAATGCACCGTGGTCATTTGAACCATGCGCAAAATATCGTGTCCAAAAGCACCGTGTCCAAATGCACCGTGTTCATTTGAACCGTGTGCAAGTGCACCGCTCCCGGTCAACGAGGGATTTGCAGAAAACCCTTTTCTAGCGGGGGTCCGCAGGTAATGCCGCCCTGATTTTGCCTACAATTTTTATCCCGTAAGAATTCCGATTCTGCCGCCGAATCACGCTTTTAGGATCCAGCAAAGACGCGCGAAGCCGGTGTCCCGACAAGGCGACTTCAAATCCGATCCCGCATAAGTTCTGACGGAGATCGCGACAGTTTGTAATCAGTAAACGCCCTCGTCGAGGAGGAGATAACGTCCCGGCGGAGGATGCGCCCGGCAAGGAGAAAGGAACCTGTCGCAGAGGAAAGCGCCAAAAATTGGATCGATCAGCAAGCGACGGCGTGCGCACTGCGCGTTGCGCGAAAATCGATTTTGAAAAATCGCGGCTAATAAGAGCCCGACTTATCGGAGGCAAGATGAAGCGCGTCGCCGAGCGGCCCCCGCAGGATCCAGGATCCCTCACTCGAGCTGCGGACGTTATCTTGTATTGTGTGTGCGATCCAGATCCCGAGCTGAGACATCGTGTAAGAGGACGCAGGAGCCGGAAACCTCCCGATCCGGACGAGGCGAAAGAGCCGGCTTTGAGACGAGCGTCGTATTAGAATTGTAAAGCTACCGATTTCGCGATTGGGCGACTCGCGAAAGGGTCACGGATTTATTACAATCTTGTAGTCATTAGATTAGAGTCACGAATTTATTGGAGTATCGTTGCTTCGCCTGATCGCGCCCGCCCGCGTGAATTCGCTCCGTGCTGTTCGTTTTATATTACAATTACGTTGCGTGTGCGTCCTGATCCGCAGCCGAGTCAGTTGTATTTTTGTCCTGTAGTCGTGTCGCGAGTTATTGTCATTAACCGCGCTGTGAATTGTCGCGCATTTATAACTTATTGTTAGTAAAATCTGATTTACTCTGTCGCATCGGTATCGCGAATCTCTGTTAATTGTGCTTTTATCCGATTTCATATCATTGTCTTGTACCGCCTCGTTGGCGATCTCATAATAATTATCGCGCATATTACTCGCGGGATCTTGTAACGTGTGGAAGAGCACGAGTCCGTCGCGTGTCGCGCGGGCTCGAAGTTACTGTTCGTCCCAATCGCTTTTGGCGAAACAGTTATCCTATCGGGAGTTTGGCGTCCACCAACGACGCAGGATAAAGCGTAGACAAGTCGGAGAATTCCCGCGTACGTAAAATAACCCATTCGTTTATTGTCCCGTATTTGCGAAATTTAATTTCAAGCGGTCGTCAGCTTGTAACGCGCGCGAGTCACCGTTGCCGCTCAATAGAGCCGTCTACTTCTGTATTGTTCATGGTTAAATACATTTGTTAATCTTATTGTTAAATTTACATTGTTTTAATAATTCTCTCGCCTTCCCGATTCCATCCGCTCGCGCCGAACCCCACTCTCCCTCTACCATTTTAGGACTGAGTAGCTGGTTATCGGAGCCGCTAACGCCCGGTCGCCTAACGAGCGCCCGTCTTTCACGCGATCTTAATAGCGTAACGCTAGTTTGTGATTTGGCGTAGACAGATTGGTACGCTTAACGTACCTGGCGCCCAATTACGTATTGCATCGAAGATATTACGAAGAGACAGTCGCCCCGATACTCGGGCGGCTCAGGGCCGCGACCAGTGACGGAGGCGAAGTTGGCTATCGCTCGCGAGCGCGGTTACACCATAGGATATCCTGTGCTGTCTGGGAAGTATTTGCTCCAATGGTAAGACATGCAACATATAGAATCTTATTTACCATTGCAGCCAAAAAGCAAATGAAGATTATTCATCTCGATGCAAAAACAACGTTTCTAAACGGAAGATGAAGTGAAACAGTCTACATGAAACAATCTCCTGGCTTTACTGAAGAAAGAAAAGAACATTAAGTTTGTCTTTTAAGGAGGAGTACATACGGTTTCAAACAATCTGCCAGAGTGTGGAATCAGGAAATTCATCAAACTCTTATGGCTGCGGGTTACGTATAAAGCAAGAATGATCCATGCTTGTACATTAAGTAGGGTAAGTGCGCCGGTTGTGGGCACGCTCTAGTTGTGGGCACTCCTACGTAAATTTGGACAGCAAGCATACGCTACTGATCTGAGTACTGAAAAACGTGTATGTTGACGATACGCAGTTTTCGTGTTGATACCGAAACGAATACACGCATTTGCGTAGTAGCTGTGAGCATAGTAAAAATTATTTGCAATAAATAAACAGAAAGTGATTTTCTACTTTTTTCGAAGTGCGATAAATCTGTGTGAATTCTTTCAATAAGGTAAGTGTTTCATTGTGTTTGCAGTGTTGTTATTGTATTTTGCGATTTCATTTCGTATTCAACCAAAATTTTTGCACCACATAATTTGTTAGTCTTTTGGAAAAATAGCTGCCATTCCCGGTTATGAGCACCTTCATGTAACCGGTTGTGGGCACCCTTGTTTTTTTTCATTTAATGCGTGTGTTTGGTTGAGAAACTGCGTAATATCGTTCTTTATGTTGACGTAACGTATTTTATCACTATTTTTATGCATTTCACGTATTTTTAGCCACGTCAACCTCGGAAAAATCATTTGATAAAAAAAAATGGATTTTAATGCGCTGTTGCAAGCCATTAAGTGTTTCTTAGCGGACAATAAACCTGTCAAAGAGACTGCTAAAGCATATGGCATTCCTCGGAGCAGTCTGCAACGCTAGTTGAAGAAAATGGCAGCCCAATTTGACGACATTTCATCCGTGGAAGATGGTGTTTTGTTGGAATTCGTCTGGACCTACTGCCACGGAAATTGACCGCCGCAAACTCCATTAAATGCAATAAATGCAGTTGTCCGATGCATTTAAAATGCGCTGATATGCGTGCCAGCTACTTCACATGCAAGCATTGTGCTTTTGATTTCGAAGATGAAGAAGGCGATGAGTAATGTGAAAACGTGTCATCTTTTTTTGTTCTTTTTGTCAGTGAAGGCTTCTAAAATAAATAAATTTTTATTTTCTCTTTATTTGTGGTGATTTTCCTTCATATTTTTCCATTTTTAGTGAATTTTTCAAGGGTACCCACAACCGGGTACAAATTTTTTTTGTCCAAAAATTGTCACTTTACTTAATTTTTGATAAAATTTTTCTAGTTGAAGAAATCAATTTAGTTCCTCTACTGACAGTTAACTAAGGCCTCTATCTTTCCACTGGTACACATATGTCTGCATAATATGCATTTAGTCAAAAGTTATGAGCTAAAAACAAAACGGTGCCCACAACCGGCGTACTTCCCCTATAATAATAATAAAATCTGTTACATACTAATTTATGTTGATGACTTGATTGTAGCTAGCAAAGACAACATGTTAACAGAAGATTTTGAGCAAAATTCAAAATAAAAAATCTTGGAGATGTGTTATCTCCATAATTATCTTGGTTTGCAAATCAAACGCGACCTCAACAAAAACTTCATACTTAACTAGAAACGGTACATCATGAAGATCATCTAAAATTTTGGCATGATTGAAGCGAAAACTTCGAATGTTCTAATCAGCGTGTTTTATGGCAAAAGTGAAAATTTTGAGTTATTAATGGATAACAAAGATTATCACAAATTAGTTGGTTGTTTGCTTTACATCGCTGTGAATACAAGACCAGAAATTTTAGCGAGCGTAACAATCTTAGCACAAAAAGTAACAAAACCAACACAGAAAGATTGGAATGAATTAAAGCGTATTTTTCGATACCTTAAGGGCACAGCAGACCTTTCATTGATATTCGGTGGCATCAACAGTAAAACTCTGGTATCAATCGACCCTCATCCATCGACGCGAGGAGATGAGAAGTGCTCCCCACTTCTCCGACATTAAAAAGAGAAAAAAACTCATCTTATATCTTTTACTGTGTCTGTGTCCTTGTCCGCCCATCTAAACCGGACAGTTATTATTCAATAATACTTGTATTGCAATAAAGACGTGCTTATATCTGAAAAAACTGTTATCCATCCAAGTGTCAACCATCGCTGACGTTGCTTGACTTCGAAGATCGTACGCATCCTAACGCCACATGATAATCCATGAACACTTCTTGTCTATGCATACATATTTGTTATAGATCATTACAATAGATGTTATCAGAAGGATGAAATATGTATAATTAACTTACCATATATTTTTATGTATAAATATGAAGTTTTAGTTTTTTATTCATTTTTACATATGCGTGCAAAATAGCATGGAATAACTTAGCGTGGAATAACTTATTAAAAAGTTTGTTTTTGCTCTGTTTGTATAAAATAAAAAAATTTTTTTATGTCATTTTTTATAATTTTTTAGTATTATTAATATATACCACATTGTTTCGATAAGTGTACTTTCTTTATGTTCTGTTTTAATTTACGTTTCTTAGAGATTTAATTAACGCTTTTGTCACTCTTTTATTATATTATAATTCACTTTTCCTTTACACTTAATTTACGCTCTATTAAGGGTGTATCGGACATACAATCTTAGACAAAAGTGCATGAAATTCGAAATACTTAAATATCTACGCCTAACGCATAGTAAATCTAGATATAAGAAACTAGAACGATAGTTGGAGTCTTATTTTTACTCTTACAAAGGTATTTTGTACGTATTTGCGATTTTTTTCACTTATGAGTTTAAACTTTTGACATTGAAAATGCACAATTATCTCAAGTTATATTTTATTTTTTTAAAACGGTGTAGTGAAAACAATTGAAACTTGGTAGATATTTTCATCGATTCATATACTAGATAGTACAAAAAAATTCAAAACACTGGTACTATTTCTTCTATATTTTTTTAATTGTTTCATCTGTCAAGATCGTCTTTTCCATAAGATAGAAAAGGATACCATGTAAAATCAGTGACAATTAAAATAGCTATAACTCAGCAACCGTTTAGTGGATGCGTTTTCAATTTTTTGCAGTACATTAGGGAAACTAAAAGAACAATTTCACAAATTTTTAGCAACTTTGTACCATTTTAAACTTCAGTCCGATAAGCCCGGTTCCACAACTCACGGTTAAATTAACTGGCCGATTATTCCATTGGAATTGACCAATCGTATTTGTCGTTAAGCAAAATTAACAAATACGATTGGTCAGTTCCAATGGAATAATCGACCAGTTAATTTAACCGTGAGTTGTGGAACCGGGCCTAATTGTAGAGATAAAAGATATGATGGGATATTATCTGGATGTAATAAGATATTGTAAGATATTATAGAATATCTTACAATATCTTATAATATTTTAAGATATTTTTTGGGGATATCGAAATATATTAATGGGATATTATATGATATCTTAAGATATTTTACAATATTTTAAGATATTTTTGTAGGATATCTCGGGAGCTACTCATTGAGATATCCGTGGGATCGCCTTCGTCTGTCTGGGATAATTTGGGATATCCCCAAGATAAAGTGTGCTGTGTGGGTGGTGGACCTAACTCAAGACCTAATCCAAGGCAATATTGGATTTTTATATTCATCTCGATCCCTTCTACCTTTTTACGAGTGTTGACATGTTTTAAGACATCCTGTATATTGCATATACAGATAATGTATAGCCGAATTGGTCCAACACACACACACACACACACACACACACACACACACACACACACACATACATACGCGCGCGCGCGCGCGCGCGCGCACATGCACACGCCCACTCCCACGCCCACGCCCACTCCCACACCCACGCCCGCGACCACGCCCACGCCCGCGACCACGCCCACGCCCGCGACCACGCCCACGCCCACGCCCACGCACACGCCCACGCACACACACACACACACACACACACACACACACACACACACACACACACACACACACACACACACACACACACACACAAATTAATTATCCTCATTAACTGACGTGAAAATTTTATTTGCTCCAGGACTTTTTAACTCAGTTTAGTTTATTTTACTTACTAGTAGTATACTATAAGTGGTGTTACTATATGTCGAACCCTGTATTGTCACGAATGATGCGCGTGACACATTGCGGACGTATTCGACCGTGGAGATAGACACATTTTTGGAAAGTAAGTTTTAGTCTGAAAATTTGAGAAGTCAAATTGAAAACAGTCCACCGCACGTAAACAGAGCATATTGCGCGAGCAATTACTAAAAGTCACGGACACGCGTGCTCTTGTACGATTCCTTTCCATTCACGTTGCTCTCGTGCATAATGACGCGCTCCCGACACGCTACATTTCGTGAATGCGAGCAAAACTCATTCGAAATGCTCATGATCGTTCTTTTCTAATTGCTTCGGTGATGCGCAATTTAATACTTTAAATTCTACGGTGACTTTGATTTCAGTGCAATTAAATTAACGAATGAAATAACATCTTATTTTACAAATCAAATATTATAATTAGGGATACACATTTGAGATATTAAATCGAGGTGAGAATAGGGGAGAAACGAATAAATATTAGATTATTAATTTACGAATGATTAGAAAACGACAAATCGAGACATTTTTTCTGACTGTAAGAGTAATCTACTTCAGAATTTTTGGACTTAAAGATAAGTTGTATGCGATCTTAAAAGACCAAGTATATCGCTTTCGGATATTATATTTGGTCGCATCAAAGTGTAATCTTAACTCTCGAACTCGGAAACTTGCAAAACTTGCCACGCATCCGCGAAGGTCGTTCGGCGTCACGTCGCGCGCCGTTCCGTTACGCTCGGCTCGAATTCATTCGCGACTCGTAATACGTTCACTGAACTCGCCGTGATGAACCATGCCAACAAGCAGAGGGAGGTATTCCACCGCCGTCCGATCGATCTTCTGACCGCGAGATTAGCAAGATCCTCCTAATAAGAAGATTCAACGTTGCATCCCGCTACTGAAACAGTTATGATGGATCACTAGCTCTTTTTCCATTAGCCATCAACATGCGCCCATTACAAGCCAATGTTCTCGATGCAGTGATGAACATGAACAAAAAGAAAACGCACATTACAATGAATGCGCAAAAAACTACTGAAGCTGAAACTATGATCAGAAACCTGTCGCGTCTTTTAGGCTTATAAGCGAAAAAATTAGTCTTTGATTAACTCTTGTTTAATTTGAATGTTAAATATATATACCAACTATGTGTACGCATGCGCGTGTACTTAAATCGAATCTCTGATCTTAAAAAGGTATTGTGTATTCTAGAATTCAAAATGTGTGTGAAAAAATGCGTTTTCCCTATATATTTAGACATTTTTTTTAGAAAACTGGTGGACATTTTTCTATGCACTTTTATACATTTACTTGCCCAGATTTATTTAGTAAATATTTTCAAATTGTAGTATAACTAAATGTTTATTACTTACAATAAGAAAATGTACAGCAATTTTCTTTCAAAAAAAGTTCCCAAAATAAACTACTTCGCACTCTAGAATATTTCTTAATTAACTGAGGCTTACTATTCTCTACTAAATATATGCGGATTTAGGAAAAAGCGCAAAATGTGATTACCATTTGCGATATTTTTCCTAAATGGATTATTGTCGAGGGAGGTTTATTTTCATTTAATGCTTTTTTCTAGAAACGTAATCTTAGATATTAGCAACGTATCCGTATTGTTATTAGCAAATTATTTGCATCAGAATGTATATTGCTATCAGATCAGAATTGCAGCAATCAAATCCGCATTTGTTAGCAAATAATGCCATTACGGTATACAACAACTTTGGATAGAAACTTGCTGGCAACTTTAGAATCATCGTCATTAAAATTCGTACTGTTGTCATTATGTTGTCATAATAACTATAAAACATAAAATATTGCTATATTGTCAACACGAGATAATTTTAATGCTGCTATCTTGCCGTTAAAGCTAGCAATACATATGTACATTGTCGCCTGCGTGTTTAATTCAAAATCGTTCAAACAAATATGCGGCAAATTGCCGACATCATAAATGATTACAGATTTGCGCGATTTTGTTGAAACACATTTTGTTGCTGCATACAACTGCTTGTACCTACAATCTTGAAAATTAGACAAAGAAATTTATTTAATCAGTTTCTTTGAATTGAGATATATTACCAGCCTCAATTTGTCAATTTCGATCGTCCTTTAAATATTATTAGCAACTGTTTTGTATTTTTAAGTGTAACCATGAGCAAAATGAATACATTTGATAATAATACTGATAATAGAATCTAAATCTTAAGAAGTAATACATACGTGACACAATTCGTTACGAGTGTAATCATGTTCCATAATGATACATCGTTGCAAAGAAGAAAAAATTTGTGATATAAAACATATTGAAAGCTGCCGAAACATAGAAGAATTTCGAATATGTGTATCACACAATGATCTATCAACTCAAATGTTTTCTTCCTTTCGCTACAAGGCGACTATGAAGAATATCATTATCGTCCAAGTAGACGACCTTTCGAAATTCTCGTCAATCTCGGTGCGATTCGATAGTTCCATTGAAAATGATAGCAAAGATGAGTGGTCATTGGTCGAACGGTTTACCCCCACGTGTGTGTACTCGCAGGCTATATAGAAGACTCCGCAAGGAATTTCATCTTCAGAACTGAGAGTCAGTGTCACGGAAATCCACCGGGAAGTAACCAAGTGAGTAACATAGTTTTTCATTACTCTTTTGTACTTGTAAATTTAATCGAATTATTTGTATATTCGAGATTTCTTCGTTTTTGCTTCGATAAGATTAAAACTATTTTTAACTGTCGACATTATGCGTCCCGTTCTTCCTAAATTCCTAGAGAGACAGTAAAATTTGCTACATTTATTTATTATTGATCGAAAATTAAAGCAAATGCTAACTGTATATTTTATTAAATGTTTCATTAAATTCTAAGTGGTATAACTCCGAGACTTAAAGAAAACAATTATTATCTTTGTTATGCATGTTGCATATATTGTTACTATGTACCGTTTAATATATTTATTACTCAAAACGGTTTTCTACATGATATATTGATATTGCAATATATTTTAGTTCTGTTTGTTACAACGTAATTATTTTTACAAAAAAGCAAAATTCATTTTAATTAAATATTAATTTGTATTATTTTCAACGCCTATATCTTATCACTGTTACTTAGGATAATTTAATTATTGTGTCATGTAAATGTCCTAAAAAGTTATTCTTTCTTGCAAGAACAGTTATTAACAAAGTTGTCCGAGATAATTCTCTTGCGCGCATAAAATATTTATATAGAATATTTACAAGTAAAATAAAATGTAAATGTTCATCATCATAATCTTTTTTTTTATTGGAATCACTCAATGATTTCATGATAAGTTTTTGTGAGTTCTTTTGTATGCTGAACCTATCGCGCGCAACCAGGTAGAAAATATTTATCGTCAGGTGTAAGGATACAGTTAGAAACTCGTTTTGTAATTTTTTCGTCATGATGTGTACCGTTTTCCAAAGGCGCGCCACGCATCATTTCTCGTTGTTAATGAGAGCAATCTTTCTCATTGCTTTCACGAGCGTTACTTCCCCTTGTTACCCTCATCTCTGATATTAACATTGTTTAATTTTGATTGCGTTATTCTGTTCACAAATCAAATTTGCACATTATGTAAAAATGAGAAAAATTATTATGAGAAATATTAATATTGCGATTTTAAGTCGGATAGTTTTTAATACCGATAATAAAGAGACAGATACAAAATGTTCAACTATAATTTTTTTGAATTTTAAATAAAAAATTTCAATAAAACGAGGGTTACGTATTGAAGATTGATAAATATATCATTTTTTCTCGAGTACTCTTTAACTTGTTATTAACAAAGTTGACGTGAAAACTGAAACTTTCAGAAAAAGTAGCCGATATAACAATAATATTCTATAATACGATATATACAAAGGTTTTTAATAATTATAAATTTTTGGTATATAATACAATAGAAAGCTTTAGATTCATGAGATGAGAGATAATTTTTTCAATAATGTTATTATTAATTATATATAGAGTGAAAATCGTACAAAAAGTTTTCAAACATATTAGTAAAATAGATATCGACTTTATGGATTTTTGTGGATTTTTCTGAATCTCCTCGATTATCGCGCCGTGTGCTTCCGTTTTTTTCTCTTTATTTTCTATTTTTAATTTTTTTTGTGAATACAAGAACCGGTCGTCGTTGCAATTGGTAGTAGGTCGTGACCGCCTTTTAAAGTAACGGTACCTGTTGAGTTCAACAAACCAGTACCGGCGTGCCATCGGGAAGTGGGCTAACGAGCGATCGGCATGCTTGCTATCAAGGCGACCTTAACCATCGTGGCATACTTTCAGCAGCATCGTGCAAACATTCTTGGCTTTTATTTTGTCCGCGATATGAGTTCAATTGCTTCTGTCAATCTCATTCTGCTTGATGCAGGGTGAAGACAGATCGGTCCTTATAAATCCTGATTTCTAGCAATCTATATATATTCTATTTCAATTAAATAGGATATTAAATAGATATCATCATCGATTCATTGTATAATTTTATGTATCAAACTGCAAATATTATTTGATATGAATAACACAAAATACATAAGATAATAAGCACAAATATTAATTAAAACTATATAACTATATAATACTATGTCTAGGTTAGCAATAATTGTTAATAATCGTTCCAACTTAAGAAAGTTTGTGCATACATATTTATTTTTAATTATAAAAAGTACAATTATTTTTATTATTATTATATTATTTCTCTTAAGAAATCTCATATTCTTCTTTTTCTTAAAGAAATACAGTTGATTTCCTTTTTTTTACATTTCAACAATATCCATATAAATATTATTATTTTTGTATTGTTTTACATTGTATTGTTTTGTATATACAGGAACTGAAAAAGTTAAATAATGGAATAATAATGTAATTTTGTGATAATAATGATAATTTAGTCATTGAAAGATTTTGTTTTATTTTACTTAGGCAAAATTTATTCTCGTGATATAAAATACAATATCACAAAGAAGTTTGAATATCGATCAATTTAATTATTATTAATTTTTATTTTAGAATCATTGTTCTACGTTTCAGACATTTCGCTATTGTGGCATGTTTTTGTTTCTGAATCATCTTGACATGTTATATCTTCCTCAGTCATATTTCCAAATCATAGATTTCAGACATCCAGATTTAATAATGTGATTTCTGAATACGAATCTTGTTTTCGTAAATATTGCAGCACTCCCGAGAAAAAATGGACATTAATATAATCATATGTAAATATACGTAATTAGATACGAAAATATCTAATATATGATCATATATAATTAAATCCGAAAATTGGCACGATATGATTATATGTAATCATAAAAATGCATAATTAAGTATGAAAAGATTTAATAATATATGTATAATTAGGTATGAAAAGATCTAATAATATATGTATTTTATATAATTATATATGTATAATACCTATTATATAATCATATAAAAAACATATATTATTAGATATTTTTATATCTAATTATATATTTTTATGATTATATATGATCATATCGCGCCAAATTTCGAATTAGATTATATATGATCATATATTATTAGATCTTTTCGTATCTAATTATATATTTTTTAATCTGATCATACTAATATCCATTTTTTCTCGGGCTACAACATCTCTTATCTTGTCTGGTTCTGTTTTGCAATTGTTTGACAATCTATAGCTTTCTCTGCGCTCTTATAATCTTCGATTTTTCTATCGTTTTTGGCACGCTAAATCACAATTGCTAATTACTATAATATTATAAATAATGGCCTCTTTCTTTGTTTTGGCCGCCATTTTGCATTTCCAAATTTGCCACACGGCGTTCAAAATAGAAGACACAGAAAATTTTCAGCACTTAAACATTTACATATCTCAAGAAATAAAGAGTAACCGCAAAAATACACGTTTTTTCGCCCATTTTTTCCCATTCAAATTTCAAATCGAACTATGTGCCAATCAATTTTATATGATGGGACATTAATCTCAGAAAAAATTTAAGTTGAGCATAGAGGTAGTTTTGGAGATACGGGAGGTTAAAGTGACTAAATTCTTACTATTCTTAATGTTGTCCAAGCATTGTATACACAAGAAAAAGGTCAATACTTCTTTGATAACAGATTTTACTAGAATTAGTCAAAATGGTTTTCTGACTCCTTCATCCCTGTTGTTTAGTATTTTAAGAGTTGTTTAATATTTAAAACTACCCTCAAAACAGTTTTTATTGAATTTATTGAAAACAAATGCAGATACGAAAGAATGTTTTAAACAAAAGTAGTTTGTCTTAAAATTCTGCATAAAAAAGGTCTCTTTCATTTTTTCGATAGGATTAATCCTTTACTCGAAAATCGTAACTGAAAAGATATAGTTTCTGAAAATAACATTGCAATATAAACAGCGATTTTTTTATGTATGTATTTGATAAAAAAAAATTCTAAATTTAAAATTTTTTCTACATCAAATACATATTAAAAAAAATCGCTGCTTATATTGCAATGTTATTTTCAAAAACTATATCTTTTCAGTTGCGATTTTCGACTAAAAGATTAGTCCTATCTAAATCTAGAATTTTTTTCTACATTAAATACATATACACTGGCGCAAAAAAAAACGAAACAAAATTTTTGACTGATTTTTAGGCAATATTTAAAGTGATGCAACTTTATGAAAAATCATCCAAATTACATGTACTTTTTTTTAAATTAAAGGGCAAAGACTCTACTTTAAGAATCACTAGGCGAAAGTTTGATTTTTTAAGCGCGAACCTTTTGTATCGCATGAAAACCAAACATGTTTTTTTAAATTGAAAAAAGTAAAAGTTTGTTATTCACAAGTTTCTCGTTAAAATCTGGCTAATATTAATCCTGATTTTTAAAATTCATTTTTTTCTAAGCAATTAAAAAAAACCATGTCGATACGATGTTTTTTGTTGATTGCACACAAGTTTGAAATTTGCATTGTATTTTAGGGTATTTTAGCGAATAAATACAGTATTTTTTGAATATCATGAATTTTGAGTATCAATATGATATTGAATATTGATTTTATTCGTGTTTAACTCAATCATACCGCCGTCATCAAAATGATCCGATGTGCACCACGTGGAGAATGACGATCGGATTTTGAACATCATGTGGCTCTGAAATTCATCGGTGGAAATTTGTACTTACTGATCTGAATATAACGGATAGCTGATGCACCAATTTCACTGAAGTCAACAGAAAATCACATTCATCTATACTCATAAACCCACACATACACGTAAACATACATATACACATGCTCATACATAAAAAATAAAAATTCAAATTTTTTTTTTAAATCAGTCTTCAACCTATCAGCCTTTTCAGAGCCACATGATGTACAAAATCCGATCGTCATTCTCCACGTGGTGCACATCGGGTCACTTTGATGACGGAAGTATGATTGAGTTAAACACAAATAAAATCAATGTGCAATATCATATTAATACTTAAAATTCATGATATTAAAAAAATACCGTATTTATTCGCTAAAATACTCTAAAATGCAGTGCAAATTTTAAACTCGTGTGCAATCAACAAAAAACATCGTATCTATATGTATTTTTTTCTTAAATTGCTTAGAAAAAAATGAACTTTAAAAATCTGGATTAATATTAGCCAGATTTTAACGATAAACTTGTGCAAAATGATAACAAACTTGTACTTTTTTCAATTAAAAAAAACATGTTTGGTTTTCATGCGATACAAAAGGTTTGCACTTAAAAAATCAAACTTTCGCGTAGGGATTCTCAAAGTAGAGTCTTTGCCCTTTAATTTAAAAAAAGTACATGTAATTTGGATGATTTTTGGCAAAGTTGCATCACTTTGAAGATTGCCTAAAAATTGGTCAAAAATTTTGTTTCGTTTTTTTTTGCGCCAGTGTATAAAAAAAATCGCTGCTTATATTGCAATGTTATTTTTAGAAACTATTTCTTTTCAGTTGCGATTTTTGAGTAAAGGATTAGTTCGTTCATTCGCATAATTTGAAAAATTAATATCTCGGCTATCATTGGAAATAACCAAGAACTATGGTAGCTTTTATGTCCGTCTTGATCCCGTCTACTTTCCCATGAAGATTTACGTACCACATATGGGACACCCTGTACATATATATATATATATATATATACACAGGGTATCTTGCATAAAGTATGAAATACTTTGTAAAAAGATAGACGGGATCAAGATGAACATAAAAGCCCACTATAGTTTTTGGATATCTCCAATGATCTCTATTAAGTCAAATCTTATTGATTACAAATCGAATTTAGAAAATTAAATATTTTACATACATATAACGTTAATAAAATTGCATGAATTTTTTATATTCTTAAATTTTTTGCATTTTTATTATTTAAATATATTGAAAATACAGTAGACATGTCTTTTTTCTTTTACAGAATGCAATACAATCAATACGCGTCGCTGTGCTTGATTGGACTTGTCTTGGGACAAGTCGCAGCTTTACCACAGCATCCTCAATTCATGCAACAATATCCACAATTGTATCAACCACAGCAGATTAGAGAGGAGAGAAAATTTGCTGAGAAACCAAATGCGATGAAAAAAGTAGCCATCGATGATCTCGAGGATATTAGTACTAATCAGATTCAGGTAAAATACAGATACACATGCATGTGCAATACATGCATATGCAATTTAATAACCATAATGCATTAGCTTAATAACCATTTCTACTGTGATAAATGTTGGCAATAGATTCTATTGCAAAAAGATAGCAAATGAGAAACAGATCTTGTCATTGCAAACACTGTTAGTAGATATTCAGCAAATTAGCAACATTTGTCATCAAAATACGTGATAGCGAACAGATTTGTTGACAGTATTGATGACAGATTGATGCCAAACACCAAAGTTAGTGACAGATCTGTTCTGGTGTTGCACTCAATTTGATATCAATTTTTGATGACAATTTTTGTTTGAAATTTGGGCGCATTCGAGGACACAGTAGGCCATGGTTTTGACAGCCTAATTCCGCAAGAAATTATTAGCAGTCTGCTAACAATTTGGCACCAAATGATTAGTTGGATATTATATTACTATATTATACATACAGTTTTAATGTTCTACTCAACGATGTATATTCAACAAAGGAATTTTTCCTTACAGAAAAAACACTCACAAAAATACTACAGAAAACATCGAAAATAACATTGAAAGTAACACTCAATTTAAATGTTATTTCGGATATTCAACTTTAATGTAACTCTTAACTTAAGTATAATCCACAACTTGAGAATTAACTTCACTTAGCAAATTCGATTAAGTCCACACTGGTGCACATTAAAATCGCCATAGAGGGAAACTGGGGCATAATGGCGTACCTAAACTCTAAACAAATTTTCAACATCTTAAAAATGAGTCAATTTCATTTGCATTAAAATGTTTTTTTACAGTGTAATATCTTATATGTATATCATACTATAAGAAAAATTGCAATACTCTACATTTATTGAATTTACTTAAAAAATTTTAACGCAAATATTTCTAAGTTGGATATTAACGTTTGTTGTTTATATTCAACATTTCAGCTTTAATATCAATTATGTGGGTTAACATTCAAGTGATTTCCGAGAAATAGCTCAATGTTGAGAATAACACTTAAAAGTTTAAAGTTTGCTTAACTATTGAATGTTATACTCCAGAATATGTTGAGAGTGAACTTTTAAATGTTTAATTATGCACAAACTTGAATGTAAACGTTCAGTTATTTAGTGTACACTTGCAAATGTTTGATTGTATTCCACTCTTAAGAAGGGTTGTTACCGATTTTATTGATGACAGTTTTCTGTGATGCTGATTGTGATTTTCTCATTGCGCTTACTTTGTGTTTGTGAGAGTAAACTATCATTGCGATTGAATTTTGACAGCTGTCAAATTGTAACAATGTTAACAATTTAAATTAATAATATGATAAATATGATAAATATGTAATATTTATCATATATTATCATATATTATCAATGAGTTAAAAGTAAAAAATAAATGTCTTTATTGTCATTTCTTCGAGAGATGTCATCATTACATACGACAGCTGGTAAGTGACTTGTCGTATCTTAAAAAAGAGATGGTCATTAAATTCATGAGACTATTACGCGAAATTAGCAAATAATAATTTGTATAGATAATTATCTATACAATTATCGTTGCAATTTATTTTTAAAGAGTAAAAAACAAAAAGTCAAATTGCGCGCGTGAAGTGTGCGACTGTGATATGTAGTAAATACTCAATTTTTAGTATTAATTCTCAAAATGTATACATATATATATATATATATATATATATATGCCTAGAGAGTAAACGCAAATATTAAATTGAATATTAAGGGGTTACACCAACCTAGACAGTCAAAAAACAGGCTTAACTTTGATATTTTATTTCTGCTAAACGGGTAGTGGGAATTAAATGAAATTTTGTGTGATTATTGATTTATGTTTTGACAATATAAAAAAAATTTTTTACTAAACAATGGCGACGGAAGGCAGAAATATGGCCGCCGGCACACATCGAAGTTTGGAAAAACGCATTTTGCGGTGACCACTGTCCCGTCTAAACGATCCATCTGAAACAAAAAAAAAGTGTTTTTAAGCTAACAGTAGTGATTTGTCGGTGACGATCGCCGATTATCGATTTTATCGTTTGTTACAAAATGGCGATGAATTGAAGTTAAAATTTAAAAATAACGAAAAATTTTTGTCCTTTTCATTTTTTTTTAATTTTTAATGAAGATCGATAAAAAAAATAGATCGTCACCGACAAAAAAATGTTTCTGAGAGTATTGTGTAAAAATTTGAAAACGATCCATCGATTAGTTTTTGAGATCTTGTGCTCACCGTCTTTGAAAACCATGTTTAGAAAAAAACGCGTTTAAAATTTAGTTCTACTATTGTTAACAGTCGAATTTTGCACTTTACTTCTAATCGGCAATTCCGGGGCCTATGAGGGGCGAGCTTTTTCTACTTGTTCGCTTTCAAATGGATTCAATGGTCGTTGTCTCTTCTTCGATCTGTTTCGTCTAAACGAAGTAGAAGCTCTTTTTTAATTTGAGCACTCGAACGCTCGATCCCGTTTTACTCAACTCTCTGTAATTCCGGCATTTTTGCAGATATCAACATAAAACTTTCAGGATATATTCTCAAAACTTGAAACTTCAAGAAAATGTAGTAAAAAAATCGATTTTTTTTCCGCTAAGTTGATGTAACTTCTTAACACTCACATTTGAACATAAACACTCAATGTTTGAATGTTTTTTTAATAAGAAATATATGCTTTCGGTAAACCTTAACAAAAGGGGACCCAGTTCCAATGACCTTGACCTTGACACATATTGTCAAGGTCACCCTCTCGAGTAATGTTCAAGAGATTTTAGTCGGTGCTCATGATTCGTTAAAAAGTTATTAACAAAAAAAGTTTTATAAATACAATACATGATATCTCTGTCGCAAACCTATGTGATGCAGAGAACGCGTGGGCGGAACGTAAAGGGAGGGCTTTGCCTTTCCTTTACATCCATTAATTTTCACAAAGCACGCATTTTTGCGTGCTTTATGAAAATTAAAATTAAAAAATCTATTAATTTATTATTATTTTAATCTAAACCTAATTACTAGAAGAGAATATAGTAATATGGCCAGTGCGGATAATATGGCCACTCATATTATCTCCGTTATTAGTTGACGAATTCTAGTAATTATTTACGATATCGTTTGTTTAGTAGCTTACTGTTATATAATGATGCTAATATGACAAAACACAACAGTCAACATTTGTTATAAAGCGTTTTAAGAATTTCGAAAATGTTTTAAGGTACACTTTAATTACACATACTTCTTCATTCTTTGTAAACTTAATCGCATTATCACCCAAATGTATATACACTTGAGTACTTTCTTATTCTTTAACTCTTTATTCGGCTGTATATATTTCGAGTTATATAAAATTAAACGATGACATAGGATGTTGTTAATATGGCCATCTCCCACACAACACACTTTATCGTAGGGATGTCCCTGGGATGTCATTTTCAGATATCGCAATATCGTTAAATATCCGTAGACCGTCTGAGATATCCAAAGGATATTCAAAGGGTGTACAAATATCCATCGATTTGACATTCCGTAGATATCTCAAACGATATCCAGAGGATGTCTGAAAGATTTTCTGAGATATGGTAATATACCCTAGTGAAAAAATTTGTTAGAATTTTTTAGATTTTTTTTCAGGATTTTTGATAAATGTTCCGATTTTTTATAAGAATTGAAACATTTCCCAGAAAAATTTAAAAAATGAAAAATTTTGATTAATTAAAAAAATTTTTGAATGTTTCTAAGTATTTTTAAGAGTTTCTAAAAATTGAAAAAAAACGAACAAAAAATAAAAAATTCTAATTATTTTTACGGTAATTTTGTAAGAAGAAGAAGACTATACAACATGTTTCACTCAAGTCAGAGTCGTACCTATTAACCTCTATATCAGAAAAAAAACGGTCACTCATCCATGTGTCAACTATCGTCGATGTTATTTGACTTCGAAGACGGTACGCATCCTAACGCCTTGTGATGATCCATGAACACTTCTTGTTTATGCATACATATTTGTCATACATCATTACAATAGATGTTGTCAGAAGGATAGACGTATATAGTTAACTTATATTTTTATAAATTAATTTAAAGTTTTACAGTTTTTTTACTCATTTTTACATATGCGCGCAAAATAGCAAGTGGAATAATTTAATAAAAAGTCTGTTTTTGCTCTGTTCGTATAAAATAAAAAAAATTTTTTTTAATTCCTGGTGGAAAAATTTTTCAGAATTTTTTAGATTTTTCTCAGAATTTCTGATACTTTTTCCGATTTTTTATAAGAATTGGAACGTTTCTCAGAAAAACTTAGATAAAAAATGAAAACTTCTGATTAATTCAGAGAATTTTTGAATATTTCTAAATATTTCTAAAAAAATTTTGAGAATTGATACATTTCATGTATTATGATGATACATTATAACATAATTATAATAAAAAAAATATATATAAATTTACGTTGTTTCTCAACAAGCATCGTTATCCCCACTACACCATAGTCAAATCTGGCATTGCCTAACTTCTGCGGTCACCCATCCAACTCTGAACCGCCGTTGATGTTGCTTGACTTCGAAGATCGTACGCAACCTATCACTTTGCGATGACCCATGAACACTTGATGCTCATGAATACATATTTGTTATAGATCAGCCTAACAAATGTCAGAAACATGAAACGTATAGATAAATAATATTTATAAATAAATATAAATCTACAGTTTTTTTACTGATTTTTACATATGCAAAATAACATGTGGAATAACTTATAAAAATGTGTTTTTGTTATGTTCTTTTGATAAAGTTAAATTATATCTCAGACAGCACACAATATTTATAAAATATTTAGAAAATATTTGTAATATTTATTTGAATATTTTATAAATATTTATCCAAATATTTTATAAATATTTTTGTGGTCTTAGATTTATCAGATCATAAAGATGTATCATAAATATTATAAAAATGTTTATGAAATATTTATAAATATTTACAAAATATTACTTGTACAAATCTTTATTTTTGATTTACCATAAATATTGTATAAAATATTTAGTCTATATTTTAATAATATGTTGAATACAGATTTTTTTCTTTATGTACTATATATAAAATATGTATAAAATATTTATATAACATTTTTTAAAAATAAATATTAAAAAATATTTATAAATAATTATAAATATTTATCATAAATATTGTGTGCTGTCTAGGATAATTCTAAATATTATAGAGATTGATGATGATTAATATATAGTCTTTAGAATTAATAGTTTTTTTATGTTTGTTTATATGTTTATATGTTGGATTATGTTCATACAAATTAATAAAAAATAAACGCATAAAATTCAAATTAATATATTTGCTAACCGAGAAGCAGAATCGAATTAATACGTCATAATAACGTCACGGAATGACAGCGAGAAATAGGACCAAAATATTACGTCATAAAGACGTCATTAAATAACGTCAATATGTCGTCATTTAAATGTCATGGTCGCATTTTGATCATAGGATCATTCATACGAATATAACCAAAATTTGACGTCAAAATGACTTATCTTTGCTACCCAGGATATTTTTCAAAAATTTTTATATACACAAATTTTGAAATATTTTGAGATTTCTTGTTCGGTTATTTCTGAAAAAATCTTATTATTATTCATAAATTTTCATTTGTAGAAATACTACAAATTATGAGAATTCTTATCTAATTATTTTTGAAAAAATCGGAAAAATTTTTTTAATTTCTCAGAAATTTTTATATATACAGAGATTAAAATAATCTGAAAATTCTTATTCGATCATTTCTAAAAAAATCTAAAAAAATTCTTAGTATTATTCAGAAATTTTTTTCCACAGAATACTGCAATATTTTGAAAATTCTCATTCAATAATTTCTGAAAAAATTTGAAAAATTCTTTATATTTCTCAGAAATTGTCATACATAAAAATATTGAAATATTTTAAGAATTCTCATTTAGTCATTTCTGAAAAAATTTGAAAAATTTGTTATATTTCTCAGAAATTGTTATATATAAAGATGTTGAAATATTCTAAGAATTCTCATTCAGTCATTTCTGAAAAAATTTGAACAATTTTTAATATTTTTTTAGAATTTTTCAAAACTTTTCAGAATTTTTCAGAAATATGAAAGATAAAAAATTCTGAAAAAATTTCTAAAAAAATATGAGAAATTTTTCCACCAGGGATGTCACTTTTTATAATATTTTAGTATTATTAATATGCTACATTGTTTCGATAAGTGTAACTTTCTTTATGTTTTGTTTTAATCTACGTTTCTTAAAGATTTAATTTACGCTTTTGTCACTCTTTTATTACATTATAATTCACTTTCCCTTTACACTTGATTTACTCCATTAAATACAGAGATAAAAGATATGATGGGTATTATTTGGATGTAATAGGATATCGTAAGATATTAATAGAATATTTTATGATATCTTATAATATTTTAAGTTATTTTTGGGGGATATCGAAATATATTAATAGGATATCATATGATATCTTAAGATATTTCACAATATTTTAAGATATTTTTGTAGGATATCCCGGATGCTACTCATTGGGATATCCGTGGGATTGCCTTCGTCTGTTTGGGATAATTTGGGATATCGTCAGGATAAAGTGTGCTGTGTGGGCTAAGTGTGCTAGTAATATAGTCACTTTCGAGATCTCCATATCGACAAAATTCTTCGATAAAGCGATTAAAGGTTTAATTTAAGGCTGTTAATTTTTTAAAATCCTTTATATGAAAAAGTTTCTTTAGATTTAAGGTTATTTTTTTAATTTCCATTAAATATGAATAAAAATCACCTGTTTTGATATAACTTATTTTATATAAATATATATGTTTCTAACAAAATACCGTGACCTTTTTAACAAAACTAATTTTTTTATATTTATTTTTGTGGTGGCCATATTACCCTCCCTATTTCTCTTCGGCCCATTATGCAGCATCGTTACATTTTTATAATATATAATGTAATAAATATCTTATAACTTTGAATTGAAAATCTAATGAGCAACACTTTGATGAATATAATAGTAAAATTTCAACTCAGAACATTGATTATTAATAAAGTTATTAAATAAAATATAAATGAGTGACTATATTATCACCTTCTCCTCTATTATCTTAATCTAAATCCTATAAAAAGTATAAGCAAATTTTAACAAAAGGGAATCCAGCCCAAATAAATAATAAATTTATTATTAAAATAAAGCATGTATTTATGCGTGGTTTAAAATAAGATCTATTAATTTATTATTATCCTAATTTTTTATGCAAAGTCGCAAACTCATGTGGTGCAAAGAATGTGTGGGCGGGATGCAAGGGTAGGCCTTCGTCCTCCCCCTACATCCCTACATTAATTTTTATAAAGTACGCATAAATTAATAGATTTTCTTATTTTAAAACACGCAAGAATGCGTGCTTTATAAAAATTAATGTGGGGATGTAAGCGAAACCCTCGTCTTGCACTCAGTCCACGAGTTCTCTACACCATATGGGTTTGCGATTTTAAGTAGAGTAGAGGTCAAAAGTCATAGGGGTTCGGTCCCTTTTTGTTAAGATTTACACATATTTCTTTTTACTTGTACATAGTATCAGAAAATTGCAGCAAATTATGAAACTTTTTTTGTTTATAACTTTTTAACGAACGATGAGCACAGGCTAAAATCTCTTAAACATCACTTAAAAGAATGACCTTGACAACATATGTCAAGGTTAGAGTCATTGTCATTTTCTTTCATTATAACATATCTCAATCTATAGCAGCCTGTTTTTTTCCCACTAATATTGGCTGTGTTCCAAAATTCACTGCCAGTACTGAAAATCTATAGTCCACGTTATACATACTATAAATTTTCAGTACTGGCAGTGAATTTTGGAACACAGCCATTGTATCACGATATACATATAATAATCTTTGATTTTTTTCTTTACAAAGGAGAGTGGCAACAGCGGTTTCTCATGGTCCAATATGCTAGGAATGTTGATGCAAATGCTACTAGGTCAAACCGGAGGTGCAACCGGACCCAGCAAAAACGAAATAGACGATGGCGCGACTGTAAGTCCATGGACCAATTTGCTTTCCGTGGGTCTAAGAGTTCTCACAGCCCTGCTGGGTGGACCTCAACAACCAGTGGATGGTATTGATAAGGTGGACAACCAAAGTAGTCCTATGCAGGTAAGTGAACATAGTCGTAACGCTTAAACATTAACCCCAGGTCTACTTTAAATATAATTTTTTTACGAAGCTCGCAATATGAATAATTAATCTCATTAGAAATGAAAATGTTATTCTCTGACATCCTGAGATGACGGGAATTGAGATGGGGATTGTACATTAAATCAATTGCTCTCTTTAGTCGCATCCACCATGGATAGATAGTAATCTACTAGCACTTAGCACGCAGACGCGAAGGAATATCTCGTAACTTGTAAGATTTACGTTACGAGTATATTGTTTGAAACGTTGAATGCCTTTACCACGAATAACAGAACTGTTTACTCTTATGGCGTGAGAAACCAGCCAATACTAGATTGTCACATCTCTTGTGAGATAATTTAGTACATTATTTTTAAGAAATGTTAATGAAAATGTCTTCAAACTGTCCTTTTAAAGAGCTTTATCTCTTATTAGTGCTCCCTAGGAAGTATTATCCAAATGCATTGTCCCAATGATTATTAAATCTTTTTAAATTTCTTTATATATATATATATATATATATATATATATATATACACACTATTTTATATATTTCTTAATCCTCCATCTAAAATGGATTATATAATTTTTCGTATAATGTCCGACTCTGAGGCACAATCGACAAAATAAATAATTGTATAGATCTTGAACGACATCGATTGTTCTGCGAAAGGTTCCCGGGAAAAAATACTTTTTATTTATTGATATTAACAAATATATGTTTATATATGTTTGTATATCATCATATAAGAAATAAAAGTGCAATTATAAATGATCTTATACAGCCATATATGAGAATATGTGATTATACCATTCTTGTAAATCCTGTTTAAGTATGGTCTTATATAGACATATATGGTCTAATGTTCTTGTATGTTATCATATGTGATCATGTGAAAGCATATTTTATAATCAAATATAATCATATTTGAACATACATACATAGATTTCTATAAATGGTCCATACAATGAATAAATCCAAGTATACATGATATACATAATAACAAAGCATCAATTAGGTTTCAATCAGGAGACATTATTTGTGTAAAATAATCCAGTAGAATTAGACTTTATTGGAGAAAAAGTTGGCGACTCAGGTTTAACTGTGCGTAAAGCACAATTAATATGCGTAGATTAAAATAGGTACGTTTGTCACTTGCAAAAAGCTGGGGGTTATTGCAAAATTACGGGTTGAAATAAGGAAAAAGTAGTTTTTTGCTTGCGCCTCGTAAACTAAAAACGAAATCGATAAAACTTTCAAATAAAAGTTGTAGGTATTAAGTAGATCTACAATAATAAATTTGGTTTATTAAGATCGGTCGGTTAGTTTGGTTGCAAAATAGAAAAAACGGTCATTGAAAAATGGCCATTTCTTAAATTGTTTATAACTTTCTTAAAAATTAACTCAAGCATTTAAAATTGTAGGAAAATATAGCTTTTATGACGACAAAAAGGTATGCCAAATTTTATAAAAAAATATTAACAACTTTTGAGTAATGTCAATTGTTTATCTAAAACGCGCTCCACTAAAATTTAATTTCTACATTTTTGAGGCCATGCACGAACCTGAACAAAAATTGTTTATCTTCTCAAAAAGTTGCAGTATTATATATCGGTATTGCGAAATGTGTACAATGCAATTAAGTGCCTTAAATAAACGTGTAAAAAATAAGTCTAATTAACTATTAAATAACTTTTAAAATATTAACGCTATCAAAATGAGGTAAAATGCATTTAAAAGGTGCAATTTTTCTTTAAATTAAAAAAATTTTCATCCTAGCTTGCTTAAAAGCCGAGATAATTTTTTTTTGAATCATTGTTGCTACAGTTATGAATATTAAAAGCTGAAATTTTGACAGCATTATATTAAATAGTTAAAAAAGTAACCTTTCCCAAATGTTTAAAGCGATTCATGAAGATTGACCATTGTAAACGTGTTAACAAAAGCAGTATCAACTGGAGAATGGCAGCCGACGACACCGCGCGCGCGTGCGTCGTCTGCTAGCGTGTGGCCAGGCGCTTGCGTATAAAATGGATCTGGCACATTCAAATTACTTCAATCGTCAATATCTCGAGAACTAAGCGTCCTAGAAAGACGATTTTTTTTAAACTAGGCTATCTCGACGAGACAAGACTGATGAGCTAAACCATTTTTTTATATCTTCCCAATTAAACGTTTTAATTAATTTTTTTCTTTTTTAAATTATTTATTTAACGCGTTAAATATGTATAAATAATTTATATACCTATGCGGCGTGTGCATATGCTCTAAGTTAAAATAATTTAATTTTTTTATTACTTTTATTGCAAGGAGTAGATTTTAATATAATAATATTATTATTATATTAAAATATTATATTTTATATTATAATAATATAATAATATAAAAATATTTTAATATAATAATAGTTATATATATATATATATATATATATTAGTTATAAAATTAATATAATTTTAATATATATAAATATTAAATATATAAAAATTTAATTAATATTTAAAAATTTATTATTTTTATTTAATATAAATAATGATTTAAATTAATAACAAGGTGTAGATTTTATATTTTTTTGCATAATTTAGTGCCATTAACGAACATTTAAAAAAGAACTTAATATAAGCTTATTTAAATATATACAACCGCGAATAGTTCGCAAGATCGCCAGGTGATCGCTAGGTGAAGGCGCGGCGCTTCTTCTTCTCATGAGAAAATTTACTCCAAAAGGCTTATAAAAGAAGACCATCACCCATGGCTCACTTAGCACTTCACTAGCAGTAAAGTGTAGTATATATTATTTTTGTTATACAAAGAGAGTTCATGGATTTCTGCAACTCAGAGAGAGCTTTCAAAAATTGAGTAAGTATAAAAATAAAATTTTATATAATTATATACAAATTTATAGAGTTATATATGATCAGATCACAATATTATACCTTCAAATATAAACTTATTTAAATATATATGCTCGAACATGATATTAGATAATCATATATGACTATATATGGGTATTTCCGAAAAAAATTCATATATGAGCATATAAGAACATATAAGAGGTATTTTTTCCCGGGTCAATAATACAATTTTTTATAATTATTGAGAGCAAAGAGGCAGTACTTTTCATGTTAAAGTTTGGAGTTAAGTTTAAATCCAACGCTTAGTAGAAATTTGTAAAATACAATGTTACGGCTGTTTATTGTCGCTACGAGTCGCTACGAGTATGTGACGTGATGCGATTTGGAAAGGCTACGCCAATTAATTGTTCTAATTACAACGGACAATGCTATTATTTTCGTGTATTTGCGTCACACTATCTTTACGTTTTCTACACAATTTAATTTGTTTCACGACCGGAAATTCAACGGCGTTTCACTTCATTTTGATCTTTGTGTTTCATAATCACGTAGCGTAAAAAAATTGTCGGGATAAGATAATTGCAAAATGGAAAAAGCGCTTTGCTCTCAAATAAAGCAAAGTTTAACTGAATTTTTACGATCAAGCGTGGTAGCTATATGGCACACCTAATAAATTATAGTTACCTTTTTTAATTAAATGTGGATTAGATACTGATTGATGTGATGTAACACAACGTAGCAATGTGTCAATTGTAAAATTACCTTGATGAAAATATATTACTGAAATATTTTATTAAAAATCTCTCTTTTAATTTACCTCTTTTTATTAATATTTATTAAAATCCGTTAAAATGCACTAAAATTTATTAAAATTTATTAAGGTTTTTTAACCTTTGTTGACATACCTTTTTTTTTCGATCAATTTTGACAGATACCCGGGAAAAAAAAACCTCTTATTTGTTCATATTAAATAACAAATATATGTTTATATATCATTATATAAGAAATAAAAGTGCAATCATAAATGATCTTATACGGCTATATATGAGAATATGTAATTATATCATTCTTATAAATCCTGTTTAAATATGATGGTCTTATATAGGGATATATGGTCTAATGTTCTTGCATATTATTATATGTGATCATGTGAAGCATATTTATATGATCAAATATAATCATATAAGAACATATATACTTAGTATATACATATATAGTATAAGTATATATACAAAGTGTAGTTTTTATTATTTTTGTTATTTGAAGGGAGTTCGTGGGCCTCCGCAACTCAGAGAGAGTTTCCGCGAATTGAGAAAGTATAAAAATAAAATTTTAAATTTTATATAGTTATATACAAACTCATAGAGTCAGATCACAGACTATACTTCCAAATATAAACTTTAAATATATATATGCTTGAATATGAACTTAGATAATCATATATGATCAGATCACAGTACTATACTTCCAAATATAAACTTTAAATATATATGCTTGAATATGACCTGAGGTAATCATATATGATCCTATATGGGTTTATGCGGCTAAAATTCATATATAAGCGTATAAAATTATTTCTGGGCATATAAGAGCATATAAGAGGTATTTTTTCCCGGGATATTTATTTTACATATGGAAGATAGACTGTTTCAATAAATAAAAAACAGAAAAGGAAAAGGAAAGAGTACAAAGCGTCAAAGTAAAAAAAGGAAAAGGTACAGAGCGTCAAAGTCAGAAAAAGAAAACGAAAAGGTATAGAGCGTCATAGTTACTGTATAGGTGGCACTCAGTGTGCCAACAAAGGGTTAAGATGCATTAAAATTCATAAAATTTATTTTTTCTGTTAAGTAACAATAAAATAAATTTAATAAATTTTAAGAAATTTTAATAAATTGTAATAACACAGGCACACAAAAAAAAGTGGTTGGTCCGGCGGACTAGACTAGTCAATCCTTATGTATTTCGACCCGCTGAATCCGAATCTAAGGTCAGAATTGCAAAGTTAGCTCGCATTTTCTAACCACAAAAAAAATTCTTTTTTAATTACACAGGCACACAAAAAAAAGTGATTGGTCCGGCGGACTAGACTAGTCAATCCTTATGTATTTCGATCCGCTGAATCTGAATCTAAGATCAGAATTGCAAAGTTAGCTCGCATTTTCTAACCTCAAAAAAAATTTTTTTTTAAATATTGGTCCGGTGGGCCAGACTAGTCAATCCTTATGTATTTTAACCCGCTGAATCCGAATCCAAGGTCAGAATTGCAAAGTTAGCTCGCATTTCCTAACCTAAAAAAAATTTTTTTGAGGTTAAGAAAAAATGAGCTAATTCAGCAATTCTGACTTTGGATTTGGATTCAGCGGGTCAAAATACATAAGGATAGACTAGTCTGGTCCGCCGGACCAACATTAAAAAAAATTTTTTTTTTGAGGTTAGGAAAAAATGAGCCAATTCAGCAATTCTGATCTTGGATTTGGATTCAGCGGGTCAAAATACATAAGAATAAACTAGTCTGGTTTGCCGGACCAACATTAAAAAAAAATTTTTTTTTGAGGTTAGAAAATGCGAGCTAACTTTGCAATTCTGACTTTAGATTCGGATTCAGCGGGTCGAAATACATAAGGATTGACTAGTCTAGTCCGCCGGACCAACCACTTTTTTTTTTGTGTGAGTGTGTAATTAATGAATTTTAATGCATTTTAATAAATTTAATAAATTTTGATGAAATGGATCAAGAGAGAGATTTTCAATAAAATATTTCTATCAGAAATACTTTCAATATTACTCTATGACTCTATGTGATAGAATAAAAATTGTAATCTTATACTTTTCTTTCACTATCATAAAGATAGCGATCTTACATGTCTTCTTTTCCAGCTGTTCCGTCAATTTACTTTGTTATCAATAATATGGTAATAAAAAAAAATTCGTGATATTTGCATCAACGTGTCAGATGTAAACAGGCACTTCCACTTTACGCTCTTTCACATGCCTTGTAAATATTTGTCACACTTTAGAATTAGCGCACACATGGCTGGTGTCGGTTGTTTAGGAAATATTGACTGCGGTGCTGGGCGCGTTTCTAGGACAGGGCAGAGACCCCGAACAAGTTGCTGTAATGGCGAAAAATGCTTCCGAGGTTAGTACGAGTCTATGAAATAGATTGAACGAATAAGTCTAAATTAAAAAAGAAATTCTTAAAACTGTTAGTCTTGCTTTAAAACGAACAAGTATAAATCTCTCTAGGAGAGACCGAGACTCAAGAGACACAAGTTGTTTATGTATTTTATGTCAAAAGAAACAATAGCAAAAAGTCATTATAAAATATTTCTTTATAATATAGATTTTATTTAAATGGTATTTAAATAAACAAATATTAACAATTTTTTTAAGTCTGATTCAAGAGAAGATAAGTAAGTTTTCAAATATTTTAAACATAACGTTTTTTAGTTTGAAAGAATAAGTTTACATGATGTATTATTAGTTACAAATTTTTAAATCATTATACATGTCAGTTTTTTAATATAATAACAGTAATTTATCATAATAAAATAATTAAAATTATACATAGATATACGAATGGGATATATTGACTTCTACCTAGCGATAAATAATACATCGATCTGACGCAACGTCGAAATCAACAAATCGGCACCATTTCAACGTCGATTTGATGAGTTATTTCTCGCTGAGTATTAAGAGGGTTTTAAATTTTTCTGAGAAACGTCCCAATATTATAAAAATCGGAACATTTATCAGAAATCTTGAAAATAAATTTTTTAATTGCGTTTGAGATATCTACTTGGAGAAGTCCTAATGAATGCTTTAAGAAGTTCGAATCATGGTACATGTAACTTCCTACGTTATTCTTAAAGTATTCTTCTATGAATTCCTCAGGAATTACTGTTCAGAAAGGAAGACTACTTTATGAATTCTTTAAGAAGACATTGTGTTATCTGGGAATTATGTTATTTCAATATTTTCACAATGTTATTTCAACATTTTTGCAATGTTAAAAAAATATAAATGCAATATTATTTATAATAACATTGCAAATCTTATTTTAACATGACCGAAACTTCCAAATTAAAACCAAAGTTTATTCATAATGACGTTGTATACAACGTTAAAAACTACATACTTGGAAACATTACTATGTTAGTAGGTAACGTTATAATAACGTTGCAGTTATGTTTTTGTGCTTACTGGGTAATTAGAAAAATAATTTTCGCATTGCTTAATATCAAACAGAAATTTTACAAAAAAAAAAACCTAGTATAAACATATATGAACATATTTTATAGATATTTATATATGTTTTTATGTAAAACATTTTTTCTCGGGACGATTCTATTTCTTTATATAATATAATGAAATACAAAAATGTTGCATTGTAGCCAAATTACCTTGCAAAGTGACCTTGTTAATCGATAATTTAAAAAATTGGCAGATATTATGATTGCCTATGTACAACTATGTGTCTTTGTTACATTAATGGAAACGTAATTAAAAAACAATTAAAAAACCCCTTGAGACCTTAAATAATTATCTAAATTCGGGAATTTTTTGTAGGCAAATAAACAGTTTTATTGAAAAAACAAATATAAACATTTTAAACAATTACAAATAAATAAAATTTTTTAAAAATAATTTAATATGCGTATAATAAAATGGTTTATCAACAAAAATTGAGATAACTTAATGTCGCCAGTAATTATAGCCAAGAAATGAGTAGATTAGTAGTCGACAAACTGGCAATATTTTATTGTAAATTACAGTCTCACGATGTTTCGACCATAGGATTTGGTCTTTTTCAAGTGAATTAATTAGTTACAGAGACAAATTATTCGCAGGACAACAACTGTTTATAAGCTCATGTCAACGAATTCATAAAAATTTTACAATATGACAAAAAAAACAAAGATATATATATATATATATTACGGGAGCGTCCCGTTTGCCCAAGTCAATATTGACCACCGTCCCGATTGGCCACGTCAATATTGGCCACATCAATATTGGCTACGATCCCGATTGACCACGGAGTGGATTGGCACCACGTTAATATTAGTCACGCGTCAATATTGCCCATGTCAATAATGGCCACGCGTCAATATTGGCCACATTAATAATGGCCACGTCAATATTGGCCACGCGTTAATATTGCCCACGTCAATATTAATCAATTAATAATCAAACCCATGTACATTGTAAACAAAGTAAAGTTTACATATTTGCAGGTTTTCAATACAATGTATATGAATTAGTGACTTGGACGGGTTGGGTGCAAGAGGGAGGTCGGAGGCGCCCCCTTGCATACCCTCCGCGCGCGCTTGTGTGTGTGTGTGTGTGTGTGTGTGTGTGTGTGCGCGCGCGCGCGCGCGAAGTATTCTCTGGGTTTGGGACCACATGGGTTTGGGACTTTCCACGCTAAACGAGATGCTCATAAGAATAGGTATACTATAGAGATTTGAAATTGAAGCATGGCCAATATTGACGCGGGCAATATTGATGCGCGGCCAATAGTGACGTGGCCAATATTGACGCGTGGCCAATAATGACGTGGCTAATATTGACGCGTGGCCAATATTGACGTAAGAAATATTGCGCGTGGCCAATATTGACGTGGTCAATATTGACGCGCAGCCATTATTGACGTGGCCAATCAGGACCGTGGCCAACATTGACGTGAGCAAATGGATGCCACTCATATATACACTTTATCCCCCAAAAAGTCGTACACTTTTTTGAAACATACTTCAAATTTTTATATCTTCACGAAAAATGGTCGTGGAAATACAAACCAAAAAGCATTTAAAAGCTTAAATTCTTTAGTTTTTGAATCTTTTGATTAAAAATGTTGAGTTTTGCATGACTACTTTTTTTTTAAACAAAGCACAATAGAAAAATGTCAAAAAATTGTCATTAAATTTGAACGTGTCTATAGGCTGAAATAAATTTTTTTGATTTAATTTTTTTTTCTCTTTAATTTGCTTTTTTTAAAAATTTTTTTATGACTATTTTTGACTGAGTTGTGAACTTAATGAAAAAATGGATTTTAAATTTAAACGCTCGTAACTTGGTCAAAAATGGTCGCATAGTAATTACGACGACAGATTTGAAAAACTAAAAACCTCTATTTTGAGTTTCTTTATTTGTTTATTTGATAAAAAAATGTTTTGTTGTTTAAAAACCACCTTAAAACTAACTGTAAAAATTGTATATTTTTCTTTAATTTAAAAATTTGGCGCTACTTTTAAAATAATCGTAGGACTTTAAAAGTGTCCACTTTTTTTTAAGTTAAAAGTATCCTTAAATTATTCATGGCTTACAATATTTTTTCCGTATATCCTTAAAATATACCTTTTTTGTGCGACAATCGTTGACCGAGGTGTGAGTGATTAAAGGAAAAATCACCTTGAAGGTAAAAATTGCAGATTTTCTTTTATTCCTAAAACATTGCACCACTTTATGATTAATCATGAGATCTTTATTATACCGCAGACATTACCCAAAGCGTATATCGAGATTTCAATTTTTTCTTTGATCGTTCATAACTCAGTCAAAAATGGTCGTAGAAAAAATTGAACAAAACAAATTAAAAAGGAGAGTTCAATTTACAAAATTTTTTTATCAGATTAAGTAAAAAAGATTTATTTCAGGTCATGGACGTTCAAATTTAATACAATTTTTTAATCATTTTTTTGTGTTTTGTTTTAAGAAAAAGTGGTCATACAAAACTGAAAATTTTTAATCAAAAAATGTAAAAATTAGAAAGTTTAAGCTTTCAAATGCTATTCGGTTTGTATTTTTATGACTATTTTTTGCAAAGATACAAAGATTTGAATATGACTTAAATTTTTCTCACAATTTTTGAGTGTACCGCTTTTTTTGTTACTGAATGTATAATAGAAGCAAAAACCTGATAATGTGTGTCTTATTGTCAAAAAAACGAACAAATGTATAAATATGCTCCAAAATATTCAAGTCAGTGAAATAATTTTAAAAAATGTCACAAACGTAATTTTAAAACGTGTCAAGCACAGTCAAAGGCAACAGAAAGATTAAATATATTTTTCTCATTGGGACAATAAGAATGCTAAAGATAGTAAACATTAAGCAGCCTTAGAAAAGATAAAACGGACTGTTCAAAGAGAACTGATGTGGTATACTGCATAAGGTGTGTCAAATGCAATGCTTTCTACATTGGGCAAACTAAACGTCATTTGGAAACGTGCTTGAAAGAACGTAAGAATGATATAAAAAAAGCATTAAAAAGGCTATTCTGTAGTCGGTAAACACTGCATGATGGAAAATCATCACTTCGATTGGCAGTCTCTCGTATTTTACACTGCGAAAAGAACAGAAGAAAGAGGGACATTGTTGAAATGTTTTTTATAAAGAAGAATAAAAATGCTATCAATCTACAGAAAGATACAAAAAATTTAAATACTATTTACAACAATGTAATCAAGGCCCCTTAAAGTTTACTATACTTTTTGGCATTCTTATCGTCTCAATGAGAAAAATGTATTTAGTCTTTTTATTGCTTTTGACTGTGCTTGATACTGTTTAAAATTACGTCTGTAACATCTTTTTAAATTATTTCATTGACTTGAATGCTTTGCAACATATTTATACATTTGTTCGTTTTTTTTTACAATAAGACACGTACGTAAGTTCACACGGATTTATTATCAAGTTTTTGCTTCTATTACATATAGTATATATATTTTAATTTCTTTATTATATTTTAGAACCTTTATGAATTCGTTGGCACGAGGTTATGAACAGTTTTGTTATCCTGCGAATAATTTATCTCTGTAATTGATTAATTCACTTGAGATGGACCAAATTCTATAATCAAAACATCGTGTAATTCACAATAAAATATTGTCAGTTTGTCGATTTATTCTTTGGAAATGATTTATATTTGTTTTTCAATAAAGCTATTCATTTGTCCACAAAAAATCCCCGAATTTAAGTAATCATTTTAAGGTTTCAAGGGTGGTGTTACTCCTTAACCTATTCCGCCTAATCGTCCATTTCTGGACACTTGGGTAGACTTCACGAGAAAGAAATTCCAATAAATACATTTATAATGATAAAAAAAAGGTCGCTCTTTCCATTTCTAGCATTAGTTTTAACTCACAACCTCCGGAAAAATTAATATAGCGGCTCTAATAGAAGTAAAAGTAAATTTGACTGTTTTCTCAATATTGCAATCGTAATTACTGTTGACAGAATTTTTTTGAGTCTGAAAAACTACAAGATGATGTCGTGAAACATTTTTTACATTTTCACTCTTTTTCACTTCTACCCCTAATCCTTTTATGATTCCACTCCCAAACAAGGGATGAAGATGGAATTTGAATTGAAATACAAAACGAGCATCTTCGACAACCTCGAAAAAACGGCACAATTTTGTTATTTTTTCGAATACTTGAACCCTTATCCTCTAAATAGGTGTAGTATCGGAAAAATAAGAAAATTGTGCCGTTTTCATTCTCGAGGTTTTCAAAGATGCTCGTTTCGGATTTTAATTCAAATTCCATCTTCATCGCTTGTTTGGGAGTGGAGTCACAAAAAAATTAGGGGTGGGGGAGTTAAGAGGGATAAAAATATAAAAAATGTTTCATGACATCATCTTGTAGTTTTTCAAACTCAAAAAAATTTTATCAACAAGAATTACAATTGCAATATTAAGAAAATAGTCGGATTCATTTTCATTCCCATTAGAGTCGCCATATTAATTTTTGTGGGGATAGTGCATTAAAACTAATGTCAGAAATGGAAAAAGCAACTTATATAATATTAACATTATGGGGTCTGTCTCTAGATATTTATGTCAAGAAGGTAAAAACCTTTTTTACCACTAGAAATGTATTTGTAGGATTTCTTTCTCGTGAAGTCTAGCCAATTAAGGTACGCAAGTGTCCAAAAATAAACGGTTGGACGGAAATAGGTTAAAAACAGCAATGCGAAAATTATTTTTTTAATTAGTTTCTGTCTTTTCAGTATGACTATTATTTTTTATATCAAATAGAATTTTACAAAAAACGGAAACTAGTATAAATATATATGGTCACATTATTGTATATATTTATATATGTTTTTATATAAAACCGATTTTTTACCGAGGATTTTGGCATAAAAATCTGAAGACCCTATCATGTTAATCTATATCTATATATATAAGTCGCGATGTCTGTATGTTTGTAACTCCTCGGACTGCTTCATTATTTATGGTCCGATCTTATGTATTTGACCCGCCGAATCGGAATTTAACCCATACAGCACAAAGCTCCGATTAAGCTCCCAGGGAGTTCATTTTGCTGAGCTCCCGAGGAGCTTACAAAATTTGACAAAACAAGTTCCCAGGGAGTTCATTTTGCTGAGCTCCCGAGGAGCTTACAAAATTCGACAAAACAAGCTCCCAGGGAGTTTATTTTACTGAACTCCCGAGAAGTTTACAAAATTTGACAAAACAAGCTCCCAGGGAGTTCACTTTGCTGAGCTTCCGAGAAGTTTACAAAATTCGACAAAACAAGCTCCCAGGGAGTTCATTTTGCTGAGCTCCCGAGAAGCTTACAAAATTCGACAAAACAAGCTTCCAGGGAGTTCGTTTTATTGAGTTTCCGAGAACCTTACAAAATTCGACAAAACAAGCTCCCAGGGAGTTCATTTTGCTGAGCTCCCGAAGAGCTTACAAAATTCGACAAAACAAGCTCCCAGGGAGTTCATTTTGCTGAACTCCCGAGACGTTTACAAAATTTGACAAAACAAGCTCCCAGGGAGTTCACTTTGCTGAGCTCCCGAGAAGTTTACAAAATTCGTCAAAACAAGCTCCCAGGAAGTTCATTTTGCTGAGTTCCCGGGGAGCTTACAAAATTCGACAAAACAAGCTCCCAAGGAGTTCATTTTGCTGAGCTCCCGAGGAGCTTACAAAATTTGACAAAACAAGCTCCCAGGGAGTTCATTTTGCTGAGCTCCCGAGAAGCTTACAAAATTCGACAAAACAAACTTCCAGGGAGTTCGTTTTATTGAGTTTCCGAGGAGCTTACAAAATTCGACAAAACAAGCTCCCAGGGAGTTTATTTTGCTGAACTCCCGAGAAGTTTACAAAATTTGACAAAACAAGCTCCCAGGGAGTTCACTTTGCTGAGCTCCCGAGAAGTTTAGAAAATTCGTCAAAACAAGCTCCCAGGGAGTTCATTTTGCTGAGTTCCCGGGGAGCTTACAAAATTCGACAAAACAAGCTCCCAAGGAGTTCATTTTGCTGAGCACCCGAGAAGCTTACAAAATTTGACAGAACAAGCTCCCAGGGAGTTCATTTTGCTGAGCTCCCGGGGAGCTTACAAAATTCGACAAAACAAGCTCCCAAGGAGTTCATTTTGCTGAGCACCCGAGAAGCTTACAAAATTCGACAAAACAAACTCCCAGGGAGTTCATTTTGCTGAGCTCCCGGGGAGCTTACAAGATTCGACAAAACAAGCTCCCAGGGAGTTTGTTTTGCTGAGTTTTCAAGAAGTTTACAAAATTTGACAAAACAAACTCCCAGAGATTGAACATATCGGGTAAATTAATGTACTGCATGTATAGTCATATAGCCGCGAATAATTCGCAAGATCGCCACTAGGCGAAGGCACGGCGCTCCTCCTTCTCGTGAGAAAATTTACTCCAAAAGGCTTATAAAAGAAAACCATCACTTACCTAGCAGTTAGTACTTCACTAGCAGCAAAGTGTAATATATATTGTTTTTGTTACACGAAGAGAGTTCGTGGGCCTTCGCAACTCAGAGAGAGCTCCCGAAAATTGAGAAAATATAAAAATAAAATTTTTTCCGGCAGCTCTTATGTCCGCTTTTGAGAACTCCCTGAGAGCTTCATCTAAGCTTGCAAGGATTTCAGAAATTGTTTTAAGAGTTCCCTGCAAGCTTCAAAATAATTCTCGGGAAATATCTATATAAGCTTCCCGGGAGCTCTTATGTCCGCTTTTGGGAGCTCCCTGAGAGCTTAGATGAAACTATCAGGGAGCTTATATAGAAGCTTCACGGGAATTATTTTGAAGCTCGCAGGGAGTTCTTAAAACATTATTTCTGAACTCTTTGCAAGCTTCAAAATAATTCCCGTGAAGCTTCTATATAAGCTTCCTGATAGTTTCATCTAAGCTCTCAGGGAACTCCCAAAAGCGGACATAAGAGCTCCCGGGAAGCTTATATAGAAATTTCCCGAGAATTATTTTGAAGCTCGCAGGGAACTCTTAAAACAATTTCTGAAATCCTTGCAAGCTTAGATGAAGTTCTCAGGGAGTTCTCAAAAGCGGACATAGGAGCTGCCGGAAAAAATTTTATTTTTATATTTTCTCAATTTTCGGGAGCTCTGTATAAGTTTAAATATTCGGGAGCTTGTATAAAAGCTTCCCGGGAATTACTTTGAAGCTCGCAGGGAGCTTTTAAAACATGATTTATAAACTCCCTGCGAGCTCAAATAAAGCTTTCAAGGAGCTCTCAAAAGCGGACATAGCAGCTCCGTGCGAATTTTTTGGAAGCTTAAATAAAGTTTATGAAAAATTTTGTGAGCTCCCCGTGCTGTATGGGAAGGTTAGAATTGCTAAATTGGCTCATTTTTTCCTAAAAAAAAAAACACTTTATAAAAGCAGTTTGGGTCACAAATGTATAATCTAGACTATCTAGAGCGTGCAAGCTTGCCACAAGTAACCACATTACTCGGGGAAAATTCAATACGTGACAGTTAATGACAGTCTGAACTCCTGTGAATGAATAGAGTAGAAAATTCACTCCCTCTTTCTAATATATCTAACTCCTTTATTCTCGAAGGTTCTGCGCAATGGCTTTCTCTTACGTTTCTTCCCTTTCACAGAGACATCTCGTTTAAGCGTCCAGCAGAAATCAGTCATCATGTTCACATCCCACTTGCCTTGATATCGATGCTCTATCTCTTTGATGTGTGTTCTGATAAAATTTTTCTCCCTCTTCTTCATTATAATCACCTAGATTTTCTGGGAAGTAGTCGATATGAGAATCCAAAAAATGCAACTTAAGATTCATTAAGCAACCTAGTTTTCTATAGTTCTTCATCATTTTCGTTACTATTTTTCTGTAACTTCTGTGATTCCCTAAAAAATTTTCTGTGACACCTTTGAAACTCAGCCATGTTGCTCTTTCGTCTTCATTCATTTTGGTGACAAAATTGTCGTCTCTCAACATTTTACGTATTTGAGGAAAATTTCTTCCCGTAATTTCGCATCAGAGATGTTGAGAAATTTTTCTTGTAAATACTGGTAGCATTCACTTTTTTTTCAGAGTTTTCACCTATTGTTTTATGAGTTCTAATTTGATATGAAGAGGTAGAAGAAGAACTTTTAAAGGCTCAAAGCTAACGGTTCATTTATGATATTTTTAGACCCAAATTGTGAAGACGTCCTTGTCGGCCATTCTTTTCTTATGTATAATGGTTTGTTCGATCTTTATCCCATTCACATAGAAAACACGGATTTTTTGTGTAACCTGATTGTTGACTCAATAACATGGTAAGAATTTTCAGATTCTCACAAATTAGCCATCTATGTTTTGTGTATTTAATTTTTTCAAGAATTGTTTTCAGGTTTGTGTACTCTTCTTTTATCAGTACCGAGTGCGCTACAGGAATGGACGCATATACATTAATATTGTGCAGTAATACTGGTTCCAAGCTTCTCTTAGAAGAATCGTCCACTCATTAGACTTATAACATCCAGGTTTCAATTTGTTCATTAATCCGATGAAATCGTAACAATAGACTAATGAATGTTCTTCATCTGCAGAGAAATATGCTGATATTCTCTTTTTCTGTCACGATAATAGGAGGTTTTCATATTTTTCGCTTCCCTAGCATTATGTTTCAACCAGGACGCCAGAAACTTTGCTCCATCTTTGGGCAAACTAAAATCTCGAACGAGATCGTTCACTTTCTCTTATGTTATTTTTCCTGACTTTTTTGAAATATTATACGGAACATAGTCACCTTCACTTGATTCAGTTTTACTCTCAGTCTCGCTCTCAGATTCTTTCAAACTTCCATCAATCTCCATTTAATTGAGTTCAGAAGTAATACTTGTATTCATGACTATAATGGAAAAAAGGAGTGAATTTTCGACGCTATTCATTCACAGAAGCTCAAACTATAATACGTTTTAAATTTTCCCCGGGTAATGTGGTGTATGCAAGCTTGCACGCTCTAAATTATACATTTGTGACCCAAACTGCTTTTACAAGGTGTTTTTTTAATGTTAAAAAAATGAGTCAATTTGGCAATTCTGACCTTGAATTCGGGTTCAGCGGGTCAAAATACATTAGGATAGACTAGTCCGCCGAACTAACATTAAAAAAAAATTTTTTTGAAGTTAAGAAAAAATGAGCTACCTTTGCAATTCTGACCTTAGATTCGGATTCAACGGGTCAAAATACATAAGGATTAACTAGTCTGGTTTTTTTGGACTTTTTTGTGTGTCTGTGTAAATAGTTGTTTCCCAGATAGCACATGGACGTCCGTTGAACGTCCACTGGACGTCCAAGCTCGGACATGGAGACGTCCATTGAGTAACCAAATAAGGTTCGACGGACGTCCAATAGACGCTTTATAGGCACTCGTTGTTCACAATTTCGGACGTCCATTGAACATCCAAAAAGATCTGAAATGGACCAGAAATGGACCTAAAAGGACCTCAAATGGATATATTTTTTAATGTCCTAGTATTTGTAATTATTGGTAAAATCTCCTATCTTAAAAAAGGCATGTAATGAAACCTCTTTTTCGCGATGCTGATTGATTCTCGCTGCGCTTACTTCGTGTTGTGAGAGTAACTGTCATTGCGATTAAATTTTGACACCTGTCAAATTGGTATAGATGGTTATCTATACAATTATTGCCGTAGTTTATTTTCAAAAAGTAAAAAATTAAAAGTTAAATAGCGCGCGCGAAGCGCGCGTCTGTAGTGTCTAGTAAATGTTTAAAAAATATAAAGGAGAAGTTTATGAGTAATAATAAATTTGAAATGCAGAATCAAATTATATATTTATTACATAAAACAAAATACAACATAATAAATCAATATTTTAAATTAATGTAATTAAGAGATTTATGTATATATTATATAATATATTGTGTATACAGGGTGTCCCATTTTAATCTATCACCCCTCGTAACTTTGCAGGGAACGATTGTATAGAAAAATGCTTCAGACAAAAGTTGTATGGCTTCAAGGAGGACATAAGATGGTGACCTTGGTCTTGATCTTGAAAGCAAATTTGAAGGTCATTTAAAGATCAACTTAATTTTTTAAAATAAAATTCTCTACTTTTCATTATATATTCTTGTAGCTCATTTCGAGAGCTCCAAAGCACTATAATTAAAAGTGTTTTGCTCAAATATTTTTTGAGTTATAGGAATATTGAAAGTTACAGGACCGCCGGCGTTAGCATTACCCAAGGTGTACCACGTAGAAGTTGCTCGGTCGGATTTACACCTCGTGTGTGTGTGATCGATCGCGCTTACGTGTTGATGTGGATACATAAAAATGAAAAAATATTTCATTATAGGTGTTTGAAAATGTGTCCCCCTTTTTGGATACATAAACGCAATCTTTCGTTAAAATTGTTACAAACTCATTGTAACTCTTTCATTATAGTGTTTTGGAAAGCTCTCGAGATGAACTACAAGAATATGTAATAAAAAGTAAGAAGTTTTATTTTAAAAAATTAAATTGACATACAAATGATCTTCAAATTTGATTCCAAGGTCAAGGCCAAGGTCACTATCGTATGTACCCCTTAAAGCCATACAACTTTTGTCTGAAACATTTTTCTATATCGCTCCCTGTAAAATTACAAGGGGTGATAGATTAAAATGGGTCACCTTGCACACACACACACACACACACACACACACACACACACACACGCACGCACGCACGCACGCACGCACGCACGCACGCACGCACGCACGCACGCACGCACGCACGCACGCACGCACGCACGCACGCACGCACGCACGCACGCACGCACGCACGCACGCACGCACGCACGCACGCACGCACGCACGCACGCACGCACGCACGCACGCACGCACGCACGCACGCACGCACGCACGCACGCACGCACGCACGCACGCACGCACGCACGCACGCACGCACGCACGCACGCACGCACGCACGCACGCACGCACGCACGCACGCACGCACGCACGCACGCACGCACGCGCACACACACACACATACACACACACATATACATATATATATATATATATATATATATATATATACATGTTTATTTATTTATTTATTAATAATACAGATCGATATTATAATTAAAATTAAAGTTATATATAAATTATAGGCACCAATAAAATTTGAAAATATTACATATATAAATATATATATATCTTGGAATATTCTTGGAATATTGTCGGTTATAATTATAATATTTACATACAATTTTAGTTTTTAATATATGTATAATCATACACTTTCTAAAAATGTAAAAGTATTGTAATACATACAAAAATCATTTAATAATTTCTATATATTTGTAAAAATGATAAAAATTAAGGACGGACACGAACGACCGTCGATCCGGAAAATCATCGTGTGTACTGAGATAGTAATTAAGTCTGTTTTAATAATAAAAATCAACAATATGAATATACCGACCCAAGACCGGATATCCTATAAACGTCCAAATATTGGCCATTGATGGATGTCTAAAATTTTATTTTTTGGTATATGTCTGCTTTGTCAAAAATGTTAAGAACTTTAGACTTGAAAAGCGAAAAGAGAATTTGAGGTACTTTTTATTTAACCATTTCCAATATTCTTGTTGCAGCATATTCCTTTTAATCAATTTGTATTTCATAATCTAGCTGTTGCAATGTCGCTTTTTTTAAAATTGCTTTCAGCATATACTTTTCTTATGCATACAATATAAATAGAGATACAATTTTTAATACCTGCACGGATTAGACGAGTTAAGTGTCTTGAGCAATTTTCAGCGAGAAATAATAAGACTATGAAAATAAAAAAAGTCATAGTATCGTGATCATCCCAATTCTCTTTCGAAAATTTCTCTCTCTCTCTCTCTCTCTCTCTCTCTCTCTCTCTCTCTCTCTCTCTCTCTTCCACCCTCTCTCCCTCTCTCTCTCTCTCTCTCTCTCTCTCTCTCTCTCTCTCTCTCTCTCTCTCTCTCTCTCTCTCTCTTTCTCTCTTTCTCTCTCTCCCTTTCTCTTTAACTTGAGCTTTAATAATAATTTCGTAACTGTAATTGTACGATGTAGTGTGGTGACAGTATATAACATTATTTTCGCGTGTATTTATATCGTCGCGATAAAAAATTTTTCATGTAAAAACATATATAAATGTAAGTATATAAAATATTTCCGTATATGTTTATACTACATTCTTTTCTTGTAAGATTTCTAATTGATATAAAAAAAAATAATAGTCATACTGAAAAGACAAAAATTAATTTAAAAAATTATTTCTGCATTACTTCTTTTACAAAATGCTAAGTATAAAAAATATATAAATATTTTTCATATATAATATATCTATATAAATAAAAATGTTCATTTGTTTGTTTTCTAAAATCTCCGAAAGTTATTGACCGATTGCTTTGAAATTTTGAGACAACGTTGCATTTGAATACGGGAGTGTTTTTATGGGGTCTGAATTTTAATATACAGGGTGTTTCATAAATGATGGCCGTAATTTTAGAGAATCAAACGACCTATTTTGAAAATGTCTTTATATGGTAATTAGGAAATATAAATAAAAATGTAAATGTTCGTGACGTAAGCACAAACGCTTCAGATTACGTAAAAAAATGTACATAATGTGTGTAATAGGCTTAAAATAATGAATATAGTTATTTATACGAGAAAAAAAGACTAATATTATTAAAATAAAAATAGATATCGATGGACAGTAGCAATGAATGTTTGCAAAACAAGTGCATAATTTTATCCGGGAATTTTATTGGAGCTGTATTACTGTTCGGACTAATCTTATTGGTATTTTAGTTAACAACTAAAGAGATGTTTGGGTTTACAAAGAGTGTTTCTTTCTTATACACGCGCGAGAAACAATATTAGAAACCTGCGCTTAATCTAAACTTACAAAAAAAAAATCAGACTGAGCCACAGCAATGCGTGGCCGGGTACAGTTAGTATTCTAAAAAAAAGAGGAAAAGGTGGTAATATCAAAAAAGGTGGCCACCCATTTACATTTTATACAATAACTGTTTATAATCAATATTTTGAGTCAAAACCCTACGATTGTATTCATCAAAGTGGTGTTCATCAAATTTTAAATTCAAAATTATGAAATATTTACTAAATATTAAATAATTAAATAAAAATAACCTTTAAATTAAAAGAATAAATTGTTAAATATTTGATAAACAACAAGGATGCTCGCGAGCGTTGCAAATGTTAAGTAGAACGCATCCAAAATATATTGTGCTATAATTACAGAAAATTAAATATTGCAAATATTTATATATAATAAATACATTTATTTACACATAACCTCTTCCTTCCGTTGCAAGACATACTCAATATGTATACTGTCACGTGAATGATTAATGCCACAGCGACAATCGATTTATTGAGAAATTGTCTTAATACTGAGATCTTGAAAGTGACCATATTACCAGCATGCTTAGATAGCTATATTAACAAAATCTTATATTATTGTTTAATTTTGTATAACTCGAGATATGTACAGCCGAATAAAAAGTTAAATGACAAAAAAGTACTTAAGTGAGTTCTGCTGCTAAATCAAAATGAATAGATTTTCATGAAACTTTGTATAGAAGTTCAAATTAGTAATATAAATTGACTGTCAAAATTTCAGAAAGCTGAACTAGTTATTTAGATATTAAATATTTTATTAACATGGACTCTTATGGGAATCGATAAATTTTTAGGATTTTTCAGTTTTTATTGTCGTTTACGTTTAAATTAAACGTTTAAATTAAACGTAGAAGTAATGAACAAATGTTGGCGAAACTTTTTAACGATACATCTTAGCCGTCCAGAAAAGTACTGTTAAATTTTTGAAACGATACACTTGCTCATTTGAATGAAATAATTAACCCTCTGCCTACACATGGGGTTACGGTAACCCCAGTCAATTTTGAAATGTTTGCTACTTAAAAGTATTTAGCAAGGGGACGCTGGAGCGGGAGGGGGGGAGGGAAGTTTGAACTGTGCTCTATTTATTCCTCTTTGGGCGTTGTAAATATTCTGAAAACAACAGAAGTAGGAGCATCAAAAGTGTGTGTTGGGGTTACAGTTACCCCGTGTGTAGGGAACAAAAAAATGGAAAAGTTTCAAATTTGAAGGGTAAGTAAAGTTATTTTTTTGTTTATTACGTATATATATTATTTACGCATACAGTACTTACATATATTATCAATGTCGCGATCACTTTGTGAAAATATGCTGCAATTGTAGCATTACAAATTAAACATTTTTTCTATAACAAATAAAATCTTTTGTAATAAATATTTTTTGTATTAATAATTATGTTTTTTGTGTATTAATAATTATGTTTTTTAAATAAATATTACTATTTTCTTTTACTATTGTGTTTAAACTGCATTCATTTTTTACTAAATTCACATTACAAAATAAATATATTTTTTGAACAGAATAAAAAAACTGACGCGATAGATTCTTACAGTACAACTCTTCCCCTTTTCATTGATCACTATTTTAATTACTTTATCTATTTTTTTCTAATAAATACGGGTGTTTGAAAAAAAGGCAAATTTTTACAAAAATTTTTTGTTCCTTTTTCATTCTTTTCAAAAAATCTCTTTTCTTTTAATATCTTCGACTTTTCAGCCAAGACCATCATAATTCTGAGATTTTTTCCTTTCGATTAAAAAAAAGAAATTAAAATTGATTAAATACATTTGGAGATATAAGTCAACGAAATTTTCCGTTAGCGTAACCCCTGTGTGTAGGAATCGGGAGAAAAATAAGGTGTGTAGGCAGAGGGTTAATAAGATAAAAAATTTACAATAATTGAAGTAATACAGCACGTAAGTGTACTAGTGAAATAACATGAATTTCAAATTGTTATATATAGTTATTTAAGGGTGGTATAATAGTGAACAATGTTTATTCTCAATTTTAAAAAAAATTATTTTAGTAATACAGGTAGTACTTCATACCTGAATTTTTTTTACGTTCACCATTATTAACTTTAGACCATACACAGCAAAAAAAGAAGGCAACAAAATGGTCATTTGAATATTTGTCTTTACTTAAACCCCTGTGCCACTTGTGCCGGGGCCTAAGGAACTCCCTTAAGTGTATATACATTTGGTTGACAATGCGTTTAAGTTTAAAAAAATGGAGAGTATGTGTAATTAAATAATAAATATAACATCTGGCTATTAAACAAATGATTATTAGAATTCATCAGTTAATAACGGAGATAATATGAGTAGCCGTATAATATTATCCGCGCTGACCATATTACCACCTTCTCCTTTATATGATTATATATGGGCAATTTTTTTCATTTTTTCAAATTTAACTTTTTGTAAAAAAAAACAATGTCAAAATTATGTTTTTAATTAATATTTATCTTTTCAGTATGGCTATTATTTATTTTATATTAAACAGAAATTTTATAAAAAAAGAAACTAATATAAACATGGACATACTTTATATGTATATATACACGGAAAAAAAGTGTAGTTCACATAACCCAGTAAACACAATTTATAATAGTATATAACATAGAAATAACAATTAACGTAACATTTGTTATGTTAAGTAAAACATCAACACAACATAACATATTGCATTAATGCAATGTTATATTACTTGCATTAAAAAAAATATATATATAATATATACATAATAATGTTAACGTAATAATGTTAATACATTATTTTATTGTAATGTTATGTTTGCAACATTTAGATTACATTGTAATTGCTATTCAGGTTATATTACATTATCATAACAATAGAATAGTATATTACATATAATATATTACATTATTATAACAATAGAATGATATATTACATGGAATACAGGTACATTATACAATTATGTTTATGCAATCTAATTTATAAGCACTAATAAAATCAATGTTAAAATTTCAAAAATATGAGCGTTTGTCAAAAGGTCGAACGCAATATCTTTGGTTATTCCCACTATAAATTATAGCGCGCGTAAAATTACAATTAAATACATGCTTTTTGTGAAGTGTATATATTTGATGCGCCTAAAGTTCTTATAAACAATTATATAATAAAAACGGTTTATTATAAGCTTATAATAAAAATGCGGTTATATAATTTTTTAATGTATATAATTATGCAATGTTTAATCAGCACGTTTAGTTATATGTAATATTTTAAGATCTTCTAAGAATTAAGATGGATTATTTAATAAAAGACTTTTTTAAGAAGATGAATAAAAATTAAATTAGATAGAAAAAGATATTCTAAAAATATATTACTTTTTAAATGTAATACTATTTAGTAAGATATCTCACATTTTTTACATATCTTAATAATATTTTATAAATTGACAAGATTATTTATTCCTACTATAAAATAAAATATTTTATACATGATTTGATGCAATATAAATAATTATTATTTTTCGATTCCAAATACTGTATAATTCCATATACTGTATAAGATTTTTAATTAATTAAAAAATGAAATTGAAAGAATATGCAATATTTTATAGAACACACAAAATACATATTATTTAATTATAAATTTTAATAAGTTAAATTATTGTGACATTGTTTAAGAACAAAAGTTTTGCAACTATTTGATTTACATTACTATGTATTGATATTTGTGTGTATTATATTTAAATCTAACTTATTGTTGTATAGCATTATTATATAGCAGAATTATTTTTATATTACACTTCTTTAAGTTTATGTATCCAAAAATAATGTAAATTAAATAACATAAATAGTATATTTTACATTTGGTGATATTGTTTATATATAAATATAACATAAATGTAAAATTTCGTCATGTCATGATTACATTGTATTGTAATATTACATCCTTGAGTGTGAAATAATAACCAACATATATGTTGCAAGTAACATTTAAATAATATTACTTTCAGTTATGTTTATTAAACATAATAGTTACATAATTGTGTTTACTGGGAATTAGCAAAAGTGACAAGAAAAGATGTAGTTCACATAACCAAGAATATATAGCTGCATTATCTAGATATCTTTAAATAATGATCATACGTATGGTTGATATGATTTATTGACTGTAGTACATCAACTATATCAATTTAGTTATTCAAAATATGGTTGGTACAATCATATTCATGTGTCGACCAACCATACTGTTTTTTCCGTGTACATATATATATATATATACACTCACTCGAAAAAAAAGCGATACACCTAAAATTTGTCAAAAAATCACTAAACTTCCAATGACGATAACTACGCGAGTAATAAAGATAGAAAGGTTTCTAAAAAAAGAATTTAAAGCTTGAAATGTCTACTTTAAGAATTGATTTAGTAAAATTTTGCGTAATAATTTTTTTCAAAATGGCGTATGACAAAGCGAGAGCATGCGAAATTGAAAAATATTGGTCCGAGTTTGCGACGATCCATGGCGTGAGGCAAGTATCGCAACTTAATGGGATAAAAAGCATGCGATAGTACAGAGTTTTCCGTTCAAAATGCTTTTTTACTCGTCTCGATACGATGATTTTTCGCTGAGATATGCGCATTTAAAGTAAAAAACTGCCTTTTTATTCAAATGCGCATATCTCAGCGAAAAATCATCGCATCGAGATGAGTAAAAAAGCATTTTGAAGGGAAAACTCTGTACTATCGCATGCTTTTTATCCCACTAAGTTGCGATACTTGCCTCACGCCATGGATTGTCGCAAACTCGGACCAATATTTCTCAATTTCGCATGCTCTCGCTTTGTCATACGCCATTTTGAAAAAAATTATTATGCAAAATTTTACTAAATCAATTCTTAAAGTAGACATTTGAAGCTTTAATTTCTTTTTTAGAAACCTTTTTATTTTTATTACTCGCGTAGTTATCGTCATTGGAAGTTTAGTGATTTTTTGACAAATTTTAGGTGTACCGCTTTTTTTTCGACTGAGTGTATATATATATATATATATATATACCCACCAAACACCAAGTTACATGTAACATACCTGTTAGTTGTAATTTTCCACTCAACAATGTAATTGTAATATAACACGTGTGTTATATTGCAATTATATTATTGAGTGGGAAATTACAACTAACAAGCACGTTACATGTAACTTTGTGTTTGCTGGGTATATGTATTTATATATATATTTATACAAATACATATTTTTGTATAATATATCGTTGAAATGTATTACACAGGCACACTAAGAAAAGTTGTTTGTTCCATAGACTACACTATCATCCCTATATGTTTTTGGGGTCGCTGAATCCGAATCCGTTATCCGTTTTGCTCCATCACGTCAGGTTTTGTCGCTAACCTAAAAAGATACATCAAAATCGCTAAAACAGCTCTTTTCAGGTTGAAAAATAAAACACAACCATCATATTTATATGTTTTTGGGATCACTCAATCCAAAACGTCTGCTAAACACTATCATGTCACCATTTGCCCCTAACTTAAAAAAATGCCTCAAAATTGCTAAAATAGTGTTTTTGAAGCTGAACAGTGAACACTGGAGACCAAAATCTGTAGACAATAGACTACTTATGTTTTTGGGGATATTGAAATTGAATTTTGAAGTCGAATTAATCTTAACAGGTTAGAATTCCGTTTCAACCATTTTGTATAATTTCTTTTTTTTAAACAAGTACAGGAGTAGTCAGTCATCATATTTATACCCATATTTTCATCATATTTATCTCTCTTGATAGCGACGCTCCATTACTTTTCTATTTTGATGAAATCGTTCTTCTTATTCCTCACTTTAATCTCCTAAATTTATTGGAAAATAATCAAGATGAGAATTAAAAAAGTGCAGCGTCAGATTCACCAAATATCCTAATTTTCTAAAGTTTTTTTACCATATCTACTATTTGTTTGTAGTCGTCACTTTATGATTGCCCAAAAAGTTATCTACAACTTTCTTAAAAATCCACGCAGCCTTCTTATTCATTGACTTGATGAAATTCTCATCCTTTAACTTTTTTTGAATTTGTGGTCCATCAAAAATGCCTTCTTTCAGTTTTGCATTAGATATTACTGGGAATTGTTTTTTTAAATATTCAAAGCATTTTCTTTCTTTTTTGAGATCCTTGAACTGCTTCATTAGATCAAGTTTTATATGAAGAGATGGGAGCAATACTTTTTTGGATCAACCAAAAAGTTAGCAATGATGTTCTTTGAATCTGGTTTAAACGAAATTCTCCAGATATTGGTCATATTTTCTGCTTATAGTGATTGTCACGGTATCGACTGTGCCATAAACATAAGAAGCAAAGAAAATTTGTAAAGCTTGATTGTTGCTTTAATATCATGTTCAAAATTTTAAAATTTCCACAGATTTACTAATTATGTTCTGAACATTTTATTTTTTCTGGGAGTCGAAAAGGAGTCGAACTTAAAAGAATTTTGAAGTATTTTTTGATGTTAGAGGTGAATGACGTGATGGCGTTTAATAGATTCAGATTCAGTAACCCCCAAAAATATACATTTGGTGATCATGGTTTATTTTTCAACTTAAAAAGAACTGTTTTAACGATTTTGAAGTATTTTTTTAGATTAGGAACGAAATCTGACCTAATGGAGTAAAACGAACAACGGATTTAGATTCAGCGACTCTAAAAACATATAGGTATAATAGTGTAGTCCAGCAACTTTTTTTTGGTATGCCTGTGTTATTTTTCCAAATGCTTGCTTTTTTTATGTAAACAAATTCTCTTACATCTTTGCTTATTCGTGTTATTAAGCAGTTCATCAGTATAGTCATCAATCTGTTGGATGCCCTGAAGACATCCTTTTCTCATCGTTCGAATGAGGCCCGTACAATCGGAAAACGTGACACTGTTTCTGAAGCTGCGATAGCATCGATCTCTATGCTGAAGGTAAATTTAATAAATAACTATCAAACGATAATGTTTACTGTGTAAACAATAACAAAAATAATATTTATAAACCACATCAATTGTTGCAAAAAGTTTTCAGAAAGATATCAATCTTTCATATTTTATGTACAATTCTGGAAAGATATTACAAAATGTCATATAAAATATTGCAATAGAAATGTTTTTAAAATCTATCACGTGTGATAAATTTGAAAAACATCCAGAGTCAAAACAAAAAATTTATTATGATATCAAAATGATTCCATAATTATCGAGAGTTAAAAAAAATATTCTATTTTGATATAATCTCCTACGATCGACATACGAATAATAATAATAATATTATCCGCAATCTGTAAATAAAAAAATATATTTCCGTGAACTTAAAAGTTTACATAAAAATATATAAGAAAAAAATAGAAAAATATTTATCGGTTAATATACCGATCAGTGGAGCCTATTAAAGGGTTAAGTCACTGTAGAATTTTCAAAAAATTTTAAAACAATTTTTTTGGCTAAAACATACTTTAAGATATCAAAAATAGTATGCAAGTGATCCCCATACGAAAAAAAATTTTAATAATGTTTATGAAGGCCGTATTGTCGAGCGTCTCAAAGTGCGCTCGAGTGGTCTCAAGCGGTTTCTCACTGACGAACAGGGCAAAACAGGGTCATAGAAACTCTAAATCACTAAGGAAAGAAAAGGAGGACAAAAATGTCAATCCAAAATGGCAACTATATGGTGCCGGAAAAGCAGATTAATAGTAAATTAAAATTTTATTTTATTAAAAAAATATTGTTACTTAAAACTTTAAACGCGTTTTCTTCGAAATCGTATTTTTCAAATCGGGCGAAACAATAACGCGGTTAAATCTTTACTTTCACTTGAAATTTTGGTAATTGTTTAGAATCGTGGCTTTCCTCAATTTTAAAATTTTTCAAAAAATTTTTTTACGAAATAGTGTAATTTGTTGTCAAGTTGAAAAATTGCACTAGGAAGAAAAAAAACGGTACTTTAGGTAAAGCGTGCGCGCGAGGGTCCAAAGGGGGCCTTTGGCCTTCCCCTCCCGCACCCACCCGGTAGGTGTGCCCTGGGCAGAAGTGCGCAAAAGTACGTACTTTGTTGAGAAATAACTATGTCAGTTAAGTTGTAATTTATCATCAACAAAGTACGCATCGTACTTTTGCGTACTTCTACCCAGGGCACACCTACTGGCGAGGTGGGTAAGAGAAGGGGGCCAAAGGCCCCCCCCTTGCATCTCCCCGTGTGTGTGTGTGTGTGTGTGAGACAACATATGTAAAGGTTTTTAGGAATTACTATATACTTGTTACGTCGAAAAAAATGGCTAAAAAAATTAATAGATTACATTTTTTTGTGCTCCCCCGATTGATTATCACTGTCGGAGTCACAACAAAGATTTTTACAAAAAAGCTTCAAAATTAGGAAAAGCCACGATTCTAAACAATTACCGAAGTTTTTACTGTAGCTTTAAAATAGGATTTTTCACAGAAATCCATACAGATTTTTAATTTCATTGTAAACTTTCTTTGTTATAAACAATTTTCACGTAATTTTTTTTTTAAATAAAAATTTTTTTTCATATGTACTCCATTTTCGCAAAAAATTTTCGTACTTCTATAAAAATTGATGTGTAGATCTTAAAAATTTTTTGTCTTTTGTTCTAAGTCAAAAGTTCTAAAAGATACCCTTTCGTCCATGGGATGCCAAAAAATAATGACTATGCTATTGGAGGCCTATCATCGACATTTTTGATAAACATAATAAAATTAAAAAATTATTTTGTATACTTAAAAAGATAAACAATCAAGTGCTTAACTTAAATTTTCTTTCTTGCATTACTTATCTTCGTAAATAATTGTCAAAATTAGGGTGTTTTTTTCGTGCACTACAGTGGCCAAACTCCTTAAGAAATATTTTACTTTTCAGATGAGATGTTTCTGAGATATCTCTAAATAATTTATGTACGGTGCTGTATAGGCTATATTACAATTATATCGTTATATAAACAAAACAGATATTCCATTGTAATTGCAATGTTAACTGGATCTGTTAGGGCTACATGAGATCCGTAAAGTCCTTCAGCTACGTAGGTCGTGAGGAGGAGGAGGGACAGCGTGGATGTGCCGAGAGGGCACTTTGTGAGGCCAGTGCGGAATGCATTGCTGATACGAAAGGTCCATCGTCGATCTTCTGCCAGCTTGGATCGTAAGTATCCACTTTACCATTTAATATTTTTCACATCTCAAATAAATTAAGCGTATAGAACGATAGTGTAGTTCTAAACTTTACCCTCGCGGTTTGTTTTACGATAAACAAACAAATAACGAATAATTTTATCATTTTTTATCACGTCGAGCTTATCGAAAAAGTTATAACAGTTGTGATCTATGGTAGCATAGTAAAAGAGCAATTTGAACTTTCTCAGGTACGCGACGAGCTATATTCTGCAGAGGCAGAGCGGCGTCGGCTTCGAGGCCTTATACGAGGCAGGAAGACGTGGTCGCACGGGAGGATTGCAAGACTGTAGAACTCTCTTTATGGACTGCAATGCTGTATGAGCGAATTTATTACTGCAATGTTCTGTCGAATATAACTTAGATTTTGCGGGATTTCGGAATTATTTTATAATCTCTCTACCAAAATTTTCTCTCAAACAATCTCATTAGAAAATATTCTCTGTCTTGCTTTGTAAAAATAAATAATTTAATGAAGCGTGTGCACTAAAGATAATTAAATAATACGAAGGCTTAAAATTTTCAAAGTCAATCTTTTAAACTTTTCAAATATTTAAACGTTAATAACGTTTCAACGGAGTTTCTGATATCCTACAGTCTAAGTCATGTTAAAACAGAAGTATAGATTTAATCGACGTATTCATGGCACGAGCATGCATCAAGCGATTCACATCGAATCTCGTCAGCTTAGCTCGCACTCACGATTGATTATTCTTTCAGACAGAGAATTCGGTGCGTGCGTGCGCGCGCGTGTGTGTGTGTGTGTGTGCGTGTGTGTTGTATTGTGTTGGGCATATTCGTTAAATAATACAAATTCAATATCAACTCGTGATCCTAATTATGTTGCGAATAAACAAGGTATTGGATATTCTATCTTACTTGTCTTGAAAAGAAAATAGATTAAAGTTGCGAATCAAACTTTAAAAGTTCTGCCAATCTCTTTATAAATTAATGTCTAATCTCTTTATATATTAGTGTCTAATAATATACTTTGATGAAATTTTATTTAATAAGTTTGCGTTTTTATTTGTCCCATTGAGAGTTATATGTGTTTTTGTCGATCACCTACGAGTTTCGCCACGTCGATTACACAATATTTATTTCTATTTATTAAACGTGTCACATACGTATGTAGTTGTAGTAGTATTTGTGGTTAAGAATTCGGCGCGAGTTCTGCTACTCTTATATTTCAGTGACAATGACGACTATGTGCAATAGGCAACAAAAGTTCAATTATTGATATATTTTATGTTTATACATCGAATGAAATTTGTTCAACGTTGTAATATATACATTTTCAAAATATATAATTGGATAACATTGGAAAGCAGTAGCACTCTCATCATTTGTAGAACATTATTATTATTATTATTATTATTATTATTATTATTATTATTATTATTATTATTATTATTATTATTATTATTATTATTATTATTATTAATGTAAAAAATTGTCACAAAAAACAGAAACGACTCCATCCTGCAATTATAACTTTAAATAGATTGAAATTCTTGTAATCTTTTGTCCGATTCAATTTTCAATCCTAATATGTTAAATACACATAAAATAATTTTATGGCAATTGTTATTGTCGAATATTTACAGCCTAGGATTAAATTGTTAAACTATACTAGTTACAGTTGCTGCACATAACATTTATGCATATATATATATATATATATATATATATATATATGCATAATCGTTACGATATGTATACTACAGAACATCAACAATAATACAAGATTTGTAGGGAAGAAGATGCGCTTAGAATTGTTCGAAAAAATGGATCGGCAAATTTTGATGTGTTCGATGAACTTTGTTCAAGTATTACTATTGTCCTTAAGAAGATAAAGAATAGGAGAAATAATTATAACTATTCACTTTCTACATAGAAAACTTAATTAATGTTTTAATTTTGCATTTAATTATACACGATTGATGGAAACATATATATATATATAATTTTTAATCCAGGTAGCACATACTCGTTTCAAAAACGTTTCATAAATGTTTCTTCGAAACGTTTCACAACCGGTTTTCGGAAATGTTTCTAATTGGTAAAATTGTCCGTTTTAAACACGTTTAGGGGAAAACAAAAAAACGTTTTTTAATAGAAAAAATATGTTTAAGAAACGGTTAGAATACGTTTATTCCTTTATTTTATAAAATTTAGTTTTTCACAGATTTAATAAAATAATGCATTCATGCGCGCGCGCGTTTTCTTTTCTCAAGAAAAACTTTTCGTCACAAATATAACTTTTCTCTTTGCACTTTTTTACTTACCACACACATACACACACACACACACACACACACACACACACGCGCGCGCGCGCGTATATGTATGTCTTTAAAATACAATAAAAAATACGATATAGGCCCCGAGAACTCACTACGATAGCATAGATTGATCCGTTTTGTGTCATTGTGGGTGGTCTGCTTATGTAGCCTTTGGAGTGTAAATTGCATTACGAGAGAGGAGAGAGGAGAGAGAGAGAGAGAGAGAGAGAGAGAGAGAGAGAGAGAGAGGAGAGAGAGAGAGAGAGAGAGAGAGAGATAGAGAGGAAGAAGAGAGAGACTGATAGAAGAGAGAGAGAGAGAAGAGAGAGCGCAAATAGAGCGCGCGATCTCGATATCTGGCTCTAGAGAGAATACTAGCTCTCTATCTCTCTCTCTGCTCTCGCTTTCTCTCGCCTTCCTCTCTCTCAGCTGCTGCGATTCTCTATTCCGAGCTATCGATGCTCCTCTCTCTCTCTTCTCTATCGCCTCTCTCTACATCTCTCGGCTCGCTCTCCTCTCTTCCTCTCTCGACTCTCTCTCCTCTCTCGCTCTCTCTCCTCTCTCTCTCTCCTCCCTCTCCTATCTATATATATATATAATTTTCAATTGAAAAATTAATTTTTATTCCATCTATAAAAACGTAAAAAATACGTTGTTTTAAAAACGTTTCCGTTGAGACGTTTCTTATTGGTGCTTGACGGTTAAAAAACATTGGATACGTTTAGAGAACGTTTATAAAACGAACATGTGCTACCTGGGTAAATAATTGTATAAAAAGGAAGAAAATGTCTAAATTTATTTCACATCGAAACATTGGAAACAAGAAACGCTGTAAATCACTAACAATATTAAAATTACTTAAATAACATGTACCAAATATTATTTTAGAAAAACATACAAATTTCTCGCTAATTCAAATTCATAATTTTATTATGATAGTAACTGAACGAGTTTTGTTATTGAATAACCTTTCTTTTTTAAGGGGTCGTTCTCTATAAACGGCTAAAAAGTAGGCAATATTTTAAAAATTTTTAAAAATAAAAATATTATACCAAATATTTTAAAATTATACAATATTATTATTCGACATTTATAATGTATAAAAAATTTTTTTGTTCCAAATTAATCGATATATATATATATATATATATACTAATAAGTATTATATAAACCTTTTTTCATTCGTTCAAAATCAACGATGTGCCGCTTAGCGTCAAAATGATCTAAAACAAGTAAACAAAAATTTTTTTTGTCTACAAGACCATAGTTTCTAGATGAATGTAAAGAACATTTAAAAAAATAAATATTTAAAAAATGGCGGCCCAAAAATTTTTTTCAGTTTTTGCTAAAAACTTTCGCCTTATTTGTTTAAAAAAAGACGTAAAGTTAATTTTTTTTGTAAAACTTTTATATTCATTTAGAAACTATGGTCGTGTAGATTAAAAAATTTGTGTTTTTTTGTTTCAGGCTACTTTGAGGGATGTTAAGCGTACACCGTTTCAAACAAATAAAAAAAGGTTTCTATAATATGTGTTAGTATATATATCAATTATTTCGGAACAATCCAATCATAATACTGTAGTTTCAAAACTTTTGGTGTAATACTTTTATTTTTAAAAGTTCTAACAAATTTTTTTTTCTTTTGCTGTTTACACGGAACAATCCCATTAATATTTCTGTTAATTTCTCAGGATACATTCTTTTTTTTAACATCCGTTCTAAATCTATCTGTTATTGTATAAAAATATTATAGGTATATTTACATATACATATATATAGACGCCTTAAAAAAAAGAACTGATTCGTAACTAATGATATTGAAGCAGTTCGCATTAGGAACTTGTAATATTTTATTTGTAACTGAATGAGAATCAGTAACTAATAATGCTCCTAAGTTGATATTCAATATAATGTCAGTGAGTGTATGCAATAGTTAATTACTGATAATACTCTTCAGTTGATGTTCAGTTAATAATAATGACCAAATTTTTTAATCAGTAATTAGTAAATCTATATCATTATACTGATTGTTGTTTATTATCAGTTTATCTGCTCAGTTTATCAATAAAAAAATTTTTCTAAGAGCGTATTTATACATACATATATATATATATATATATATATATATATATATATATATATACGTTTACATTCTTTAAACACACACACGCGCGCGCGTGCGTATATGCATATGTATATATAAATATATATTGGCATATGGATTGGAGTAAACTTTTTGTTACTTCTTGTCTTTGTAATTGTAATATTTCTTCATTACTATACACATAAGTTGTATGTACATGCGATTATTACATCTTAAGATGTAAATTAATATACATAATCAATAAAAATAACCTTATTTATTTGTAGAAAAATATTTTTGAATACTAACAACTAGATTATTTCATTTTTAGATTATGTTTCTCAAATAAAAACTAATCGTTTTTACGTTGCACTCTGATTTTATGTTTAAAATTACATTTTGAAGAAAAAGAGAAAATATAAATAAAATAGTTTTAGAACGCTACAAACATAATGTAGTATTATTAATATCACTATTGTTTAAACTATGCAATTTGCAAAAAAGATCATGCAAATTTTATTCTTGTTTTCTAAAGAATTAACAAATTATATATATATATATATATAAAGCAGACGTATTATGATAGACTGCTGAAACTCTATAGGAAAAGAAAACGTGAAAAGTAAAGATAGCAAAAAAAACATAGCATAAAAATTAAAGTCTTTTGTCTATTTCTAATAGGTGTTACTTGTGCACCAAATATTAATATTAGTGGTCACACCTTATATAAATGAGTTTCTTCTACTAGTCTGTGTTAGAAAGAGGTAGCAGATACCAAAACACACACACACACACACACACACACACACACGCGCGCGCGCGCGGGATACAAGGGGGCCTCCGGTCTCCCTCCCGCACCCATCCCGTCCAAGTCACTAACTTATGTATTATCTGAAATGCGGAATCGTATCATGCGCAATCGGGTCCGTATGCAATCATATCTGTGTGCAAACGGGTCAATGCGCAATCGGGTCCGTGTGCAATCGGGTCGGTGTGCAATTGATTCGGTGTCCAATTCAAACGTTATGTGTTCGATCGCTGTTGTGTCCAATAGGGTCTGTGTCCGATCGAGACGGTGTGCAATCGGGATCGTGTTTAATCGGAACTGTGTCCAATCGGGTATGTGTCCAATCGGGTCTGTGTCCAATCGCGACTGTGTCCGATTGGGAAATACTACTGTGTTCAATTGCTTATGTGCGCAATCGGGACAGTCCCTTCTTTTTGTAGCGCATATCTTCCACTACTTCAGTCTATCTTAATATGTCTATGATAAAAAAATATGAATACATGAATTATGGATTTTACTTCTTTAATTGTCTAAACAGATTATATTTTTATTAGTATTATCTTTATACAAATGTGATACTAGGAAATATTAAATTGGTTCGTAGTTATTATTTTAAGTATTAAGAGTATTAACAGCAATACTTTTAATACTTAAAATAAGTATTAGTTATTGTCCAATTTAATACTACCCAGTATTTATACATTTATACATATAAGGGTAAAAGTATAATGCTTAGTTTTTAAAAAATAAAGAGATATTGCTTTAATAAACCTATGTCGGTATTAAGAGAGGCGTCTACATTAGAGGGTAAAAAAATCGATTTTTTGCTTAAATCAATAGTATTTCATCCATAGAACATGCTCCTAAAGTCTCAAGTATGGATTCAAATTGTATCAGGCCAAAATAAGCACGTACAGTGCGCATGTCCCGAGCACTCCAAGTGGGATGGCAGGTAAGAATCCTTAACAGTCTTTGAAAAGGTACATTGCTTGCTGGAAAATCTGTCAAGGAAAGAATTACTTGAGAGGTGTTTAGGTGGGTATACACAAAATGCCAATAAAAGTTTTAATGCGACGATTTAGCGACTTGCCCTAAAACACCTCTATTGCGGCCGCAAAATCATTGAAATTGGTGCCTACATAGCTGCTGGAATTTTTAATGAAGGTTATTTGTCGGTTCCAAGAATCATGTCATGCATGGAAATAGTTATTAGACCAGTATGCAGAGATGTTGCGGATAAAATAAAATTTCGCACAACTAGCGAAAATCATCAGCAGACCTTTTGCGCAGGAAACGCGTACTTACGATAAACAATGTTGGAGAAGAATGAATTGTATGAGGACACTGAGGACATTTTATATGGAGCAGGGATAGCAGATTAATCGAAAAGTATAGATAAACAATCATTAGCTTTTATTAACCTTTTCCTTTGATCAGAAATTTTAAACGCGTTTTACTCTGAACCACTTTTTTTGAAACTGCGTGCATGATTAAAAAAAAAATTAATCGACGGATCCATTTCTTTTTTTAAATTAAAGGTTATTAAATTATCTTCTGTGTGAACCTAAAATATAAATTAAAAGTCATATAAAAAAAAGTTATTTAAAAAAAAGTCAAAAATTTTTCACAAAAAACCATTTTTTTTCAAAGCGCCATTTTATAAATTTTTTATAATAAATGTATTTCTTTCTTAGGTTCACTTAGAAGCTATACTCATAAACTTGACAAAAAACTTTGGTTTTTTCCTTTCAACCGATTCTACTGGATGTTATGCACGCAGTGTGGAAGGAACTTTTCAAGACAGTTGTGCATTTTTGCTTACAACTTATAATTAAATGAATAAAATTTTGTAATAAAAATTGTTTTGAGTACCTAAAGACATGCACAATAAGTGAAAATCGCAAAAAGATCCATTGCTTAGTTTTATTAGAAAAAAATTATAAAAGAGTGCTTAATTTTCGCCTCCTAATGTAAACGCTCCCATTAACAGCTTTTCTCTGACATTTTTCACTTTTCTAATATCAAAAAATTTGCTTACTGAATTCTCTTTCTCTCTCTCCCCTTCTTCTCCTCCCCCCCTCTCTCTCTCTTTTACTCACTTATCCATTTATTCATTCATTTTGTGTACGTGTATTACAAACAACGTATTAAAAATACGATATTTAAAAAGAGCAAGTTCAGAGTTAATGAGCGTGAAAATTTCAGCAACCGTAACCGTAACTTCCTGTCGTATGACAAGATTTGTTTCTGACCGGAACAGTTTTATACCGTAATTCTTTGAAGAAGGAGTTCTCTGTATCGTCTCCGTGCTGCACAATTTAGTGATCTTTTCTGTTCTCGTGTAATTTCTTTGCGTCAGAGGTAAAAAAAGAATGCAACAGAGAATGTAGTTTATTAAATATTAATTTACATAAATTTATTATCTATTTTTGTATAATAATTACTGTTCAGTTTATTACCACTTTAAAATATAAATAACTATAATAACAACTATATTTTTTTTATATTCGTGTATTAAATAAATATTTTACATATTACGGTGTTGCTCATACAATACGTACCGAAACTTTTCAAATATAATTAAAAAATATTTCAAATAAAAAGTAAAACATTTTATATAATAACATTTTACTTTTATCTTTCAAAAATGTGTGTGTGTGTGTGTATGTGTGTGCGTGCGTATGTGGATACCATTAATATAAAGTTAAACATCTATTTGCAAAAGAGTATAATTATGATAAAAATAGTAATTTTTGACGTTTTAGCCTAATTCTATTTTTACACAATTCAAATTAACAATAAATATGTATACCTTGGTGAAAATAAAATGTAAAAAAAAACGTTAATAAAGCGGTAAAATGGAGTGTAAATCAAGTGTTAAGGGGGAGTGAATCTATTGTAATGAAAAAGTAATAAAAGCGTAAACAAAGCTTCCAGAAAGCATAAATTGGCACATTGAAACGTTAAGAAAGCATAGATTAATCGTTAAAAAAGCGTTAACAAAGCGTTATTGGAGTATTGCCAAACTCTTTGACAAGCATGAGCAAAACATTTCTGAATGTCAATGGAGTGTCATCGATCTCCTCAAAAAGTGTAAACAAAGCGATATTGGATTTTCCGACAAGTCTATATATTCAAATTAATTTTATTTTGTTATCAGGTCTTGTTAGAATAAATCAGGGACCCGGACGCACCGAAAACCGATAACCGGTTCATAACCGCCCGGGAAAAAAATATGTATAATTATATCATATTATATATAATTACATATAACAAGATTAATTTATATATTAATTTATATATAACCCAGGTAGCAAGCCCACGTCATTTTGACGTCCCGAAATGGTCATATCTGGTCATATGTCGTCAAAATGACCATTTTTTTACATGACCTAAAATTGACGCCATGATGACGTCATTTCGAAGTCATATTTCAGTCATGATCTGACGATTATTTTCCCAGACAGCACGCATCAAAAATCGGGACATAAAGACGTCGTTAAGACGTATTTTAGACACGATCTAAAGGTCTATACAATGAGATTTAAGGCGTAAGGCATAAGCATATTATATCAGCATATTATATTCAACTTTAAGAGAACTTTTTAAAGAAAACATTTAGATATCTTGGAAATGATGTCAAAATGGTCAAATTAACCATTTAAACGCTTTAAAGTATTAGTGCTAAATAGATTGCAATTTCCATCAAATTATTATATAAGGTTATGGAAAAAGTTAAATTTAACAATGAAATTAATAAGTAAATAAATTAATGCTATTTATTTTTAATGTTTTGCAAAATTTAATTGCTTTTATAAAAAAAAAATAATTGCGTCAGTTTATAACATATAGGTATATGTAGACATAACAAGTACCCATATCGATGATTCAAACTGGCGTAGCAGATAGAGTACAAGGTTCGTAATCCTAAGGTCCCGAGTTCAAAACCTACCAACGGCAAATAAGAATAAAATAAAATAAAATAATATAATTTAAATTTAATTAATTAATAAAAATTTATCCCAAATTTAGTATGTACTGTTGATAAAATAATTTAAAAAAAATGAAATTTTTATTTTATTTTTTTATCTCTAGTTGCAGTTTAAAGATATCCGATTTAAGAAATCTTTTAAATATTAATTTCATGATATCTTTCTGTTCTCAAAAAAACGACGCATTGGTTAACATTCTGACATTATATGTTATCTTTTAAAAGTCTCTTTATGTTATCATTTTCAGAAACAGGATATCTTTTAGAGATCTTTTTGACAACATATTGTTCACGTCATTCCATCACGTCAAAATACGGTACATTTTATGACGTCATTAATTTGTGACATTCGACCGTCATTTTAACGTCATGAGGGCGTCATTTCGTGACGTCAAGAATAGTCAGTAAATGACCATTTTGAGACGTCAAAATGACGTGAGCTTGCTACTTGGGAATTATATCAAAATATTTATAACTTTATATCGAATTATGCAATATTATATTTTTGAGTAAACAATTATATATAATTGTATCAAAATATTTATAACCTCATATTGAATTATACAACATTTTATTAAAATTACTTTTCGAGTAAATAAATATATATAATTATATCAAGATATTTATAAACCCATATTGAATTATACAGCATTATATTAGAATTCTTTTTTGATTAAATAATTGTATATAATTATATCAAAATATTAATTTATAACTTCATATCATATTATTCAAAGTTATATTAAAATTTTTTCAATTTAAATTATATACAAATTTATATATAATTGTATCAAATTAGGTATAATTATATTTATATATACTTTTATGTTTGATTAAAATATATATAATAATGTGTTTGCATTAAATTTGCATAAAAATACCATTTTTATATTATAGAATAAGTAATTTTATTTTCATATATGTGTTGTGGCCCTTATTGGATACACAGGTATTTGGGATCGTCTGTCGATACTTCTGCTTAAGCAACCGGGAGCGTTTCCCGGTGCGACGCCCGGTACACTGGAACCCCGCGTTAGCGGACTGTTCGGGGCTTTGGTCCGCTAACGCGGGGTTATCTCCTATTGCTTGGTTTCACTCCCACTCCGTGAAATACGCGACTGCATTGCTCATTGCTATCCCCACACACGCTACTCATGTGGGCCGAGTGCATATGGAGGGGATAGTTTCCGCTAACGCGGAATACGCTAACGCGGGGTTCTAGTGTATGTAGGCCGGGCGATGTCCGCGCGCGAGGCGTCATTTGACACCTTCTGTCGCTTGCAACATGCCGTATGTGAGTGTAATGCACTCACAACATATGTATGCGCGCGTACACAGAGTTTATCGTTCACATAATTGAAGCACAGAGATAGCATAGAGATACCACAAAGATTCAAAAAGAACTCATCAATATGTCATTAATTATGAATTCTTTTTGAGATGCAAAAAGAATTATTTTTATAAAAAAGATCTCAAAAATAATTCATAATTGGTGACATAATTGGTGACATACAATTGAATTCTTTTTGAACTCTGTGTGCTATCTGGGAAGATTAATTTCTATTGCATATTATAAATTTTATAATTTATAATATTTTATAATTTCACACAAATTCTAATTATAAATTTTTTTATTAATAATGTTGATTTATTTTATTGCAAAATTTGAGCAATATTTTTTTATATATGTATAAAATATTTTATATAAAAATGTTTATGTAAACGAATACAAGTATAAATCTTCTATTCATAAAAATATATTTTAATTTACCATATTTACCACAAAATGTGATCCAAATGGGACCCATTAAAAATTTGATCTAATTGTATTCAAAAACATATAATTATATATAATTATGTGTGCACATACACTGAGAGAAAAGTGTCTAGTATTTGCAATTATAATTGCATAGTAAAATAATTATAGTTGCAAATATAATTTTTATAGTTATTATTGTTATAATGTTAGTGCAAATAAAAAATATATGTATAGTTGTGCCAAACAGGGTAAAAATTTTACTGTAAATTATAATAGAAATAATGTACTAATATTGTTAAATTATAATAATTTAAAATAATAATTTAATAGAATATCAAATAGAAATAGTCAATCAAATTAACCATTTTTATATAATAAATGCAATCACAATTATGATAAATGTAATTAAATTTCTAACATTCTGTATTATATAAATTTAAAAAGTATATAGTTCGCCGCTAGGTGACGCACGCGGTACCTTTCTCCTAATGCAATTTACACTCCAAAGGTTACATAAGCAGACCACCCACGGTGACAGAAACTGAATCAGTCTATGCTATCGTATTGAGCTTTCGGGACATATGTATTTCTTATTACGTCTTAAAAATACATTTTAGCTGTCATGGCTAAATTTTAGCTTCGGTAACGAATTCTTTTTAAGAAAATTTATTAAATCCAAAAAACTAGCTCTCTGCCCGGGAAAAAATGTATATATCTAATTATATACATAAAATCCATACATAATTAGATCTACAAATTTATACAAAATTATATATAATTAGATATATACTTTTTACAATACCGAAACCATAACCGGAAACCATTAAATTATTTTCGTTTTACGATTTTCTTTCGGTGTATTTTCGGTTTTTGCAATTTATTTTTACATAATATAATTTTGTAGATCTAATTATGGATTTTGACCTGATCTAATTAGATCTAATTAGATCTACAAAGTTATACAAAATTATATATAATTAGATATATACATTTTTTCCCGGGCAGAGAGAAAAGTTTTTTCAGATTTAATAAATTTTCTTAAAAAGAATTTGTTATCGAAGTTAAAATTTAGCCATGACAGCTAAGATGTGTCTTTAAGACGTAATAAAAAAATACATATGTATTTCTGGTTTCTGTCACCGTGGGTGTTCTGCTTATGTAGCCTTTGGAGTGTAAATTGCATTAGGAGAAAGGTGCCGCGTGCGTCGTCTAGCGGCAATCCGCGAACTACATACTTTTTAAATTTATATAATATAGAATGTTAGAAATTTAATTACGTTTACCATAATTGTGATTGCATTTATTATATAAAGATGGTTAATTCAATTAACTATTTCTATTTGATATTCTACTATATTATTATTTTAAATTATTATAATTTATAGTAAAATTTGTACCCTATTTGGCACAACTATATGGTTATTTACACTAACATTATGGCAATAATAACTATAAAAATGATATTTGCAACTATAATTATTTTACTATGCAATTATAATTGCAATTACAAGATACTTTTCTTTTAGTGTATATGCACACATAATTAGATATAATCCCATATAGCACAAAATCTTGCAGTTATCTTGCAGTAACGTGGCAGAGACATTACAATCTTGCAGATTGCGAGTCAATGTCTCTGAAACATGGCAGAGACATTACAATCTTGCAGATTGCAAGTTAATGTCTTTGCGAGTGAGTCCCAGATGCGCACAGTAATAAACGGACACAGCAAGCTGAGTGAAACGGACACAGTAACAAACGGACACAGTGCGAAACGGACACAGTAACAAACGGATACAGACCAAATGCGCACAGAGCGAAACGGACACAGACCAAATGCGCACACTGCACATGCGCACAGACCAAATGCATACACGGAAAGTCGCAAACCCATGTGATGCAGTGAATGCTTTGCACGCACACACACACACACACACACACACACACACACACACACACACACACACACACACACACACACACACACACACACACACACACACGGGGAGGTGCAAGGGGGGCCTTCGGCCCCCCTCCCGCACCCACCCCGTCCAAGTCGCTAACCTATGTGGACTTTACTCTGCTTGCAATGTACATGGATTGCATTTGGTCCGTGCGCACGTGCAGTGTGCGCATGTGCAGTGTGCGCATTTGGTCCGTGTGCATTTGGTCCGTGCGCATTTGGTCTGTGTCCGTTTCGCACTGTGTCCGTTTCGCTCTGTGCGCATTTGGTCTGTGTCCGTTTCGCACTGTGTCCGTTTCGCTCTGTGCGCATTTGGTCTGTGTCCGTTTGTTACTGTGTCCTTTTGTTACTGTGTCCGTTTATTACTGTGTCCGTTTGGTCTGTGTCCGTTTGTTACTGTGTCCGTTTCACTCAGCCTGCTGTGTCCGTTTATTACTGTGCGCATCTGGGACGCTCCCGTCTCTGCAATATTGCAGTGATCACTAGTGAGGGCGCGTGTGTGCCATCGCAGCGTTATTGTATAATTGTATCGGAATAAATCGAAGTAAGGTGTACACGTGTTGGTTACTATAATCAGATTCTTTTACTTTATTACTTATTCTCGTTGTGCCTGAGTGTAGTGAATTTTAATCGAACAAAAAGCAAAACATTCATCGATTTGCATAAAGTAAGTAAAATAATTATTTTACTTAAGTAACTCCTTTAACAAAGCAAACTACTTTGAGGTTAGATTGCCTTGGTATTGCTTGTACAATAACATTTTTTGTTACATTACTTTATAAGTATAGTATTAATATATTTTTTGTTTTATTCACGGTAAATATCTCATATGTAACAAATATTAAGGTGCAAGGTACAGAAACGCATACAAGTGTGAACGTTGGTCCGACGTACGGCAGGTTGCTTTTGATTATTCGCCACGCGGTTAATGAAGTAGATTGCCACAACGGTCTGCATTGAATCTTGGTGAGAAATATACTTTTTTCTATTAATTTAATATTTTTAGCTCTACTTCATTGATACCTTTCAGACATTTATTGGTCGGAATAATTAATTTACTATATAAAATAAAAATGTTTATTTTTTTATGTATTATGGTATCATTCATAAATTAATAATCGTTTTTCAGAATCAACAGAATTATATTGATACCCAAACTATTTTGTTATTGTAAATATTATAATGAGAATTGCACGAAAAAGTAAACAGTCTTTATCAAAAAGGCACATTAGGCGTATTATTGCGGAAACAACAAATATAGAATTTGCAGGATGTTCACTTCCAGTTCAGACTATTACAAATAATTCTGATAATATAGATTTATTTGAAATAACAGATGTAACTGATGTAAATTACATAAAATTTCCATCGCAGAGTATAAATAGTACCATTGTTAATAAAAAAGATGAAACTTTACCTTTACATCATGAATTTGACAGTAAATCTGAAGAACAATATGGATCTATTGTTGAACAAGACAATAATGATAATTAATGGCCTATAGAAAATGCTATCACTAAAATGATAGCAAAAAATGATAATATAACATCCATTAATCTTCTTATAAACATTGATGGACTTCCATTGACAAAATCCTCAAATTCTACATTATGGCTGATTTTGTGTTCAAGTACAAATGATAATGCAGTGTATCTTATTGGAGCTTATTTTGGTAATGCAAAACCTAGTGATTCTAATACTTTTCTACAAAGCTTAGTAAATAATTTTATTCACTTAATAAATGAAGGCTTTCGTACACGCGATAAAATAATAAAAATCAGTCTGTTTGGCTTAATTTGCGACGCTCCAGCCAAAGTATTTGCTTTATGTATAAAGAATCACACCGGATTTCATAGTTGTACAAAATGTACAATTAAAGGGACATTTTCACATAATAAAGTTTGTTTTCCAAGTAGTAAAAATACATGTCATTTAAGAACGGATCAATTATTTCGTGCTAATGCTTATAAAAATTTTCAAACAAATTATTCTATTCTTAATAACATTCCCGGATTCTTACCAATATCTCATACTCCACTAGATTATATACATCTTTTATGTTTGGGAGTTGTTAAAAAAATAATATTTCTTTGGATAAAAGGACCACTTTCCGTTTAGGCTCAAGATTACTTACAAAAATATCATATTTATTAATTTCACTTAAAAATTCTACGCCAAATAATTTTGTAAGAAAACCAAGATCTCTGCAAGATGTAAAAATGTGGAAAGCAGTGGAATTTCGAAACTTTTTGTTATATACAGGACCCATTGTTTTACGTCATGTATTACAAGAAGACATATACAATCACTTTATTACACTTCATGTAGCAATAACGATCCTTGCAAGTCCAAGTCTGTGTTTTGGTGAGCTCATTATATACTTATGCAGAAGCTTTGCTCGAGAATTTTGTCGTTTCATTTGAAATATTATACGGAAAACAATACATTTTACATAATGTTCACAATTTATTACATTTATGCTCAGATGTGAGAATCTTTGGTCCATTAGATAATTTTAGCTCATTTCGATTTAAAAATTATATGACGATAATAAAGAAATTAATAAGAAAAAAATAAGAATACACCATTACAGCAACTGATTAGAAGATATCATGAAATTGAAAATATTTGCACTGCAATACCAAGATATAGTTCTGATCGGAAGTTATATATTTGCAAAGATATACATAATAATGGTTCCATTTCTGATATCAAACCAGATGAGATAAAATCGCAATATTTGCGCTTGACATGCGAGCAATTTGAAATACATTGTACCAAAGCTAGTGACAACTGCTGCTTTTTAAAAAGTGGTGACTGTATAATAGTACTTAACATTATTGAAGTCAAAAATAGTGATATTTATTTAATAGGAAAAAAGCTTAAGAATTTAAAACCTTTATACGTGTTACCGTGCAAGTCTAACGAATTTTCTATTACAGTAATGGCAATAAGCAATAATAAAACTTACGCTTACCCAATTTCAGAATTGAAGTGTAAAACATGGAGAATGCCCTTTGGAAATGATTTTTCTGTATTTGCAGTTTTTTCTCTAATTCATTCATAAAAATTTATTATTTAAATAATAAATTTTCTAAAATAATAAATTAAATAAAAATAAAATTAAATAAAAATAAGTTAAATAAATAATAAAAATAATAAATTATAAAAATTAGTAAATAAAATAAAATAAAAATTAAATAAAAATAATAGAAATATATATAATAATAGGATAAATTTTAAACAATAATAAATAAAATAATATAAAAGTCAAATAAAGATAATAAAAATAATAAATTTAAAAATTTTTATTTTTTGTATTTATAATTAAATTTCGTGCATTCTACACATTTATCAATATTTACAATATATTTACAAGGTATCTAAGACGTTATTATTATCCAATTGTGATGGAAGCGATTAAGAAATTCATCGTAGCGGAATTTGCTGATGGTCTTCAAATCATACCTGCAAAATGGCTAAATACCTCGAGAAACAAATGTATCTGGCCCAGTCATTACAAAACAATGCGCCGTTTACATTCAGCGATAATTACAGAAGAGCTGCCTAAAGATGAAACTGACTGGGATAAATTACTCATAAAAAGAATCTTTGGAAGCGCAGGTAATACCCATAAAAGTTATCAATTATTGTACACAGATAAATAACAATAAATTACATTTATAATATATTATTTATTTAGACACTTATGAAAAAGCCATGGAGAAATTAACACTAGCGCAAGATACATCAAATGTAGATACTGGGTTGTCATCTGACGAATTAAAACAGCGCAACAAAAAAAGGAGGCGTGAGAAGGCTAAACGAAAATTGTCCTCTTCATTGGAAGATGATTTACTTTGTTTTACTGAAAATAAAGAAAATTATCCACACGGGAATAAACAGCTACCACCATTTCCTGAATTGGACAAGTTTACACAGAAAAAACAAAAATCTTAGCCACAGCAAAATCTTGTTCATTATGAGGTAAATAATAATTAAACTAACTAGTTTTAATATATAATACTTTAAGTCTTTAAGAGATACTGCATTTTTATTTGTGAAAATAATATTTTTTTATAGGCCAACGCAAGCACGAGTGCACTAACTGAAGCAGAAAAGTGTACAAGTACCAAACAAATTAGTAACAACCAAGAGGAACGAACAAATAAAAATGCTGTGATTAATGGTAATTCTTCTAGAATAGATAATATCTATCTCTTATAAATGCAAAAAGTAAAGGAATACTATTTATTTAAAATTCATATTTTTATCGTTTATCATTATTGGAGTGCGAGACTTTGTGGTGTCGGTGAGCCGGGCCTTACCCCTATCACGACCGGCAATGTCGCGGATAGCAGCGGCGCACATGCGCTGCTTGTGGAGGGGAGAACGCCGCGTGCGTGACCTACCTCACTCTCTCGTCGTTCGTATCGGGACGTGTTCGTATCGGTACTCTGTACGATTGAAGTATTTTTGTGTTAAGTGTTAAAGAGGAATAAAGAGTATAGAGAAACCACATGCAGGATCTTTTTCGCAGCACACCCTCGAAACCTAATATCCTTCAATCATATCAGACCATGATATTTAAGACCGCAGTTTAATATTATCACATATTATTATTACAATAAATAATTTATTCTTACACAAATGTTTTTTTAGTTCCTTTAGAGTTTCAGAAACAAGTTGTGTCAAAACTAAATAAATTGATTTACAAGTTAAGTACAATAGAAAATCGCCTAGATGAATTAAAAGAACACGAATTGTCTGAAACTTATCAAACTGATTGTACTGAATTAGAATCTTGGCTCCCTGTAAAAACTCTAGAAGAACTTACAAAATTCGAAGAAAAATTAAAAGAAACACATTTTAAAAATCAATTGGTAAGATGTACACATAATATTAAAACTTGCTGGTAATATTTATTTAATGTTTATATTATTTGTTTTTCTTTTTTAGTTGAATACCTTAAAACTTCTTGGAGGAACATCAACTCATGTAATGATAGGCAATGTAATGAAAAAAATACTAACCAACGAATTGTCGGTTAAATTTAGTTGGGCCGGGATGAAGGGAAAACAAGCATTTAAGAACCAGAGTTTGATGAAAATTATTATGCGTACGTTTTCTATTTTTCATTAGATATTTTTATATAAAAAACGTTACCATTTTGTCTCTTTTCTCAATTTTGAAATATTTATTTACGTCGACAAATTATTTTTCAGAATCAGTTCGACTAGTACCGCAATACAGTCAAATATTGGACTCGGAATTAACAGAAATAATGGCAAAATGGCTGGCCATTATGGTTGCAAAGAGAAAGGTAAATATTATTTAAATAATTTTTATAAAAACTGCTTTATTCGAGACTGTATTAATTTATTTGATCGTTTTTTTTTTTTTCAGAAAACGTACTTCAATGGATCATTGAAACTGAAAAAGAAATATGCAGCTAGAATCCTGATTTTGTTTAAAACATTTACGTTTTTTCCTATAAATTTTATATACATGTAATATTTTATATGAGATTTTGGACATCAATAAATTTAAAAAGAAAAAAAAAATTTTAATACAATAGAAATATTATTTTTACTGTTTGTTGCAAATACATTCCCCTGCAACATAAATGCAATATTGCAAAGCAATATTACCAAAGCGGACATTTTTTCTTTGTCACAATATTGCTGCAACGTTGCAGCTACATTGTGCAATCACTCTGCAATATTACAATATTGCGGTGCAATATTTCTGCAATCTTTCTGCAATCTTTCTGTGCTATATGGGATTATATGTTTTTAAATACAATTAGATCAAATTTTTAATGGGTTCCATTTAATGAATCACATTTTTGTGGTAAATATGGTAAATTAAAATAGATTTTTATGAATAAAAGATTATTTACTTATACTTGTATTCATTTACATAAACATTTTTATATAAAATATTTTATACATATATAAAAAAATATTGCTCAAATTTTGCAATAAAATAAATCAACATTATTAATAAAAAAATTGTTTAATTAGAATTTGTCTGAAATTATATAATATTATAAATTATAAAATTTATAATATGCAATAGAAATTAATCTTCCCTGATAGCACACAGAGTTCAAAAAGAATTCAATTGTATGTTACCAATTATGTCACCAATTATGAATTCTTTTTGAGATCTTTTTTATAAAAATAATTCTTTTTGCATCTCAAAAAGAATTCATAATTGATGACATTTTATTGAGTTCTTTTTGAATCTCTGTGCTATCTCTGTGCTTCAATTATGTGAACGATAAACTCAGTGTACGCGCGCATACATATATGAAAATAAAATTACTTATTCTATAATATAAAAATGGTATTTTTATGCAAATTTAATGCAAACACATTATTATATATACTTTAATCAAACATAAAAGTATATATATAATTATATCTAATTTAATACAATTACATATAAATTTGTATATAATTTAAATTGAAAAAATTCTAATATAACTTTGAATAATATAATATTAAGTTATAAATATTTTGATATAATTATATATAATTATTTAATCAAAAATAAATTCTAAAATAATGCTGTATAATTCAATATAGGTTGTAACCGTGCTCGCGAGCGACGGCCAACTTCGCCCCGTCCCTGGTTGCGGCCCTGAGCCGCCCGGGTGTCGGCGCGACCGTTTCTCGCAAGGTTTTCTGCAAAAATATTCGATTGGGCGCCAGGTACGTTAAGCGTACCATTCTTCTCTTAATCTACGGGGGATTGCTCTTAAATTGACTAAGTCACGAAAAGAATAAGCCTCGTAAGCGACCGGGGCGTTAGCGGCTCCGATAGCCAGCTACTCAGCCCTAAAATGGCAGAGGGGGAGGTTCGGTGCGGGCGGATGGAATCAGGAAGGCGAGAGAACTATTACGACAACGTAAATTTAACAATAAGATTAACAAATATATTTAACAGTGGACGATACAAGATTATACAGCTCTGTTGAGCGGCGATTGTGGTTAGCGCGCGTTACATGCAGACGACCGCTTGGAATTAAATGTTGCGAATGCAGGATAATTAACGAACGGGTTATTCTGCGTACGCGGGAATTCTCCGACTTGCCTATGCTCTATCCAGCGTCGTTGGGGGAACGCCAAACTCCCGATAGGATAGCGGCTTCGCCAAGGACGAACGGGACAAACAGTAACTCCGAGCCCGCGCGGCACGCGACAGACTCGTGCTCTTCTGCACGTTAGAGAATCTCGCGAGCAATATGCGCGATAATTATTATTCGTTCGCCAACGAGGCGGTACAGGACAATTATATAAAATTTTACAAGAGCGCAATTGCAAAAGGACTCGCGATATAAATGCGACAAAGTAAATTGGATTTTACTACGTTATAAATGCGCGACAATTCACAGTGCGGTGTACGACAATAAATCGCGATACGATTACAAGACGAAGATACAATTGACTCGGTTGCGGATTGGGACGCACACGCAACGAAATTATAATACGACACGAACAGCATGCGGCGAATTCACGCGGGCGAGAGCGATCGGGCGAGGTAGCGAGGCTCCAATAATTTCGCGCTCTTATTTACTCAAACGCCGGAAAATACAGCAATAATTTCGCGAATTTTACGCGACTCGCCCAATCGCGAAATCGGTGGCTTTACAAAGCTATCGTGACGCTCGTCTCACCAAATCGCCTACTCCTCGTCTGCCTCGTCCGGATCGGGGTTGCGTCCGGTTCCTGCGTCCTCTCTTACAAGATATCTCGGCTCGGGATCTGGATTGCACGCACTATTCAATATAACGTCTGCAGCACGAGTGAAGAATCCTGGATCCCGCGGGGGCCGCGTACGGTAGTGCCTCGCGCCAAGTGTACGCGCGCGAGGCACTATCGTGCCTTTATTTATATGAGACGCCGTTTGCGAGATTTCGTAGATTATCGGATCTCAATAACGGCTGAATCGATTGATTTCTAAATAAGAGTAGAGGTAATAGGCGGGTTCTGAGCCAGACAATGGGGATGACGTCACTAGGGGGAAGGAGAGGGGGAAGGGTATGTTTTCGAAGATCCTTTGGATCCGCCGCCTCGCAGGTGTCAGATAAGGGAAGGAGTTTCATAATATCTTATATATATATATTTATTTATTTTGTAAATTTAATCTTTTTTTATTACTGTGAATATTGATATTTCCGGTTCCCAAAAACATTTAATACGTAGTCATTTTATTCGAAGATATGTAAGTACACTGCCGAACAATGATTCGACCCATTCCCTAGCGAGTTTATCTAGGACTTGTTCTATATAAATTTTGCTAGGATGGAATGGGTTGAATCATTGTCCGGCAGTGTACACAGATTTTCTTCGACTCGAAACTTTATCGTCACATCGATATTAAATTTTATTGCATTCGGATACTTTTGCCGACGTGCTCGACGGAAAAAGCCTACAGTTGCGTTTGATATTACCCCAAAATAAAAATTTTTCGATACAATTGAACACGTTTTCATATGTCGAAGCCCATAGGCTTATTAGTTGTAAACAAGTATCATGGATATATATATATGGCGAGACTCTTAGAGTAACTCTTAGACCAAAAAGATCAAGCGTTCGAGATCGCAGCTCAGTCGTCGAAGTTTTTCTGAAAGTGAAATTTAATTATTAAAATATATTGCAAGATGCGTACTGTACAGATTATATATCCAGTAGAAGGTGTAAGTATAAGTGACAGTGCAAGTTTTATGTGCGGTAAAGTGTATAGATTTAATAATAATTTTTAAAATTTTACAGTTTGTATACGTAGACGAGACACCAATTACAGGTGTCACATTTGCCAATAGTATTACGGTACCACTACTTCCACAACAAAATCAAATGTATATACCATTGAGTAATTTAATTTCGGTGCGCGGTTCCGTAGGACCACAGGTAAGTTGTAGATTATTCAATTTAATGTCATTATATATATATATATATATATATAAAATTATAATTACAATTATAAATTTTTTACAGCCGTGGTTTCCCTACGCTGATATACACATCCCCGGCTTTATCAATATCGAAAAGAAAATCTGGACGCAATACTTTAGGAAGATCAATCAGGACCATAATGATGATCTAATAAACCATTCTTATGGAGAATTTGGCATGGCCGACGTATTTGATTTGCGCAAATTGTTTAATATGGAGCCGCTGGTTGACGAGGATTTGGAAGATTGGAGTCGCGATGAAATTGCACCGATTAATGAGTCTGGAGCCTCTAATCAGCGATTTAGAAATTTAAGAATAGTTTTTTTAAACAACATACATTTATATTTTTATATTTATACTTTTGCATTAACTATTTTTTTTATTTTATATGTAATAATTAATTAAGAATATATGTTATTTAAAAAATAAAAAATAAAAATAAAAATTTAGTCAGTCTCTCTTACATTTGTCTACTCATCACCATACTATCCTTTCACTTTTTATCTCGTATTATTATTATTATTATTATTATTATTATTATTATTATTATTATTATTATCATTATATATATATATATCATAGTTGACATGTTTGCTGAAAAACTTAAGAATACGTTTAATATTCACTCTCCAAAAATTTCTTTATTACGATTGAGCATATGTCGAAGCTCAAGCGGTCCACAGACTTCAAAGATCACGTGACTATTTACAAATAGTATGGGTATATATGACGATACCCTTAAAGCATCCCTTTAGAGCTACGGATCATAGGTTCGAGTTATAGTCGGTTTGTCAAAACGTGAAACCTACACAAATTTTCAACGCGGGTTAAACGAATCTGCGTTTTTTTTACATATAATGGAAAATTTCGAACAAGTAGAACGCGAACTCTTAGAACAAGTAAATGGAGTTGCTACATTGAGCGAATTTTTTACATGGCTACAACAATGTGAGGAATGCATCGAACAGCTCGGGGAACGCAATCGTGCCAAGCGTCTTCGACTAGCTGTTGGACAGAGACAATCTTTGGTAGCGAGAATCGCGCGACTCGAGGGTGAAAAAACGCGACTGCAAAGACGTTTTATACACGTAGGTGGTAATTACGCGAGCACTAGTGACAATAGCGATAACGCGAGACTTGAGTGGCGTGAAATAGATACTGCGTTCAAGAGCCGTATCTTAACCGGTGTAATAATTAATGTGCATCACATCGAACCACGTCAATTTTTAGAAGAAGCTAAAAACATTGTGCTCGAGCGAGTGCAGGAGGCAATAAACGTACACGATAGTGTAAAAGTAAATACTGCATTCAATGGCGAATTCGTAGCGGGGGATAAACGTGCCAATAAGAGTGTGAATACAAAAAATTATGCATTCTTCCAAGTATCAGATTTAAACGAATGGTACCAGCGATATGTTATCGAGGCCACGTTAGCAAAACTCGAAGAATTCCAAGAGCGTGACAGCGGGTGGGCGTTGTCGCGTATATTAAATTTAACTGTAAATATAAATAAATACAATCCGATGCGTGCGGGATGTCAGATTACATTACCGAAGCATATTATGTTAAAAAAAGCGGTGATTAACGTGCAATCAGAAGACAATGCGTGCTTCGCATGGTCGGTGGTTGCTGCTTTGCATCCTACACAAGATCATCCTGCTCGGAAATCATCGTATCCGCATTACAGTGCGATTCTGAATTTCGGAGACATAGAGTTTCCAGTCGCGCTGAAGGATATTAGAAAATTTGAACGACTTAACAATAATATTTCAATCAATGTATATGGCATCGAAGAGGATAGATTTGTCCCCCTGCGACTCTCCGACGAAAAGAAGGAGAAGCATGTAAATTTGTTATACATGCAAGATAACGAAGGCAACGTGGGACACTTCATGCTGATAAAAAATTTATCCCGACTTATAAGCTCGCAATTGAGCAAGAATAAATGTAGAAAATACATTTGTGATCGGTAAGTAATAATTCATTTATAAAAACGTGTTTATAATTTTATTAAATAGTAAAAATAAAATTTCTTTGTTATTCGCAGGTGCTTGCACTACTTCGATTCCGAAGAAAAATTACAATTGCATGCTGTAGACTGCCATCGGATGAATGACTGTGCCATACTATTGCCGAGTGAACAGAAAAAGTGGTTAAAGTTCCACAACCACAAGAACAAAGAACGGCTTCCCTTCGTCGTGTACGCTGATTTGGAGTGCATACTGCAAAAGACGCAACCTGACACGGAGCGAGAGTCGTATACATACCAGCATCACCAGGTATTCAGCATTGGATATTACGTGCGATGTTCATACGACGACGCGTTATCCGTGTATCGGTTTCATCGTGATCCCGATTGCATATCATGGTTCGCAAAACAATTAGAAGAATTGGCGCATAACGTTAAGGCTCGTTTATCCGCTAATGTTCCCATGAACACGTTGTCGAAGGAACAGTGGCAGACGTACCGTAGCGCGACGCATTGTCACATCTGTGATAAACCGTTTACGCCAGATGATACGCGGGTGCGCGATCATTGTCATATAACCGGTAGATATCGTGGTCCCGCGCATTCAAATTGTAATCTAAATTATAAAAATTCATTTTATATTCCAATAGTTTTTCACAATTTATCCGGTTACGATTCACATTTTATAATAAAGGAAATAGCAAGTGCGTTCGAAGGCTGCGTTAATCTGCTACCAATAACAAAAGAAAAATATATTTCTTTTACTAAATTTGTTAAAGATACTACCGAAAAAGACTCGCGAAATTATATAGGGTTACGATTTATAGATTCATACAGATTCCTTAACACCAGTCTCGATAAATTAGCATCGTATCTCAATATCGATAAATTAAAAATTGTACGGTCTGAATTTGCAAACCTATCTAATGAAGAATTTAGTTTATTAACTCGAAAAGGTGTATTTCCCTACGAGTACGTAGATTGCATAAATAAGCTGCAGGACACGTGTTTACCGCCGCGCGAATCATTTTTCAGTTCTTTGACTGGTGATACGGTATCTGAGAGCGATTACGTGCACGCCGAAAACGTCTGGAGGCGATTCTCCATCCATACCTTAGGCGAATATAGCGATTTATATTTGAAAACAGATGTTTTATTATTAGCGGATATTTTTGAAAATTTTCGCGACACGTGTATCAAAAGTTATGGTCTCGATCCCGCGCATTATTACACATTACCGGGTTTCACGTGGGACGCCATGCTGAAATATACACGTGTCAATTTTGAGCTACTTACAGATATCGATATGGTATTGTTTATAGAACGCGGTATACGTGGCGGTCTCAGCCAATGTTCAGGCAGATATGCGCGAGCTAATAATAAGTACATGCAATCGTACAATTTATCAAAACCATCGTCATACCTTATGTACTTTGACGTCAATAATTTGTACGGATGGGCAATGTGTCAACCTTTGCCTTACGCTAAATTTCAATGGGTTGAAGATATTTCAAATTTTGACGTAAACGCGATTGCCACAGATTCGCCCACGGGTTACATTCTCGAAGTCGATATCGAGTATCCTCAGGACCTTCACGACGTGCACGCCGATCTACCATTCTGCCCAACGCGCGACAAACCGCCCGGTACGCGAGAGGAGAAACTGCTTGCAACTGTTTACGATAAAAAGCGTTACATTATTCATTATCGTAACCTGCAGCAGTGCATGCGCCACGGTCTTCGCGTAACACAAATACACCGCGTATTACAATTCTCCCAATCTGCATGGCTTTGCGAGTACATAGAATTAAACACACGATTTCGAACCCTCGCGAAAAACGACTTTGAAAAAAATTTATATAAACTCATGAACAACGCAGTATTCGGTAAAACAATGGAAAATGTACGCAATCATGTTAATGTAAAACTTTTGACGAAATGGGAGGGACGGTACGGCGCGGAAGCAATGATTGCTAGACCGAATTTTCACAGTAGAAGCATATTTTCAGAGAGTTTAATCGCTATCGAATTGCGTAATCTCGAGGTAAAATTCAACAAACCGATCTACGTAGGGATGTGTATACTCGACATATCAAAAATCTGCTTGTACGAATTTCACCACGAGTACATGTTACCGCTGTATCGCGACAAATGTAGAGTTATGTACACCGACACCGACAGTCTCGTATACCACGTCGAGTGTGAGAATATTTATGAAAACATGAGGCGCGATATTGCCAGATTCGACACGAGCGATTATCCGATCGACAACGCGTACGGTATGCCTCTCGAGAATAAAAAAGTACCAGGTTTAATGAAAGACGAGAACAATGGTGCCATCATGACAGAGTTCGTTGGACTTAGGGCAAAGATGTACGCGTTGAAGGTGGATGGGAAAAAGGATACTAAAAAGGCTAAAGGTGTCAAGAGCAGCGTCGTCGCGCGAACTATAACATTTGACGATTACACGCGCTGTCTCCACAACGAAATCGAACTGACACGTCGCCAGTCATGTATACGATCCAAGTTGCACGAAGTATACACGGTATCCGAAAAGAAAATCGCTCTAAGTCCGTACGACAATAAACGATATCTAATACCAGATTCAACCGAAACGTTGCCGTTGGGACATTGGCGGATACCCCTATAATATATATATATATATTGTATTGTACACGTATTTTACATTTTATATAATGTATTTTACATTTTACATATATTTATTAATTTTACATTTTGCGATTCAAGTATTTTATACTTTGCGTTTTATGTATTTTACATTTTACATGTATTTTATAATTTTTCATTTTGTGTTATATATATATATATATATATATATATAATACGTTTTACACTTATTTTGTATTTTATATTTCGGCGTTTCATGTATTTCATATTTCACACGTATTTTATATATCTAAACTTATATGAAATAAGATTTTTTACATGTATTACATATTAAGGATGATGGAAGGATAATAAAGATGTTTTTTATTATTATGTGTCACAAACATTTATTTTTATATAGCTACATTGTATTTTTATATGAGTATAATAAAAAAATTGCATGAATTAAATGACATTGTCTTTGTGTATCCATGAATTATGCGATCCATCGAATCCTAACCACTTTACGTAGACCTCGTCACCCTTCCTGCGCAATATTTTCTCCACAAGAAATACATCAGGATGAGTCGCACGATGCAACTCGTGCTCATAGAACGCTCCAGCTATAGATTTTCCACGATAATCCTCGAGTAGATAGGTTACGGGATTAGTATGTTGCACTTTAATAATCTTAAACACCTCGGTTGTCCAATTTGGCGTGTAACCCTTCTCAAAAATCGTCTTGTACTTGCTCACGCGTACTGAATCGCCCATTTTAAATCTCGCTGGACCCGCGATCTTTATAGTGCTGTATACTGTAGCCAAGAGTCTTTTAGCCACAGCGGGGGTTACGTCGATGGGTCGCATACCGATAGTTCGATGCTTTCGAGTATTGTAATTCAACACGAGACGTGGTAACAGGTCAATCCACTTGTAATTGCCGTAGAGTGTAAATTGCTTCCACATATCGTTCTTCAGCGTGCGGTTAAACCGCTCAACGACCGACGCCTTCATTATAGAGTACGTAGAATAATGATTGATATCATGTTTTTTCAAGAGTTTCTGCACGTCGGCGTTGTAAAACTCCTTCCCCATATCGGTTTGCAAGTTTTTCGGATGTCTACTGCTCTCTCGCATTATCTCAGCAATAGCGTTAGCCGTCTCACTTCCACCCTTGCTCTTGAGCGGTATAGCCCACGCATACTTGCTCAACACATCGATGACAGTGAGTATATAGTGATAGCCTTTGTTGAAACGCGAATACGGATGCATCTCGACGATATCTGCTTGCCACAAGTCGTCGTATCCTCGAACTATAACACGTCTTCGTGGAAAATTTCTTCTTGCAGGAGCGTGCAGTTCCTCGACGAGTCGCAACCTCTCAGAACTAACATGTCGATCGGATTTTAATGATCTCATGTTTGTTTCACGTTTGTTTAACGTTTGTTTCACGTTCTTTCACGTTCTTTTACGTTCTTTTACGTTTGTTTCACGTTCTTTCACGTTCGTTTCACGTTCTTTCACGTTCTTTTACGTTCTTTTACGTTCTTTTACGTTTGTTTCACGTTCTTTCATGTTCTTTTACGTTCGTTTTACGTTCTTTTACGTTTGTTTCACGTTCTTTCACGTTCGTTTCACGTTCTTTCACGTTCTTTTACGTTCGTTTTACGTTCTTTTACGTTTGTTTCACGTTCTTTCACGTTCGTTTCACGTTCTTTCACGTTCTTTTACGTTCTTTTACGTTCTTTTACGTTCGTTTCACGTTCTTTCATGTTCTTTTACGTTCGTTTTACGTTCTTTTACGTTTGTTTCACGTTCTTTCACGTTCGTTTCACGTTCTTTCACGTTCTTTTACGTTCTTTTACGTTCTTTTACGTTCGTTTCACGTTCTTTCATGTTCTTTTACGTTCGTTTTACGTTCTTTTACGTTTGTTTCACGTTCTTTCACGTTCGTTTCACGTTCTTTCACGTTCTTTTACGTTCTTTGTTGTTCGTTACCGTCCGTATTGATGTTCGTTGTCGTTCGTTAACGTCTGTATTGATGTTCGTTGTCGTTTATATTATCGTTCTTTGTCGTTTGTTACTGTTGTTGTTTGTTTATTATTTCTTTCTGTCGTCCTTCAAAAGCCATTCTTTGTCTTCAGGTATTGAACGATTAGTTAGTCGTTCATAGCCATTTCTAGCCTGATTTACAACTGTTTTGTAGCTATCCGATAATCGTTCTTGAGTCGTTCGATAGCGATCTTGTATCGTTTGGTAACTACCTGACAATCGCTCCTGAACCGTTTGTTGTTGATTCAGAAATTTTTCGAAATTATTCGTTAGACGTTCGTAACCGTCTCTTCGTCGTTCATTGCCGCTCATTGCTGTTCGTTGTTGTTTCTGACTCAGCTTTTATAATCGTATGTTGAAGTTCGTTTATCGCAATCTGCAACGCTCGCACGTCCTTCTCAAGTGAAGTCAACCTCTCGTCTGATTCTTTTTGGTGGTTTATCAAGGTTTTAATATACTGATCCACGTATAGTTTGTTGGCAGCGTCGGTATTAATTTCAGGCTGCGCTAGACGGCGAATCTTGCGCAATCTCGCGTCAAAGTCTGTTACAACGCAACACAGAGCGTTTTCACGCACATAATTTCTCACTATACCGCTCCAATGATGATACGAATCGTCGGTGTCGTTTCTCAGTTTGAATAGTCCAAATTTGTCGATCGGCATTTTTCGATATGAGATGACGGCGATCAACTGATTCGTTTCAACGTTCTCTACGTTAATTTATAATAAGACCAGCCTCGCGAAGTTCCTCGATGATAGACAACATCTCGTTGTCGTGTGCGTTGTGACCAGCTTGACGCGAAGCTTCGAGCAATCGTATGCGATCCACTAGCTCGTTAGGATCATCCCAGTGCTGGTAATCGATCGCGTTATCATTTAATGTCATAGCGTTAGGTAATCCTTTTCCAACCGTAAATTCTTTTTTTAATAACGGTGAAATTACATATTTATACTTGTATCCCTTGTTGCTCAATAATCGACCGTGTGCAATGTGATTGCGTTTATGTGCGTTTGTAGCCAGCAATATGTTTTTATACTTTCGTTTATCATTTTCCGTGTAAAGAGAATCATCGGGATATCTCTTAAAGATTAGCTCGTAAAGACCAGGTGTGCCAACGTAGCGCATGCCATCGATAATTATGTTATCTTCACCGTCCACGTCAAACTTTTTACTACCAAGCATCATTCCATTCTTGCCCAGATAAACACCGTACACGATATCTATAATTTTCTCTTTTTCACCACGACCGCTGAGAAAATCTCCGATGTACTCTCGACTTAGCGGACCAAAGTGCTGTAACAGCGCTTTTCGACCCTCCAACGTTTGCATGTGATTTCGAACGGTCACCGCAAATGAATCGTCCACAGTTTCGAAAACATCATCGTTTTCAAGCAATCTGGGTATCGTTGGGTTTGCAGTTACCGTACGCGGCGTGGACGCTATTGTGAGCAAATCCATTGCATCGTTTGACATATGCTGCTGCTGCTCTTGCTGTATCGATGGTAAATCTACCGCGTCGTTTAATGTATGCCGCATAAGTTTGTACGATTCGTTTAAGGTGTGATCCATCGAAGTGTTTTTTCGTTTCCTCTTTATCTTACTCTGTATCGTATCTTTCTGAGCGAACGATGTTTCAACGCTTACATCATCATCATCATCACGCGGTTCGTCTTTTATTGTGTGTGTACTAGAATTGTCAATGATCTTTTGCAGCGGCTTAATGAGAGGCTCAAAGTGCCTCTTAGCCGCGATATCCTCCTCGATCCTACCGGTCTTTAAGGCACGATGTTTTTTTCGAATCGATTCACTCGTTTTCTCAATTTCCCTTACAATTTTTTCACGCTCGTGTATATCTTTGTTCCCAGCCATGTTGATGTTTGTCCAACGTTAACGTATCGATAACAACTAACCGCTTCGTGGTACCGCGAACTCGTTAAATCCTCTTCTGTATCGCCCGTTAGCAAGTTCACTGTCCTTGTCTATCACTAGAAATCCATAATCATGCTGCCAACAATCGCGGCACAATGTATAAAAATCATCGTACGTCATATCGGTATTCACGTGATCGTTGTATACATGCTTTAAGTTCGTATTATCCTGTTTGAACAGGATCAGTAGGTTCGCGTTGTCACGTATAAGATGTTTAGGTATTCTAGCATACGTCTGACAGAGATAAAAGCAGTCGACATTTGAATGTCTGCCCATCGCAAAGTATTCTCTTATCGTATCTTGCTTGTCGCACGCTACGTCATCAAACACGAAGATTGAGTTTGGACGCGCCTCGCTTGGAGGAATGACATCACTATTATTAGAGAATGTAAAGTAACCGATTTCATCGATTGGTGTTAACAAACTCTCCAAATATCGATATTTCGGCTGTTGCAACGATTTCGAGTACACGTACACGTTTTCGAAACGTACGCCGTGCGGACTTTCCAACAAGCTTATGATAACGTTGGTTTTACCACAATTCGAGGGTCCGCAAATAATCGCACGTATAGTACTCGGTAGCATTTCGCCATGCTTACGTTTCCCACCGCTATCTCCCATTAGTGACAACCTGTCATCATAATTTGTAACGCGTATCGCCAGCGGTTGTCGTACGAACTTCATTTTTCTACTAGATAAAAGGGTAAGATCGAACGCCTATTTATATGCGTGCAAAACCGCGAATCGTTCAGTAGCAAAGATGTTCGTGCTGTTATCACATCCCTCCGATATTCTTAATTTAAGCATCGCTCAGTTGCAATTTATATCGAAACCTGTTTTGTTACAAGTGTGTGGTAACTACCTCGATCACGTATGGCATAAACTTCCAAAACATATAAAAGCGGATTCTGAAGTTCAAAGCTATCGCCGCTGCAACGAGCATTACAATCAACCGTGGCAAAGAACGCACATCGACGGTCCCGCACCGTTGATAAAGAATTGTAGCGAATGCCGACGGGTTGTGGTTTATTAAATCACGTGATCAACGCGCTTCCTTTTGAGCTACATATCCCTGGATATCAGTTTTGCGGTCCAGGAACGCACTTGGAAAAGCGATTAGCCAGAGGTGATCAGGGTATAAATCCACTGGACGCAGCGTGTCGTGAACACGATATTGCTTATTCTCAAAACAACAATCTCGCTAAACGACACGTGGCGGACAAGGTACTCGCCACGAAAGCGTTAGAACGTGTAATTGCTAGAGATTCAACTTTGAAAGAGAAAGCTGCTGCTGCTGCCGTTTGGGCAGCTATGAAAGCTAAAACAAAGATTGGTATGGGCATGAAGAAGACGTCGATGAAGAAAAAGACAACAAAAAAGAAACGAGTACTTCCTACGGTGAAACGAGGCGGTATGTTACCGATTCTACCGATATTGGGTGCGCTCGGATCCATGATTGGTGGAGCGGCTGGCGTGGCGAAAGCGGTGAACGACAGCAAAGTCGCGCGACGACAACTCGAGGAGCTGCAGCGTCACAATCGCGCGATGGAAGGTCGCGGACTGTATCTTGGTCCGTACACAGATGGACGGGGGCTGTACCTCGCTCCATACAAATCTGGAAAAGGTGTAACATCGAAAGAAAAAAAAAAAAAAACATCGAAAAAGCGTTAAAAATGCCCGCGGGTGCAATGACGAATGTACAACTGCAGCAACTGGCTATTCGTATGCGTATTCCATACTTTAGAGGAGTTTTCATGCGTAACGCATTACCGATAAGCAGCCCGTGTCAAAACGAGAGCGGTATCGTAAATTTGGATGATGTAACGGGTCCCGGTACTCATTGGGTAGCCTATGCAAAGAGGAACAATCACGTGATATATTTCGATAGTTTTGGCAACCTTCGACCACCTAAAGAACTTGTACGATATTTCGGAAACGATGTGACAAAGATAGAGTACAATCGAACGTCCTATCAAACCTACAATCAAAGTATTTGTGGACAACTGTGTCTACAGTTTCTTCGAACGGTTGATGCGTATGAATTTAAAGCTTGACAACGTGCTATTTAACTCAGTATTCGTTGGACGGTTTTTCAATCATGTCGCTAATACTTACGCTCACCGGAAAGAGCAACGTCCTCGCTACAACCTATTTTCCCGCCATAGATTTGAGCGATGACGATTATGAGCTCGGTCTCATGAATTTTGAGACTTACAACACAATTCCCAACGTAAATGCTTCGAATAATAAATTTTACTTTGACGAAGATGATGTGGAAATTACGATTCCCGAGGGATCGTATGAACTACAGGCTATAAATAAATTTTTGAAACGTACAATTCCACTGAAACGTCGGCAACATGCGATTAACGATGATGATAAAAAAAAACATGATAACGACGGTGACGATGAAAATGATGATTTTCCGATAGTGCTCCGCGCTAATAACAATACGATGAGAAGCGAGATAAAGTGCGCTTACAGAATAAATTTTAGCAAGCCCAACAACATTGGATCGTTGCTAGGATTTTCTTTAGATCGTATATTACCGCCGCATAAATGGTACAAATCGGACTTACCGATTAACATTATCAATGTAAATATTATCCGCGTAGAGTGTAACGTGACTTCAAGCGCATACAGTAACGATAAGCGCGTGCATACGATACACGAATTTTCTCCGAACGTTGCGCCAGGATATAAGATCTCGGAAACACCGTCGCAGATCATTTATCTACCGATCACCGCACGGAGCATTTCAGATTTGATGATACGCGTCGTCGACCAGCACGGACGATTGCTTGATTTTCGAGGTGAAGAAATTACCGTCAGATTGCACGTACGACGACTACGACGATAACGCATGTGTATGAGATGCTCATATTGAATGGACACGTGAGAGATAACACAACATTTACAAAACCAACATTTACAAACCTGACATTTAGTAGTAAATTTCAACCACCAAGAAAAAACGGTTGCATCGCGAAAAAGAAACTTACCGCGTCCAACGTTGCATTTCTACAATCTTTGGGATACGCTGTGCGACAATGACTAACATCTTAAACATCGAGGATGAGCCGATCTTTGACGATCGTATCGTTAAGATTGAAAATCACACGTACAATCCGTTCGCCAACACAACATTCGAATACAGCGATGAGATAAGAATACCTATACAACAGCAAGATTTATACACGTTACCGTCCGAAAGTTTTCTATACATCGAGGGAAAACTTACGATAAAAAAACCGGTTGCGGGATCTGATGTGACATTGGGGAATAATTGCGTCGCGTTCATGTTTGATGAGATTCGATATGAACTCAACGGTGTGGAGATTGATCGCAACAGAAACGTTGGAATAACCAGCGCGCTCAAGAATTATATTACTATGTCATCCGACAGAATTATGATTGCAAATAACGCTGGTTGGGAGCCGTGGAATTCTCCGAATGGATACTTTAATTTTTGCGTACCGCTCAATATGCTACTAGGATTTTGCGAAGATTATAGACGCGTGGTGATTAACGCCCGTCATGAGTTGATCTTGATACGCTCGCGCAACGATAATAATTGTCTAGTTGGCGATCCGGCGAGAGAACCTGAAATTGAATTATTCAAAGTACAGTGGCGAATGCCACACGTGCTGCTGAACGAGGTAAATAAACTGTCGATGCTGCGCGCTCTAGAAAGCGGGCGATACCTCAGCATGGCTTTTCGTTCGTGGGATCTGTACGAGTTTCCGCTATTACAACGCACAACTAAACATTCGTGGGCCATCAAGACCGCTACTCAGCTCGAGAAGCCGCGTTACGTCATCTTCGCTCTGCAGGCTGGTCGGAAGAATGTTATGCTCGATGACGCGAGCCGATTCGATCATTGCAAACTAATGAACGTAAAACTGTATCTAAACTCGGAATGTTATCCGTACGATGATATGAATCTGGATTTCGATAGAAACAGATGGGCAATTCTCTACGACACGTACACACGTTTTTGTAAAAATTATTATGGATACAATTATCTCGAGCCGAATCAAACTGTCACAAATTTTCGACATAAAGGTCCGTTTGTGATTATCGATTGCTCTCGACAAAATGAATCGATAAAGAGCGCAACTGTGGACGTGCGCTTAGAGTTTGAATGCAAAGAGAACGTGCCTGCGAGTACCACCGCGTACTGTCTCATCATACACGATCGAGTGGTTCAGTACAACCCGTTGACCAATGTTGTGCGCAAAATTACATAAACAACAAAGTGACGACGCCAGAAGACAATGAATCTCTAAACAAAATGGATATTATGCATGTCTTACGTTATCAGAACCATGTAAACAATTGTGCTTTACAAATGTATTAAAAAAATATATTTAATTGGTCTAACAATAAAAAAATATATATAAATTTTGTATTTTATTTTATCCTCCATATTTCCTATTTTCCATTTTATTAGTTAACATAATTTTTATTTTGGTATAATAGGTAGGTAGGTCGGAAAAATAATTATAAAAATGTTTTTTTTTAATTTTCACACCAATACATATTTATTAAAGAAGGTGTATCATATAAATTTCTTAAATTTTCACACAAATACATATTCATTTAATTATTACACAAAGCATCATATAAAATATTATTCACGCCATAGGTCATCAGTTCGCAATCTATGATACAAGTTTTATCGTATCTTTCATTTAATAGCTTTACAGCATCGTGCTTAGTAGTAATATAATTTTGGCGTAAAAGACTTACAAAATGCTTATACTTATCGCTTACACTATATGTTTTTTGATGCAACTGGTTATATACATACTCAGCACAGTGTTCGAGTTCATATAAAAATAATATCGTTAACGGTTTCATATATAAACTGGTATTAAGCAGCGTTAATTTTACAATATTCTCATCACGTATTTTTACTATTTCTATTACTAAATCGCAAATTACAAGTCTTGAAGATGGCAAAGTTGACCGCACGAGTCGTTCAATGTCCGCACGTCTCTCGATGAATGCTTTCCATGTTGTATATGGTAAAATTATTTGGCTGCCCTTGTTGTTGCCAAGAATCATCTCCACATATGACATGGACCCCACACTGATTCCGATGTCCAAGTATTTGTAGGCTGTGGTAGTCAAGGCAAATCTCCTCCCCAAGATATGTGGAGTATAGCGCAGCTGCGATAATGTTCTGTAAAAAGAATATATAGCGAGTTATAAAAAAATGTAAAATAAATATGAAAAAAGAATTTAAAAGTTATAAATACTTACGGTTTATTGCACGCTTCATTTTGCTGGATCGGAACGTAATAGTTCATCTCGTACGTTTTTTGAGAGTCTTTCCCCAGTTGTCCGAGCGGTAATGTTGCCGAGAACCTTTGCTATCCGTCTTGTAACGAGCGATTGATGTGGCGATGATGCTGGAGCTCTTCTTCTTATATGCAATACCCCTCCACATGTTTTAATGGCTATGGTTGTGACTATGGTTGTGTGTGTGTGTGTGTGTGTGTGTGTGTGTGTGTGTGTGTGTGTGTGTGTGTGTGTGTGTGTAAGTGTGTGTGTGTGTGGTTGCAAACTGCGACTGTGACTTTAGATAAACTTTTTTTTATTTTTAAGATAAACTTTTTTTTTATTTATTTATTTGTATTTTTATTGTGCACAAACTGGGCACATGTCGTACGGAATTATAACAAACATAGGCTGTCGGCAATTTGAGCAATATTTACCGTCCAGCATATCAAACGTATCCGTCATATGCTTGCGAAAAGCAGTCATCATGTTGAAATCCGTATCCGCGATTCGCATAATGCATTCGGCACATGCCGAATACGTGCCGCCCGTGGTGTAAAAAAAATAAATCGCGCAATGTTTTTTTTGTCCAGTTATTGCACGCACTTCTTCAGGCATTAAATGTTTTTCTGCAATAGTTTCACGGAAATCGTCACAGTCGCTTATATATTGGCTGTCGTCGGACAGCATACTCTCTTCATCTTCATCCATGATGTGTTCAAAATTGATAGCATCCAATGCATTTTCATGAAATTCATCCACGATGCCTAAAGCATCTTCATCGTTCATTTGGTGGAACATATCTACAACATTTCTATGTCTATTTATATTGTTGCCGTCGTTATCTTCAATATTTAAAATTTCAATATCGCTGTCGTCATCTGCGATGTCGATAATTTCTATTTCGTGGATATTAGCCATTTTGTAGAAAACTCTAACGTTCACTTAACTTAACACACTTTTAAAAATTTGTGTAGATTTCACTTTCAGAAAAACTTCGACGATTGAGCTGCGATCTCGAACGCTTGATCTTTTTGGTCTAAGAGTTACTCTAAGAGTCTCGCCATATATATATATATCCATGCTACTTGTTTACAACTAATAAGCCTATGGGCTTCGACATATGAAAACGTGTTCAATTGTATCGAAAAATTTTTATTTTGGGGTAATATCAAACGCAACTGTAGGCTTTTCCGTCGAGCACGTCGGCAAAAGTATCCGAATGCAATAAAATTTAATATCGATGTGACGATAAAGTTTCGAGTCGAAGAAAATCTGTGTACACTGCCGGACAATGATTCAACCCATTCCATCCTAGCAAAATTTATATAGGACAAGTCCTAGATAAACTCGCTAGGGAATGGGTCGAATCATTGTTCGGCAGTGTACTTACATATCTTCGAATAAAATGACTACGTATTAAATGTTTTTGGGAACCGGAAATATCAATATTCACAGTAATAAAAAAAGATTAAATTTACAAAATAAATAAATATATATATATAAGATATTATGAAACTCCTTCCCTTATCTGACACCTGCGAGGCGGCGGATCCAAAGGATCTTCGAAAACATACCCTTCCCCCTCTCCTTCCCCCTAGTGACGTCATCCCCATTGTCTGGCTCAGAACCCGCCTATTACCTCTACTAATAAGTTTAATGGATAACTTGCATTCGATTTATATAACAAAAGTGTTTTTATTTTTCCGCTACGTGACTTACGAGCGAAGATATCGCGATTTAAAGTTTCGTATGAAGAGTAAAATATAAAATATTTTTAAGAAACGTCGTAGTCATTTTTATTATCATCGTCATCGCCCGGGACAGATGGTGGGGATTTGTACTTTTGCTTTTTGTGCGATAGATGGTTTTGAACGTGACAGGGGCACAAGAATTGACAAAAAGTGCATGTTTGTGTCCGCGGAAGAACAGAACGAGAAATTACCTCTTGATTGGCGGTCGAATCCGCCTGTCGAGGTAATGGTTAATTCCTAACAAAATTACCTTTTTAAAAAAAGTAAAAAAAAGGCGCCAAGTGATTGGTTCTTCCTTTAAGCAAAAAAAATTATTGGATGGTTCAACTTAAGGGGTAGAAATTCTAGAATAAGGGAAAGAAAGTTTTATGCTAAATTTTTCATTTTTTCACGTCCATAACACATCTTAAAACTTTAAAGGCGTTTTTTTCGAAACATGATTTTTTAAAACGGCATGCAGTATAATTCCAACAATTTTCATTCTATTTACTCCAAATTTTGACTGTATCTTTAAAATAACATTCCGAAGAGAAGTACGTACGGAATTTTCAATAAGTTGATTTTAACATTATTTATTGACAAATAATTGTCCTTTTTTTTGTCAAAAATTGAACTTGTTACTTTAAATGCTCGCCAATCACACAAAAATTAATATTTTCAAAGTCCCCTACGTATACTATCTAGCTATACTCATATAGATTAAGAGAAAATTTTTTGTTTTTTTCCAAATTCAAATTTGCATCAGTTACACTGCGTGCCGCAAATTCAACGTGCCTCACGAGAATGACTCCAGCGTCGCCATTTTGTATTATTTTTGAATAACTATTTTTTTTGAATACTTAAAGACATGATTAATAACATCCTTGAATATTATTATCCTCTTACTTTTCCTTCCATTAAAAAAAAAATGGCAAAAAAACGCTTTATTTTAGATTTTTACAGTGGTGTTATCCTTTAAGTAATATAAGGAAAAAATCACAAATTTAAGATAAAACTTTTAATCAAATTCAACCTAAGTCGTATATACTTTTGGATGGTTCAACCTAAGTATTATATACTAAGTATGTCAAATTCAACCTAAATAATATATTCTAAATGTGTCAAATTTAACTTAAGTAATATATATTTATTTTTATACAAAATAATTTTAATTTGGCACTACTGTATGAAATTTTAATAAAATAATCTTTTTCCCAAGAAGAACAAAAAATATATTTTCTCTACAAAAAGTAATGATATAAAGGAAATGCGCTAACTATAAAAATAGATGTTCATACGAACTAGAACATCTATTTTTACAAATATTAATTATACCAAAAAAAAAAAAAAAAAAAAAAAATTATTTTTTCTACAAAAGTAATGATATAAAGGAAATGCGTCAACTATAAAAATGGATGTCCATACGAACTAGAACATCTACTTTTACAAATAATTATTTGTACAAATATTACAAATAAATATTTTACTACAAAAACTTGGCACCGCTAAACCGAATAATTTGCCAGCCCTCTTTCTTTTTTTTTTGTGTGTGCATCTGATTTGAGTGCGTGCGTGTATGTGTATGTGTGTTAGTATATAATTTGTTTATAAGGAACCGATTTTAAATATCTCAGTCTCTTAGGGCCGTTTGTTCCAACTTCTTGATAAACTTACCTACCAGGTAGGTGTCTATCTTCATTCCTTTTCTTAAATAAATAAACAAACATATATTGATAGGTTACAAAGAAGCTTACAAAGAAGTTGGAACAATCGAGCCTTATGCGTGCGTATGTTCGAATATGTCTCTCTCTTTCTCTCTCTCTCTCTCTCTCTCTCTCTCTCTCTCTCTCTCTCTCTCTCTCTCTCTCATGCGTACGTGTATAATGTTACGCGTATATAATGCCATTGTGATTTCTATTGTAAAAAATTGTAATTTTAAGTAATTATTATTTTATTATGTAAGTTAAATTGTAAGAAAGCGATTTTGTATTAAAGCAAATTATTTGGTTTAGTGGCGCCAAGTTTTTGTATTAAAATTTGTATTAAAATATTTATTTGTAATATTTGTACAAATAATTATTTGTAAAAGTGAATGTTTTAGTTCGTATGAACATCCATTTTCATAGTTGGCGCATTTTCTTCATATCATTACTTTTGTAGAAAAAATTAACTATTTGTTTTTTGGGAAAAGAAAATTTTATTAAAATTTCATACATTTGTAGTGCCAAATTGAAATTATTTTGTACAAAATTAGATTTTTGAGGATGTTTAGTGCGCGCGTATACTTGGTGCTTTTTTATACATTTTTTTAAAAAGGTAATTTTGTTGGGATTTTACTCATTTTGTAGTGCCGGATATCTCATTTCTTTTTATAATATATATGAAGATCCTTAAGACAATTTTAAAGTCTATACCTAATTAAAAATCAAGATTTAGATTGAATAAAAATAACAAAACAAAGGTTTTATTTTTTTTCTGATTACATTTTATTCAGATTGAATCACGAGACACGGTAGTGTCTCGCGCCAAGTGTTACGCGCAGCGCGAGACCGCCCGTGTATTTTTACGCGAAAAGACGACTTGCGTGCATCCGAGATATCAGATTCTCAATAATGGCTGAACTGATCATGTTCTAACTAGGCTCAATCAAAAGTTTGGGTTTGATTTGTATCAGAAAACTGTTTTTATTTTTACTCTACATGCCCTACGAGTGGAGATATTGTCACGCAAAAACCGAATTTTAAATTTTTCATTTAAGATACGTCGTCGTCACTCTTTATTCTTTGTCCAGTACATGAAATCAACACTAGAGGGCATTAATATTTATCTGTGACAGATCTCTTATAAAATGTTGATGTATACTATATTGATATGATAAATCAATGTCATTCGTGATATGATTGTTTTTGACAGAATAAAAAATAAATATTAAGTGATATATCTGTAAATCTTACGGTTAATAATTTCTTATAAGAAGAAAAGTCTCGTAAAGATCCGATGAGAATACGCGTTCGTAGTCGAATATATGCTTTGACGTTAGCAGACGAGTTCGCGGCGAGTTTCACATGATATATAAAGTGGACAAAAGTAATATAGATAAAGAAGCTCTACAGGAAATTACAAAGCATGCAGTATCAGGAAGTTATATAGTAGAAAAAAATTTCACTATACCTTTAGTAAATTTTACTAAATTTACTAAAAGTAGTAAATTATCAATATATATAATAATTTTTTATTGCAAAAATATATAATATTTTAAATAAGAACTGCAAAATGCGTAATACCCAAACAAAATTATCTTTTTTAAAAAAGGTAAAAAAAGCGCCAAGTGTGCGCGCCCCTAAAAAAACTATTATATTAGGTAAATTGTCTTACTGTCCTATTGTTTTATTGTCTTCTCTACACAAATAATGATATAAAGTAAATGCGCCAATTATAAGAATATTTATACAAAATTTATTTATTATAATTTTTTATTAAAATATTTAACAATAAACGGACTTGATGATGAAATAATTGAATGATTAAAATCAACTAACGGGATTATATTGAAGCAAAAACTTGGCGTGCCCGGGTCGCATTTTTTCAATATTTAAAAAACTATGTTATTGATATCAATAAGTATATATTGATATCAACCGGCGATAGCGCGACGGTTTGGGATTGGTCGCGTCGTATGGGCGGCGCTGGGATTGGCTGCTACGGGTGTGGCGCGTGCACGCGGGCGTGATCGCGGGACGGTGAGCGCGGCGGATTTCACCGTCGGTTGTGTGCTGGGTACGGGGTGTTTGAGATGTTTTTTCGGATGTGTTCTGGTGAGGATGGCTGACCAGTAGGCCCTGGTCGAGGCGAATTTCCCCACACCTCTGCAGCCGTTGGGGATGCGTTAGGATAGGGTCGGAGACGGGGGCTAGCCGGTATATCTCGGCCGGGGCGGGCGTAATTCCCTCACCTCGGTAGCCTAGTCTCGGATGAGCGGAATCTGACTTCGCTTTTGGACGGCCGAGGGCGATTGCTCAGACCTCTGCGTCGCGGCGGAGTCGGAAAAGGAGTCCCGATTCTTGCCCGTCGCTCTCCTTTTATACCCGAGCGGAGTGGAGGTTCCTCCGCTGTTCAGGTAGTGGGAGTATGGCATCGGGAAGGATCGTGGGGTGTTCGGAGTCCCAATCGTTTTATCGAGCCGGGACCGTTTCTTGTTTAAACGATCGCCCTCGGCGATCGTAGCATGCTAAATGAACGGGCGTCGATGCGCCTGCGCGGCCTGATAGATGTGGCACGGTGTCGTCTCGTGCTCGCTGGCGCGAGCATGGCATGTGCTTGTGGTAGTACTTAGGTGGACGCGTAGCGCCCGTCGTCGTGATCGACGACCCGACGGTGGTTTGTCGCGGTAACGGTGTTGCTCTACGAGGCACCGTTACACATTGCATTTTAACGACCCGGGCACGCCAAGTTTTTGCTTCACTATAATCCTGTTAGTTGATTTTAATAATTTAATTATTTAATCATCAAGTCCGTTTATTGTTAAATATTTTAATAAAAAATTATAATAAATAAATTTTGTATAAATATTCTTATAATTGGCGCATTTACATTATATTATTATTTGTGTAGAAAAGACAATAAAACAATAGGACAGTAAAACAATTTACCTAATATAATAATTTTTTTTAGGGGCGCGAATACTTGGCGCTTTTTTTACCTTTTTTTAAAAAAGGTAATTTTGTTCGGTTAAAATAACAAAACAAAGTTATATAAGTTTTATTTTTTTTTTGATTACATTTTAATTCATTTTCATAATATGCCTATTACATCAAAGATGGAAATACGGCTGTGTTCAATTAAAAAATTAGTATAACACTATGTGTGGTACAATTAGATAAGTATATTACACAAAATTTTCATTTTTTATTGAAAATAAGTATTCAGAGATAAGTTAATACTTTGTGTTATGGTTTATTTTTAGTTATTATATTAAAAGAGAAGAAAAAAAAACTTTATTGGAATCTAAATTAGAATAAAAAAAGAAAAATGAGTGGACGAGTAAGAAAAGAGAAAGAGAGAGAAAGAGGGAAAAAAGAAGAAGAGAAAATTAGTAGTTAAGAAATAATAAAAAAAAGTAAGAAAAGTAACATAAAGTTATTTAACATGTAAATAAATTATGATTATTGTGCTAGAAAGAGTAGTATTGTTAAATTGAGAGAGAGAGAGAGAGAGAGAGAGAGAGAGAGAGAGAGAGAGAGAGAGAGAGAGAGAGAGAGAGAGAGAGAGAGAGAGAGAGAGAGAGGGAGGGAGAGGGAGAGGGAGAGGGAGAGGAAGAGGAAGAGGGAAAGGGAGAGGGAGAGGGGGGGAGAGGGGGGGAGGAAGGGAGAATAGTATTGTGTAGTAATGTCTATTCCGAAACAATTTATTATAATTAATGCAATTTTCTTTATGCATTCAAAAAGATTATATTAAAAATTTTTTTAAATTTGTAGTTAAATTATAATTGTACTTTTTAAAAAATGGCGCTGATGAGTGAGAAAGTGTAAAAGTGCGCTCCGGAAGAAAAAAAGGAAAAGTGAGCAGTGAGGAACTGGGGGGAACATGATGGGCACAGTGATTCGGATGGAAGAGGCTGCTGAGGAAATGAAGGAAAGACGGAAGATCTATGAGGAAGGAAGTACGACAGGAAGAAATTCGGAGTGAAACAGAGGTGAGAAGCGAAAATGGAGTGACGGGGAGAGTACAGTAAAGAAGAGGAGATGGAGAGTGCGCTGGAGTACGAAGGAAGTGCTTAGAAGGATAGGATAGATGGAGTTGGTAACGGGTGTGGAGACGACACGAGCACTCGAGAGGCAGATAAGGTATGATGAAAGTCAAGAGAGGGCGGGCGAGACAAGTTGGTGCGGCTTTATCGATATATCGATAAAGGCTAGGAGGCAGTAATTGGCGGAAGAGGAGAGATGTAATGTGGCGAGTATCGATAGAAATAAAGTATCGGAACGACAGGAATCGAAAAGGATCGCATGGTTGGAAGATACAGTAATGGCGAAAAATGGCGAAAAAGAAAACTTGTGCTGGGAACCGGAACAACGAGAGAAGTACGAGGACGGTGAAAGAAAATGAAAAGGATATGAGCAAGGAGATGAAAGAAGAGATAGCGGGGATAAAGGAGGAGCTAAGAGGAATTAAAGAAGGCGTAGCAGAACTCGTCAAGATATGCAGACAATGGTACGAGGAAGAGAAGACGGACAAGAAAAGAGAGAAACGGAGAAAAAGAGAATGGGAAGAGAAAAAAGAAGACGGGGGAAGCAAGGGAGATAGAAACAAGGAAAGAGATAGAGAAGAAGACGACTGGTAGAATGCAGTGAAAAGGGATGTAGATAGAGAGAAAGAGGATGTTAACGAGAAGGAAAACAAGAAGGAACAGAGATTAAGGAAGAAGAGTGAGACAGCAGCAGAAGAGAATTATAATGAGAGGAAGGAGAAAAGAAAAAGGATGCAGGATAAGAGAGAGAAGAAGAAAGAGGAAAGCAGAGAGTCAAGGGAGATAAGCAGTTCGGAAGGAGAGGAGCTGGCAGAAATGGAAAGAGGAGAGAAGATGAAGAGGGCTAAAGGGGAAGAGGAGCAGACCGACAAGAGGAAAGCAAAGGAGGAACTAGTCAAAACGGAAAACATAAGCAAAGAGGAGCGTCAGGAGAGAGAGAGACAAAAAGAGGAGGCTTCGGAGTGCAAGAGAGAGAGAGAAAAGGAGAGAGAAGAGCAAAGAGTCAAGGGAGAGCAGAGACGCGGAAAGTGGGGAGTCAGTAAGCAAAGAACGAAGAAAGAAGACGAAGTGGACAAAAGGAGAGATGGAGCAGACCAGCGGGAAGAAAATGGAGAAGAATGGTATAGCCAGAGTGGAAAGAGGAAGTATAGAGAAGCGGAATGAGAAAGAGACAAGGAGAGAAGATGGCGGAGAGCAAAGAGAGGGTAGCGGTGCAGGAAGAGAAGAAATAGCAAGCAGATGGAAGAGAAGTGGCGATGTGGAAGGTGGCATCCGAAGGAATAATGTGCAAGGAGAGGCTATACATAAGTTGTCGCAAATACGCAGCTTCGAAATGGTTAGATAATAAATCACAGTTCAGATCGCCGCCAATAATTACATTTTTATATAAGTGAGACACTTTGATAAGGGACGCGACAAAATCGTGCAGGAGACAACCTTTGGGCCTTCTGTAGACCGACGCGAACAAGACTGATTCATTATGTGTGGTGCGTATGTCTAAGATTAAGTACTCAGGTTCGTTGACGTAACCACCGGAGGACATGGCTATAACGGTTCTAAGCAATTTATGAATGTAGCAGGCAACGCCACCACCGCGACAATTAATCCTGTCATTGCGGATCAAAAAATAATCCTCGAGAGCCATCAGGTCATCAGAGACACCGGCATGGAGCCAGGTTTCGGAGACAAAAATAACATGATAATACGCAGGGTGGAAGTGTAGCCTTAAGAAATCAATATGACCACGTAAAGAATTGGAATTAAATTGCGCTATTCGAAATTGAGTCACGCCAGCACCATCATCCACAGGAAACACCGCCCGAACAGAAGTCGCCCGTCAGATGAAGCTGATCAAGATCGCTCTTAGAATCAATATTAATGATGGGCTTACCATCTGATTGTCTAACGTAAATGCGACCACCCTTAACCCAGACATAAGAATAGAATTTAGCCTTGGCTGTTCGCTTGGTAAGTTGAAGTAGCTCATAGATTTCTTTAGAGAGCAGCTCATTGACGAACACACTCCTGCCCGAATTAATGCCACAGACTTCCCGCTGAACAAGAGAGAGAGAGAGAGAGAGAGGGTGGAGGAGCTGACCAGAAAGAAAAGGGAAAGAGAGAAGGAAATAAGGGGGGGAAGGAGGGATAGGGTGTGCGAGAAGGGGTGGGGGTTACGAGTGTGTAGTGGCCGCCAAGAGCCAGGTCGGATCGGAGGAGAGATGAAAACGTATGTGAACGCTCCGTGAAAAAAGCGCCATTGTGACTCCCGTGTGGAATACAATAAAGCTTCTATTCTATTCTATTATAATTGTATTTTTAAAATTATGTTTATTGTCCTTTACAATTATTGATAATAAACCTATTTTGTCCATGTTTTACTTAATGCTCTTACAACATATAATCATGTGCCGGCTTGTAATGGTGAACAAAGCATGGCTGTCACAGAAACTTCTCAAGTTTGCCAAGCCGGCACATGATTATATGTTCCAAGAGCATTAATTAAAAACAAAATAGATTTATTAACAATAACTGTAAAATTTTGAATGTGATCTTTGTGAATGCATGAAAATTTTTCTTATAGAAATTTTAAATCCAAACTAAATAGTGAGCATTGTAGCATTGGCAGGAACAAATTATTATTATCCAGTATTAGTAGCTTTGTCAGTAACATTGTAGAACTAGTAGCTTTATAAGTAATGTTGTAGAATTAGTGATTTTGTACGCTTCCTGCTGCTCTCCCGTCAACTTCAGCTTTTTTAAAATTGGCTTAAGTCTAAGATACACCTTGACAGTGTAAGATTTGTAATTCTTTTTCTTTCTTTTAAAACTGAAAAAAGAAACATAACACAAAGTGTTGATCTTATGTAATGGTGAACAAAAGCGTGGCTGTCATGGAAACTTCTCAAGTTTGCCAAGCCGGCACATGATTATATGTTTCAAGAGCATTAATCAACAAACAAAATAGATTTATTATCAATAACTAAAATTTTGAATGTGATCTTTGTGAATGTATGATGAAAATTTTTCTTACCATTTAGAAATTTTGACTGGAACAAATCATTACTATACAATACTATACATTACTATACAAAAGCTTTGTAAATCACGTAGAACTAGTTGCTTTGTAAGTAAGGTTGTAGTATTAATGATTTTATACGCTTCTTGCTGCTTTTCCGTCAACTTCAGCTTCTTTGGAATTGGCTTAAATCTAAGATACACCAGTGTAAGATTTGTAATTTTTCCTCTTTCTTTTAAAATTAAAAAAGGAAACATAACACAAAAGTATCAATTTTATCTCAAAATAGTTTATTCTATACAAAAATGAAAATTCTGTATAACTTATCTGATTATGCAAGGTATATTTCCCTCTACAATGTAATCCACGATGTACTCCACGATGTAATATGCATAATTATGCATAACACTAATAAAATCTAACTCGCCACTAACCTCGAACACGTCTCTAACTTCGAACTGTCACACGATCGACATGCGGCGGCGCGGACTTGATCATCAATCACGATACACAGGGTGCGGGGAGACGCTATTAACGCTACCAGCATCAGTCCATCTTCATTACGCATTAAAAGTAGAACAAGGATAAACTGATGCTGATAGCGCTAATAGCGTCTCCCCGAACGCACCCACAGGGTGCGTTTCCTTTCATGCTTATGGTCATAGAACTTATATATGGCGCACGGTGCATTGTTCATCCTTGTTTGTCAAACGTTTGTGCACAAAAGATAAACGAGGATACAACAGTACAAATCCCCACCATTCGTTCTAGACGCCGGGCGACGACGACGATAATGACTACGACGTTTCTTAAACCAAATTTACTCTTGAGCGAAAAATTCTAATCGCGATATCTCCGCTCGTAAGTCATATAGCGAAAAAATAAAAACACTTTTATTATATAAATCGTATGTAAGCTATCCATTAAGCCTATTTAGAAATTAATTAATTCAGTCGTTATTGAGATTTGATAACTACGGTCTTCTCGCAAACGACGTCTCGCGTAAAAGAAGTACGGTGGTGTCTCGCTGCGCGTACACTTGGCGCGAGGCACTACCGTAGATTTGTTTTTTATTCCTGCACTGCTGCACTAATGCAATAAGTTAGAATGAGAAAAAATATATTTGTCTTATTCTAACTTATTGCATCAGTGCAGCAGTGCAGGAATAAAAAACAGACCTCGTGCCTCTTGATCTGTGGCAAATTTCGCGATGATGATGTGACAGTTCGGGGTTAGTGACGTGTTGACGTGCCTGAGATTAATTGTGATTTTAATTTTATGTATATTATAAATAAGTAAATATATTATATATTAATTACATTACGTTCTTAATTAATTAGTTAAGAACGTAATAATAAATGTAATAATTAACGTAATAATAACGTAATAATTAACGTATTGTTACGCCCCTGCCAGTTTGATTGGTCAGCTGTTCTGACCGATCGATATATTGATTTTTCCGGGAGGAGCGTTGTCAATTGTCGTCGGCTTGACAACGCCGATTAAACTGTGAATTGAATCTCGGTCTCGCGCACGAGTAGACGTGTATTGCCTGTGTCAGAATAAATCCGCTTGTTTATTAAGAATGAGAGAGTGTTTTATTCATTTCCGCGGGCCCGCGCGTAACATTTGGGGGCTTGTCCGGGATCCGTTTGACGGATCCTGCAAAACGCGCGCGAATTTGGGTGATCAGTGCGCGGAGTGAAAGAACAAGAGAGCAAAGAATTTGAAGGATGCCCATTCCCCGTTCCCCTATGGTGACCCGATCCCACGCTTCTGCCGCTGCGGAGGGAGACGGAACTCGGAGTGGGAGATGCCGGGAACCGTAAAAGCGCTCCTGGAGGAAATGCGGCTGTTACGCGAAAGCCTGGCTCGGAGAGAGGAGGAGCAAGCCGTGACGCTGCGACGACACAAGGAGGAACTGCGCCTTATACAGCTAAGTCTTCCCAATAATGTTTCTTTATCCGAGAACGCGGATGGCGCGGCACGAATGTCCGGAGCGGACGTGTGCGCGTGCGGAGATGTGCGTGCGAGCGGCTTAAAATTGAAACCCGACATCTTTGACGGGTCGGCTCCGTTGCGCGAGTTTCTTACTCAGTTTTTGCTTGTCGCGGTCGCAAATCGTTGGACCAAAGCAGAAAAGGCGGTTGTTCTGTTTTCTTGCTTGCGAGGGAAGGCTCGCTCTGTTTTGGACTCTTATGTCGACGGGATAGACTCTTTCGCGGAGCTCAAATCTAAATTAGAGTTGCGATTCGGGGAGAGTGAGCTCGCGCAAAATTTTTACTTACAATTTACAAATCGAAAGCAGAATACGGGCGAGGATTTTGCGATGTTTGGCGCGGATCTAGAGCGGCTTTCGCGGAAAGCTTATCCTGAGTGCTCGCACGGTGCGGGATAAAATAGCTTGTTCGCAATTTGTTGCCGCGCTTTCGGAGGGATTTATTAAGCGTACTCTTCAGGTGGAGGGGATAGCTTCGCTTAGGGTAGCGATCGAACGCGCAAAAACATTAAAATTAATAAATCTGAGTAGTTTTTCCGCAAGGGCGTCGGGAAATTTCCGTTTCGTTTGTAAAGAGGTTTCAAGGCAAAAAAGAGAGGAAAGCGCGTAGGAAGAAATGTGTTGATTGGAAAGTCAGAGCCCAAATTCTTTAGAAATTAAGACAGTTAAAGTTAAGTGAAATTGTTTTTGTTTTCTGCCTTTGTTTCTGTTTAATTTTTCAGAGACTCTCGTCGTGAAGGGGAAGGCGGGCCGGGCGAAGGATTCTCTTGGAAACTGTTCCGTGAGATCTTCAAGGATGACCCTCTCTGTCCACGCGGGAGAATCTTTTAGTTATTAAGAAGAAGTTTTTGAACCGTGGTTTTCCCGGGACAAAGGGCAAATGCCGAGGCAGGGACTTGAGGAGTCCTTTTAGGACGACGGGTCCACGGTGGTTACCCCCCTCTTGTCCGAAAAAATGAAGAGAAGGCACCGCTGAAGAGGAGTTTCTCTTCGCGGGATCGACCTTCTTTCTGAAGCTTTGGAGAACTAGCTATTCTTCAGAAAAGAAACGGGAAGAAAGTCCTTTCCGAGGCTGGATGTTGAAACCTGAAACGGCAGGCTCGGTAACTCATACAGCAGTTCGAAGTAGAGCAGGATCGTGGTTCTTGAAGCATCGCGGCTGGAGAGGATCCCGAAGAGGATCTTTGCGGAAGAAAGTCGGATGTTGGGAGCCTGGAACGACGGGTTCGGTAACTCAGGCAGCAGTCTGAGGTAGAGCAAGGTCGTGGCTCCTGGAACATCGCGGGCTTGAAGATTTTATCATAAAGCTGGATGTTCGAACTAGAAACGATGGGTTCGGTAACTCTGGCAGCAGCCTGAGGTAGAACAAGATCGTGGCTCCTGAAGCATTGCAGCTAGAAGTTTTCTTCGATACCTAGTTGTCGGGACGACAACTTTTGAAGGAGAGGATCAGTATTACGCCCCTGCCAGTTTGATCGGTCAGCTGTTCTGACCGATCGATATATTGATTTTTCCGAGAGGAGCGTTGTCAACTGTCGTCGGCTTGACAACACGCCGATTAAACTGTGAGTTGAATCTCGGTCTCGCACTCGAGTAGACGTGTATTGCCTGTGTCAGAATAAATCCGCTTGTTTATTAAGAGTGAGAGAGTGTTTCATTCATTTCCGCGGGCCCGCGCGTAACAGTATTAATTAATTAATTAATTAATTAATATTGTTGCGCCTTGCGGTACAACAAATGATTTTTGCCGTATCTTGCGGTGCGACAAAAGATCTTTAGGGATTTGTTGCTGCCCAAGGAGTAGGAACTCGCGGAAAAAGGCGGCTTTTGTTGGCAGGGTCCTCAAATCACTCACTCACTGATTTTAAGTAAATTTAATAAAAAGGTTTATTCTGTTTGTAATGTACAATAGCGGCGGTCGGCGAAGGTGCCGCGTCGGGTTACACTTGATTAGATACGGCGCGTGACTCGGAGTTAGCGCGTCGTCTCTTCGCTCGCTCGAGGTTTGCTTGCGGCTAACAAGGGAACCTCGCAAACCCGAAAATTCTGATTTTAATGAAACTTTGCATAAATGTAGAGGGGGTAAATACATGAATTTAGAAATTATAAGTTGGTGCTTATAGACGGTTTAAAGGGTTGAAACCACCCTTCAAAAATTTAGAGTTTTTGCCGTTTCTCGATATATCTCGTAAACTAAACGAAATATAAAAAAATGTTTCATACAAAAGTTTTACAGCATAAGTACCTCTAGTTAACTATATTATTTATTTTTCCAAAAAAATTTTTTTTCAAAAACAAATTTTTTTTCTTTGCAAAAAAAATTTGGGGAAAAAATAAATGGAATAGTTAAATAGAGGTATTCACGCTGTAAAACTTTTGTACGAAACATTTTTTTATATTTTGTTTAGTTTACGAGATATATCGAGAAAACGCAAAAATGTCCCAACTTTGAAGCGTGCTTTCACTTTTTCAAGCCGGTTTTGAACCGAAATAAAACATTTTTAAATTAATGTATTTACCCCTTTACATTTATACCAAGTTTCATTAAAATCAGAAAATTTTCCGTTTAGGCTTATAAAGGTTTGAAGGAGTAAAATTATCCTTCAAAGGTTGAGGTACTTTTACCTTTTCTCGATATATCTCGTAAACTAAACAAAATATAAAAAATGTTTTATACAAAAGTTTTACAGCATAAATACTTTTATTTAACTACGCTGTTTATTTTTCGAAAAAAAATTTTTTTTTAATTAAAATAAATTTTCAATAAAATTGACTTTTATGTATATAGCATTTATAAAGTAATTATACTATCTTATACTATGTTTTATTTATATCATCTATGTGTATATTACGTATGTTATATATTATCTATGTTATAATACTATACATTTATATCTGCATCTCTGTATGTATTAGTTTTCATCTAACAGGTGCGCAATATTAGAGTAGTCACGTTGCTTTCACACAGTTCATCAAATGATAAGTCATTCACTGCATTTGTTATAATATCTTTTATCACATCACGTAATTGTATTTCTTTTTTATTTATAGGCGTTGGTGGAATATGTGTAATTTGAAATAAAATAATTAACATATTAAGAACATTCGCAACATTTATGTGTAACATTATGCTTCGCATAATTAAAAACAATCTAACAGAAAAATCAAACACGTTAGATGTGGTGTATTGATCAAGCATACGTTAGACTTGATACTGATGTGAAAATGACGCGTAACATCATTAATAAAAATATTAAACTTTGATACGTGACTTCCATTTCATATATGATATATACCGTGACATGACGAATATAAAACTTGAATGTGAATTTGTGACGTAGACAGAATGAACTATATGAAAGCAACGTGACTACTCTAATATTGCGCACCTGTTAGATGAAAACTAATACATACAGGGATACAGATATAAATGTATAGTATTATAACATAGATAATATATAACATATGTAATATACACATAGATGATATAAATAAACCGTAGTATAAGATAGTATAATTACTTTATAAATGCTATATACATAAAAGTCAATTTTATTGAAAATTTATTTTAATAAAAAAAAATTTTTTTCTCGAAAAATGAACAGTGTAGTTAAATGAAAGTATTTATGCTGTAAAACTTTTGTATAAAACATTTTTTTATATTTTGTTTAGTTTACGAGATATATCGAGAAAAGATAAAAATATTTCACCTTTGAAGGATAGTTTCACTCCTTCAAACCGTTTATAAGCCCAAACGGAAAATTTTCTAATTTTAATGAAACGTGGCATAAATGTAGAGGGGGTAAATACATTAATTTAGAAATGTTTTATTTTGGTTCAAAACCGGCTTGAAGGGGTGAAAGCACGCTTCAAAGTTGAGACATTTTTGCGTTTTCTCGATATATCTTGTGAACTAAACAAAATATAAAAAAATGTTTCATACAAAAGTTTTACGGCATAAATACCTCTATTTAACTATTTTATTTATTTCTTCCCAAAAAATTTTGTTTACAAAGAAAAAAAAATTTGTTTAAAAAAAAATTTTTTTTTAAGGAAAAAAATAACATAGTTAAATAGAAGTACTTATACTGTAAAACTTTTGTGTGAAACATTTTTTTATATTTTGTTTAGTTTACGAGATATATCGAGAAAAAGCAAAAACTCTAAATTTTTGAAGGATGGTTTCAACCCTTTAAACCGTTTATAAGCACCAACTTATAGTTTCTAAATTCATATATTTACCCCCTCTACATTTATGCCAAGTTTCATTAAAATCAGAATTTTCGGGTTCGCGAGGTTCCCTTGTAAGTCCCGAACTCGTGCGTATTTTACTCACGCGGGCCGTACGTATCGGCTTGATAGCTTATCACTGATCCCACGGGCCGCTGTTTGACAGCAGCTTAAATAGTGTCGCGGGTTTGATTACACAGGCACACAAAAAAAAAAGTGGTTGGTCCGGCGGACTAGACTAGTCAATCCTTATGTATTTCGACCCGCTAAATCCGAATCTAAGGTCAGAATTGCAAAGTTAGCTCGCATTTTCTAACCTCAAAAAAAATTTTTTTTTAAATATTGGTCCGGCGGACTAGACTAGTCAATCCTTATGTATTTCGACCCGCTGAATCCGAATCTAAGGTCAGAATTGCAAAGTTAGCTCACATTTTCTAACCACAAAAAAAATTCTTTTTTAATTACACAGGCACACAAAAAAAAGTGGTTGGTCCGGCGGACTAGACTAGTCAATCCTTATGTATTTTGACCCGCTGAATCCGAATCTAAGGTCAGAATTGCAAAGTTAGCTTGCATTTCCTAACCTTAAAAAAACAATTTTTTTTTTAAATATTGGTCCGGAGGGCCAGACTAGTCAATCCTTATGTATTTTGACCTGCTGAATCCGAATCCAAGGTCAAAATTGCAAAGTTAGCTCGCATTTCCTAACCTAAAAGAAATTTTTTTTAAGGTTAGGAAAAAATAAGCTAATTCAGCAATTCTGACCTTGGATTTGGATTCAGCGAGTCAAAATACATAAGGATAGACTAGTCTGGTCCGCCGGACCAACATTTAAAAGAAATTTTTCTTTGAGGTTAGGAAAAAATGAGCCAATTCAGCAATTCTGACCTTGAATTTGGATTCAGCGGATCAAAATACATAAGAATAAACTAGTCTGGTTTGCCGGACCAACATTAAAAAAAAATTTTTTTTTAGGTTAGGAAATGCGAGCTAATTTTGCAATTCTGACCTTGGATTCGGATTCAGCGGGTCAAAATACATAAGGATTGACTAGTCTGGCCCACCGGACCAATATTTAAAAAAAAAATTTTTTTTTAACCCTTAAATGCATGATTTTTTTTTTTTAATGAATTTTCAGCTCAATATGATACAATAAAAGGAGCACAATAAGGGAAAAATAAGAAAAAAATTCCATGTTATTGTTTTTTTATTTTTTTCCACAAAAAAAAGGGTTTGTTGCCGAATGGCAACAAACCGTAATATGTACATATATGCAATATATTCAGTACTTTTGCAATTCCAACTATTCTATTGAAGAATACATACCTTGACTGAGGTCAATAGCAATTTTATTCGCAACGGATCACTGTAAATACCTCAAAAACATTGAGTGATAACCTCACTTCACGAGCGTTTTTACATCTGGGCGCACCAGCTATTGCTCAGCGCAGCAACAAAAATTGGCGCGCTATTTTGACGCACAGCGTGACGGAAAACACTCGAGCGGTATGTAGGCAATCGACTACAATGTGTGCTTAGTCGTTTTCGTACATACGCTCAACGCTACCCACCTAGATATGGCATGTTGCCAAATGGCAACATGATGCATTTAAGGGTTAAGGTTAGGAAATGCAAGCTAACTTTGCAATTCTGACCTTAGATTCGGATTCAGCGGGTCAAAATACATAAGGATTGACTAGTCTAGTCCGCCGGACCAACCACTTTTTTTGTGTGCCTGTGTTATTAGTGGGGGCATCGGGCTCTCCGCACGACCATATATGGTCATTCCCGCGCGCATTCGGCGCGCGGGAAATATTTGCGAGCTTAGCAACAATTGCCAAAATGCAGGTATGCATTTCCGGTGGCATGATTGTTGCTAAGCTGGCTTCACTAATTCCTTAAGGTGGCTGGTGCGTTGCCCAGTGCGATGACCGGCCGGCAGCGCACGAGGCATATGTCACCTGACACCTTGTGATAGCGAGCCTTCCTCGGCGAGCTATATGATAATTTTAATACTCTATATTCTTTATTTATAATATTATTTTATTGGTTGTGAGTGTTTCGCTCACAACTATATATATTTTGCAATATTATTGGTGAACAGCTTTATTATTTTTCCATTGATCTCTCGCATATTCAGCAGCACCGGAAGATACGTGTTGAAGACGCACTTAAATATCATATCAAAATAATTCAAATAATCACAGCAGACTTACAAAAGCTATTGATTCTTATGATAAATTATTTATAAAGTAAGTCAGTTCGTCTTGATCATAGATATTATACGCACGGAATATAACTATATATTTAATAACATACATTTTATATGATGTATAATCTTTAATTACAAATTTTAGGAAAATTAACGTAGCCTGTTACATTTACGTGTCTTAATAGTTCTCTCGCCTTCCCGATTCCATCCGCCCGCGTCGAACCTCCCCCTCTGCCATTTTAGGGCTGAGTATCTGGCTATTGGAGCCGCTAATGCCCTGGTTGCCTACGAGGCTTATTCTTTTCGCGACTTAGCTAATTTGGGCGCAATCTTCCGTGTATTGCGAAAAGAGTGGTACGCTCAACGTACCTGGCGCCCAATCGAATATTTTTGCAGAAAACCTTGCGAGAAACGGTCGCGCCGACACCCGGGCGGCTCAGGGCCGCGACCAGGGACGGAGGCGAAGTTGGCCGTCGCTCGCGAGCGCGGTTACAAATTTGGCTACAAATAATTAAATTAGCTAAGTCGCGAAAAGAATAAGCCTCGTAGGCGACCGGGGCGTCAGCGGCTCCGATAGCCAGCTACTCAGCCCTAAAATGGCAGATGGGGAGGTTCGGCGCGGGCGAATGGAATCGGGAAGGCGAGTCCATACCCAAGAATAATGTACATTGCGTATGAAAAAAGAATCTGTGAAATGTGCATGATCATTACAAAAGACGTGTGTGCCAGATTGAAACAAATTGAAGTTGACAGCACTGACAACGTGGAATTGAATTTAGGCAGGACACTATTTGAACTCTTTATCTTACGCTTTAAAGATACGTTTAAATTGTAAAAAAGCGATTTTGTGTTAAAGCAAATTATTCGGCGTCAAGTATTTGTAGTAAAATATTTATTTGTACTAAAATATTTATTTGTAATATTTGTACAAATAAGTATTTGTAAAAGTAGATGTTCTAATTCGTATGAACATCCATTTTCATAGTTGGCGCATTTTTTTCATATCATTACTTTTATAGAGAAAATATATTTTTTGTTCTTCTACAAGAATACATTTTTGAGAACGTTTTGTATAAAAATACATTTTTGAGGGGGTTTTTTGCGCGCGAATACTTGACGCTTTTTTTACCTTTTTTAAAAAGGTATTTATTTACTTTAAAAGTAATTTTAATAAAATGTATAATTCAATATGGAGTTATAAATATTTTGATACAATTATATATAATTATCCACTCAAAAATATGTTGCATAATTTGATATAAAGTTACAAATATTTTGATATAATTATATATAAATTAATGTATAAATTAATCTTATTATATGTAATTATATATACACTGGCGCAAAAAAACGAGACAAAAATTTTGACCGATTTTTAGGCAATCTTTAAAGTAATGCAACTTTGCAAAAAATTATCCAAATTACACGTACTTTTTTTTAAATTAAAAGGCAAAGACTCTACTTTGGGAATCCCTAGGCGAAAGTTTGATTTGTTAAGTGCGAACCTTTTGTATCGCATGAAAACGAAACATGTTTTTTTTAATTGAAAAAAGAAAAAGTTTGTTATTATTTTTCACAAATTTCTCGTTAAAATTTGGCTAATATTAATCCAGATTCTTAAAGTTCATTTTTTTCTAAGCAATTAAAAAAAATACATGTCGATACGATGTTTTTTGTTGATTGCACACGAGTTTGAAATTTGCACTGTATTTTAGGGTATTTTAGCGAATAAATACGGTATTTTTTGAATATCATAAATTTTGAGTATCAATATGATATTGCACATTGATTTTATTCGTGTTTAACTCAATCATACCACCGTCATCAAAGTGACCCGATGTGTACCACGTGGAGAATGACGATCGGATTTTGTACATCATGTGGCTCTGAAATTCATCAGTAGAAATTTGTACTTACTGATCTGAATATAACGGATAGCTGACGCCGATTTCAGTGAAGTCAACAGAAGTCACATTCCTCTATACTCATAAACCCACACATCACGTAAACATACATACCCAGATAGCCAAATAAAGGCAACGTGTTGTTATTTTGCTGTCACTTATTCCCTATTAATTTTATCAAACTAAAGCCAAGGTATTTCCTCAAACTGTCTGTTGTTCTGACATCATATAAAATTCTACATTAGAATTCAACAAACTGACGGCAAGTTGTCAACATGCATGCACAATTGCTGTCAATGTGATAAGTTTATTATTCCTCAATGCATGCACTTATAATTTTATAAACTCATGAAGGTTATTTGCTCTCCTGATGTTAACTTCGTTCCACGTTAAATTACAATGACAGCAAATTGTGGGCAAGTTCACAACATACACACAGTGCATTAATTTGCCCGATATGCTTAATCTTGCTTGGCTATCTAGGTATACACATACTTATACATAAAAAATAAAAGTTCAAATTTTATTTAAAAAAATCAGCCTTTTCAAGGCCACATGATGTACAAAATCCGACCGTCATTCTCCACGTGGTGCACATCGGGTCACTTTGATGACGGCGGTATGATTTAGTTAAACACGAAAAATCAATGTGTAATATCATATTGATACTCAAAATTCATGATATTAAAAAAATACCGTATTTATTCGCTAAAATGACCTAAAATGCAGTGCAAATTTCAAATTCGTGTGCAATCAACAAAAAACATCGTATCAACATGTATTTTTTTTAAATTGCTTAAAAAAGAATGAACTTTAAGAATCTGGATTAATATTAGCCAGATTTTAACGAGAAACTTGTGAAAAATAATAACAAACTTTTACTTCTTTCAATTAAAAAAACCATGTTTGGTTTTCATGCGATGCAAAAGGTTCGCACTTAACATATCAAACTTTCGCCTAGTAGATTCTCAAAGTAGAGTCTTTGCCTTTTAATTAAAAAAAAAGTATGTGTAATTTGGATGATTTTTCGCAAAGTTGCATTACTTTGAAGATTGCCTAAAAATCGATCAAAATTTTTGTCTCGTTTTTTTGCGCCAGTGTAATATGATATAATTATACATAATTAGATATAAACTTTTTTTCCCGGTGTTACGTCCAGCCTTGTAGGATTTAATTCTTTTATTTAGAGAGAAGGATATTTCGGGAAGAATGGTTAAGGCAGGGAAGGACGTAACGAGACTTACCATTCCCGAAGGCACGCAAGAGAGAGGGTAGGTGCCTCGGGTCGAACGTACTGTTTGTGACTCAAAAATGTAGGTCAACGTGCCAATAAGGCCCGCTATAACCCGTTTCAAGTTGTACGTCCGTCGGTCCAAGTTTTGAGTCAACGAATTGAATCGCTTTAACTCGGGATCGGACCTGGTGCTATCCTTGTTCGGAATGAGGGGAGGTCGTTGAAATTAAATGCACAAATGAATTACTTAAATCTAACGAACATTTATTCTAACATTATATTTACAAAGCTGAAGTGGTTGTATCTTTGACATGAGTTTGATTTTAAAAGTAAGTGTATACATGTGTGTATATATATATATATATATATATATATATATATATATATATACATATATATATGTATTTTATAATAGAGTTACTGTTTGCTTAATTAAAAAAAAAAGTGATTCGGAGAGAAAGGGAATAGATGATTTTTGTCATGTTTTTGAATAATCTATTATGGTTCTTTATACAAGTTCTTCTATAATAACGGTGGATGGAGGAAAGAAATTATAAAAAAAATCTGTGGAAACGGCAAAAGGATCGTAGTAATGGGGAGTAAAGACTGGGATGGGATCTGAGGGAGCAAGTGCGGGAAGGATATTTAGTAGGATTTTCGGATCTATTGCGTCCGGATTAATTGCGAAATCGCGGTAATGTTGTAGGGAGGGGTCTATTTTTACTGGAAATTGTTCTAGAAGTTCTATTAATGAATTTTGAGTGCCGTCATAGTGATAAAAGTGGCCGGGGTGAGACTCGATCTAATTCGTCTATTATTTCTATGGATGGTGCAGGAGAAGGTGGAGATGGAATATTTTCAGGTTCTGGGGAACTAATCGGCGAGTATGATGGAAAAGGATGAGGGGAGGGAGAGCGAGCTTGAGATACACATAATGGTTCGTGTAGGTGTGCGTGTGTCTGAGATTCGCACACGGGAGCCTCAGATGTGTGTAGGTGTGTGTGTGACTGAGATTCGCACACGGGAGCCTCAGATGTATATGGGTGTGCGTTAAGTCGGGGTAAGTTTAAGAGAAGTTGTGCCCGCCTGGTTCTCCTCCGACGATTCCGTATTTCGTTTGATCGATTGATCTTGTAGGTGAATTGATTAACCACTACAATTTAAATTAGAGTTTAAACAATGGGAATTTAGAGGTAGAAGGTTAACTTATTCTGACTTACTACTTGTTGAGACGGTTCTGGCTGAGGGTGAAATTCCTGGCTTCAGGATTAGCGGGCGGCTCTCTGCTGGCTGCAGCAAGTCAGGCTCAAGGCTGGTGGGACTGGAGAGTGGTAAGCCCAAGTGCACTCACTTCACCTTCCGTTTGGTAATGTTCGGAATTAAATGTTTAACACTTAATGTTCGGCACTGGATGTTCAGCGGAACTCGATGCAAATACAGCACAAACTCCGACCCGTAGGTATAATTTGAATTTCTGACTTGTAGCGCACACTGGTTTTCCGGTATAAGATAAAAGCAGAAGAGCTGCTCGCGGTCTTTGGGATCGCGATTATATAGGAAGTTTTCCGAAAGGAAGGGTTGGGGTGTAGGCGGTTTCATTTTTGGATTGGTAGGCTTCCAAAGCCACCAAATTTGGAGCTTGTTGGAAAATTCATTTAGGTTACTCGTTGCTTAGATGACCAATCGCTGGCTCATCTTTCCTGGTCTCCGCCCGAATTACTTTTGAGTATAGAGATGGGAGGTTTACAATTTTTATTTTCTTACCTAAGGGACAGCCGACAAAAAAAAGGAATTTATTGTTATATTTGTCTGTAAACTATTTGTAGAAAGTTGCACCTTCGGTTGTTATTTCAACCCAAACCGCGTTTTTGCTTGAGTAATAAATTTTATAGTTCCGGAAATTCTTTGTCTGATATATTTTAAATATTTTCCTTTTCAAGTTTCGACATTTCCCTTTTTTTTTGTCTTTACTTAGGTACCGATCTAAGGCATTGTTGAGCACGGTTCGGTAATAAAAATAGTTGTTACGATATTTCTTATTCTAAATTCAACATTCCTTTAGACTTTAAAAAGAATTGAATCATATCTGACGGTCGTTTTTAGAAATTATTTATGGGTGAAAACTAAAGTCCTCGTTTGATTGCTGTACTTTTGATTTATTTATTTGTTGTTTTTTAGAAATAAAATTTTAAATTATCGCTATATCTCACAAACTTGTGACAATAGAGCGATCCTATGCAAACATTCTTGTTTGCAACAAAACTATTTTCAATCGTCAGAATATAATTTCTCTTATTTATCTATTTTTCTTAGAAGGGTCAGCGATAGGGAAAAACGTTAGATCCGCTGGACGTAACACCGGGTTAATTTAAGAGTCTCATTTTAAATATCGATAAAATTATGCTCATTTGACCCGTTTTTGCACAAAATGAAAGACACTGGCAGGAAAAAACATCGCTCTGCCCTGCAAAGCGAGGCTTATTAATTGTTAGTAAACATTGCAAAATTTGCAGGTATTTTTATTTAGACGACAAATAACAAAAATAATATATTTCTAACAAAAATATTAGTTACATTCGTTAATTGAATACTTATAAATAAATTCCAACAAAATAAATAAGTTCCTGCAAAATTTCTTCATATTTGACAATACAAGTGGATGTAATTGGATGAATTTTTATGTTAATAGTACTTAAAAAAAAAATATAAAGAAAAAGACACCTAGCGCGCGCGCGCGCGCGCGTGTGTGTGTGTGTGTGCGTGCTTGTGCGTGCACGTGCATGCGTGCGTTCCCGCGTATGTATATGTTCTTTTAAGGAAAATGTTATTATGTAACCACCATAGTCAAATCACACTATTAAACACAAAATGAGCCAAGCGAAACAGCCAATCACGATCGGAATAAATAGGCTAGCAACTGGAGCTCAAAATCGGGCCTAATTAACAACTAATTTCTTCAAGCAATTTTATTGATTGTTACGGTATATTGGACCAAAAAAATGGAAAAACCGTAAAATGCTATTAAATTCAGGGGTGCGTTTTCAAGATATAGGGAAAGAGGGTAGGTTTTCACTAAATTCGAAATATCTCGAAAATAAATCAGGGTCGTTAAAACGCAATAAACCATCAATGTTATACAATAAAAATATGGAAATTATTAGTACAAATAAAATAATAAAAAAATAATGACCTATCAAACAATTTACAAAGAAAAAATGTATGTCAAGTACATAAATGCATTTAAAAATGGGACGAGATCAATACAATTGGCCAAATATATTTGAAAAAAAAACTTATTTAGAAAAATCTTATAAAATCTACCAAAAAATTATTTAAAAAATGGAAATATTATTAATAATAACAGATAGTGAGGTAGAAACTGATAGTTAGTAAAACAAAAGTCACATTAATCGCATTCTTGTATATATATATATCATACTTATTGATCAAGAGACACAATAGTGGCTCGCGCCAAGTGAAAGCGTAGCGTGAGCCCGACCGTGCTTTTTACGCGAGTACGCGACTTGCGAGCACCCGAGATTATCGGATCTCAGAAACGGATCGAGTTCTAACTAGGCTCAATCGAAAGCTTGGTGTCGATTTGTATAAGAAAACTATTTTTATTTTTCCTCTATGTACCATATGAGAGAAGATATCACGACGCAAAGTTCAAATGTCAAAATTTTCATGTAAGAAATGTCATTGTCGTCGTTGTCGTCGTCGACCTTTCAGATCAGAAAATGTCACTTTCACACTTTGATACAAGAGGCGCTTGTGTGTTATGAACGCGCCTCAGGTTATTTATTAACCTGTCATACCCACGAAATATAGTGGCAGGATGGCATTAGCAGCGATCACTTTCGCATGCTTCTTGGGTAACGTTCCGTTTCACGCATAATATTTAATGTTAATAATCATGTGTGTAATAAAACGGAACGCAGCCATTCGCATCATCACTACGGCGTTTGCATCGTGTGTAATGGGATATGTGGGTTGCCAGGGGTTCGCGTGAAGTAACGTGCAATATGAAGTTATGTTGTTATGACAGTTCGTGAAGTAATAATGTATTATATCATTACTTTTTGTAGAGAAAATATATTTTTTGTTCTTCTTGGGGAAAGGATTATTTTATTAAAATTTCATACAGTAGTGTCAAATTAAAATTCTTTTGTATAAGAATAAATATATATTACTTAAGTTAAATTTGACACATTTAGAATATATTATTTAGGTTGAATTTGATACACTTAGTATATAATACTTAGGTTGAACCATCCAAAAATATATACTACTTAGGTTGAATTTCATTAAAAGTTTTATCTTAAATTTGTGATTTTTTCCTTATATTAATTAGGTTGAACCATCCAATAATTTTTTTGCTCGAAGGAAAAACCAAACACTTGGCGCCTTTTTTTTACCTTTTTTAAAAAGATAATTTTGTTGAGATATCACGCATTTTGTAGAGTTTATAGACCACTTAGATTGAATTTGATGTATGCATCATTTAGATTGAATTTAATGAAAAATATCTTATTTAATACATAAGTAAATTTTTTTTTCTATTTCATATATCACTTAGGTTGAATTTGATCAAGTTTTATCTTGAATTTTGTAAATTTTTTTTTTTAAAGGAAAACCTTGACGCTTTTTATTATTTTACAACTGTGTAATCAGAAAATGCATCATGCGGCTTTCCTGAAAAATCATTAAATAAATGATTTAACCTCCACTACACATGTCACTTGACACGAACTGACCCGTGGCCCGAGCAATCCATGTAACCCATTATTATCAACACCAATGTAAAATTAAAATCAAAAAGTAAAATAGCTCTCAGATGTTATGTGACTAAAGAAATAACGCAACTTCTAGCGCGGCACCTATAGCACGAGATTATCATCTCGTTTTGCCAATAATTGAGAATAATGGAACCCATATATTATTACATTTGGATGGATTTGGCTTTTAATGCTCTTTAATTTTTGTCCTTACAAAATTTTCAAAATTTTAAAAAAAGGGGTAGGGGTAGAATAAATTAAAAAGTTTGAAATTTTTGGAAAATCTAAATATGCTATTGGAAAGAGTATAAAATACCATAAAACTTTTTTTTGTATAAATCATTTTTTCATAGACCTTATATTTTCCAAGATATTCGCCAAAAACAAAAAAACGCGTTATCTTCGAGGGGTGATTTCAACCCCTAAACGTCGAAATACGCCGCTAAAAAAAATATGGGTCTAATATTTTTTCATGTTCCACAACATATCTAAAGCTCATTAAAATCGATGAGGGACAGTTCTGTCCGTTCCCTTGTAAGTCCATTAATGTAAGGAATAGTGACAAATTTTTTAAAATTGCGAGATTTATTTTGTGAGTTAACTTGTAAGTATTTGAGCAGTTTAGCACAATTATGTATATGTTTATTAATCAAATAAACTGGATAATTATTATTGATTAGAATTTTTCTAACTTTTTGAATATTCTGAGTATGAAATTTTTCGTCAGCTAATAAAATTGCATGATCAATGAAGTCAATAATAGTGTTAATTTTGTATTTAAGAGGATGGTTGGATAGATAATTTATATATCTTCCAGAAAACGTTTTTTTTTCTGAAACCAATCTGTAATTAATTTATTGCCCTCTCTGATAACCAATGTGTTTAAAAAACTCAACTTTCCGTTATTCTCTACTACGTATATGAATTGAAGTCGTGAATGGCTCATAGTTATTGAAAATATCAAGAATTTCATTAATTTTTGATGTCGGTGCGACAGCAAAAATATCGTCAACATATCTGTAAAACAATTTAATGTTACATTGTAATAATTTCAAGCATTGGGTTTCGAGATCGTCCATAATCATATCGGCTAAAATAGGCGAAAGCGGTGAACCCATTGGACTCTCGTAAATCTGTTCATAAATTTCACCATTGATGCTAAAACTAGTAGAGTCAAGTATTAATTGTAAAGTATATAAAAACTGTGCTAAAGTCATTGTGGTATATGATATATGATAAAGTAATTAAGGCTGTATAATCGTTTATCTTGTCGAATTGTTTAGCATTAGTTAGCTTTGCCCGTAGGAAAAAATTATGCAAAAATTACTGCTCAAAAAATTACATATTTTTGTGCATAAATTTTTGCAGTTTTTACAGATTTTTATACAAAGTTTTTGCCTTCAGAATTTTTCTGCAGAATATTTTGTAGAATTTTATGAGTGTTTTCTGAAGTTTTTTGCCTTCAGAAAAAATTACATAAAATTCTGCAAAATTTTCTACAGAAAAATTCTGAAGGCGAAAACTTTGTACCAAAATCTGTAAAAACTGAAGAAATTTATGCACAAAAATATGCAATTTTTTATGCAGTAATTTTTGCATAATTTTTTTCTACGGGTGTTTTTGCGACCTTCATTTCGTTTATATTACATATTGTAAGCTTTATCTCCTCACTATTGTAACGTACTGCGATTATAACAGACATGTCACACGACTGCGGACGATATTATAATATTTATTAATCTAATTGTGTTCCATATGACATACGCTAATTGTAAACAGAGATGGGCAAATTTGTAATTGACTATTACCAAATTAAAAATGCTCAAAACAATGAATAATTAAATGTGATCTAATTACACATTATTTTGAACGTTTGTAATTAAGCACCATTGAATTGCTAATTTGTTTGAGCATTTGTAATGGATGTCCAAAGTAATTGTTGCTCAAAGTAATTAAATTACATTCATGTAATTTAATTACATTTGTGTAATTTAATTACATTCATGTAATTTAATTACATTCGTGTAATTTAATTACATTTATGTAATTTAATTACATTCGTGTAATTTAATTACATTTGTGTAATTTAATTACATTCGTGTAATTTAATTACATTTGTGTAATTTAATTACATTTGTGTAATTTTAATTACTTATTTACAATTAAATTAAATATTCTCGAAGAAGTAATACTTAAGGAGAGCTCACTATTCACCGAATTTGTTAAAACTTAACAATATTGTGTGTTTTTGTGCATAGAAGACGAGTCTGGCAGAAAAAAGTGTCGCTCTGCCCCGCGAGACGAGATATTAATCGTTAAAGTTCACTATTTGACAGGTTATGAAACCTGTCATACTGACGAAATATTGCGACTGAACATGGTCCCCTGGCCATATATGCGCATGCTCCGTGGCTACATGTGCAAACACTTCAATGCGTTCAATTACATGCACTCAAAACAAGGTATTTTCTGTTTTAACAAATGTTCTTTTTTGTTAAAGCAGAATACTTTGTTTCGCGTGAAATAAGACCGTCTCCTTCAGTATTACCTTAATATATTTTTAGAAAACGCGTGGGCGGGGGAGGGGCTCTGCCCCCTTCCCGTAATTTTTCCTAACCTAACCCAAACGTTTTATAAATATGATACATGATATCAGTGCTTTACGTAAAGTAAACGACGTCCACGCTTGTACAGTACCACATAGGTTTGCGATTTTCCACGCTCTTCGTTTTCAATGTTTTCGCGTTAACCAAATAGCGACTTAAAAATGTTTGGGTTGGGTTAGAAAAAATTACGGGGAGGGGGTGCAGGGGGAGGGCTGGAGCCCCTTCCCCGCCCACGTGTTTTCTGAGAATATGTTAATTCTCTTTCAATTAAAAGTATGCGCATATATGGCCACGTCATCATGTTCGGTCGCAACATTTCGTCGGTATAATAGGTTTCATAACCTGTCAAATAATGAACTTTAATGATTAATATCTCGTGTCGCGGGGCAGAGCGACGCTTTTTTCTGCCAGATTCGTATTCTACGCACAAAACATACAATATTGTTAAGTTTTAACAAATTCGGTGAAGTTCTCCTTAAATTACCTTTTCGAGAATATTTAATTTAATTGTAAATAAGTAATTAAAATTACACAAATGTAATTAAATTACACAAATGTAATTAAATTACACAAATATAATTAAATTACACAAATGTAATTACATTACAATAGTGTAAGTTAATTACTTCAAGCACTAATTACCGACAACATTAATTACAAATGCTCAAAATAATGAGTAATTAAATGGAACTTAATTCCAAATGCTGAAAACAATGGATAATTAAATGGATTTCAATTACAAATTGTAAAAGTAATATGTAATTGAATGTGTAATTTGGAGACAAAAGTATTTGGTGCCACCCATCTCTGATTGTAAATTTCGTTTGACTATTGGTTACACATATGTAAGATCATTGCGTATAATTAGTTAGACTAAAAAATTATCAAATTAATTTGTATTTATAGATGACATACTTGGGCACATGCCATAAAAACTTGCGTGAGTTATAGGAATTTATCGTAACATCTCACACTTGATAAGGACCCAAATCTAAGGTCAAAACGTAGTGATATATCAATTTGTGAATAAATCTGGCCAGTGAGGTCGAATTAATACTATTTTCAATTTTAATTGTTCACTGGCGAAGTAAAGAACTTTTTTATCTTTTAATTTTTTACCAAATTTTTTCTAAGAATAACGTTGCTGTAGCATGCCGTGGTGGTCGTGATCGGTTGCATAGGGATGGACGTAACCAACGTCTAATGCTTCGAGCAATTGATCGTATTCATGGTAATTACACACGAGCACGAGCTCTTTATGCTAGATGGTTGCAATGCCAAGCTAATGGCAGACCATTACGTCCAAGGTCTGTGCCTGATCGTCGAGAATTTCAACGACTCGATGAACGATTCCATGATTAGGAGCAAATGAATTTTGCAAGTGCTGGCCACTGTAGAGCAGGTCGTCCTCATGTGTCTTGGAGAATAGAGGGACGTATAATTGCTCTAGCTCGAACTTATCCTGTCATGGGATCACGACGCATAAGCGCGCAAGTAGCGGTTGATCATAAAACAGACTTGCGTATTCTCCATGAGAAAGACCTACGATCCTACAAAGTGCAGGTAGTGCATGAGTTACGACCTGGTGATCGTACAACTCGTCTTTTTGTCGGTGGATGCTTTGCAAGATTCAAAGAAATCGGCACTTTTTGAAAAATATAGTGTTCACTGATGAATCCAGTTTTTCCAGCACTTTCATTTTGAACCGGCAAAATGTTCGCATCCACAAGCAATGGTCCAAAGAGTTCAACAGGGCCGTTTTTCAGTCAATGTTTGGGCAAGAATACTCGGGAATGATTATATTGCTCCTGTGTTTCTCTCAAATCGATTGTCAAGCATTGAGTATTTGCGATTTCTACATCATACTCTTCTGCGACGTACGGTTCCGAGGAATGCCCGTAATCGAATTTTTTTGACGGTGCCGCATTTCGGCAAGCAAATCGGCACTTTTTTATAACGAGCTTTTGGAACTCGATGGATCGGTCGTAATCCCGCGCCACACTTATGGCCCGCCCATTCACCTAACCTGAGGAAGTCGCTGAACTTTTATTTCTAGGGAACTCTGAAAGCCATTGTTTATGGGTTAGGCAGGGCTTTAAGGACGGCTCAGGATTTACGAAATCGCATTGTAGAGGCGGTTGCTACTTTAGCACGAAATCGAGTTGTGTTCCGTAGAGTGCGAGATAATTTGGTGGAAAGACTACAAGCTTGCATTAGGTGATGGTCACGTTGAAGCTGGCAGACAAGCACAACTGCTCAGAGCTATTGGGGCTGATGGGTCAGTTCTGTTTATTCGTAGGCAGCGTCGACGACGATAAAATGAGAGGCAAGGGGAACTCACAATAATCAAGTCACCCCAAAGTGAGAGGTGAGGGGAACTCACTATAATCAAGCCACCCCGAAGGGAACCAAAATCTACCACGCTCACTTCGTTGTTCCTGGATAACATTAAGAGTAGATTAAGCAGATTTTACACCTATGACAATTAATTTTACGAAATTTTTTGACTTCTAAAAACTTCAAACAAAGATTTCTTTTGTTGTGAGCGTTTGCTCGTTTCAGGAATTCTTTTTCGTAAGTAGTTGGGATTCGTTCTGCTTTAAGGATTAGGACCCAAAGGGTGAAGGTTCGGCTCGGTGTATGAAAGAAAGAAAACACTTCTTACTTACTTTTTCGTTGTATTTATTTCTTTCTCTTGCGCTTACAGTTAGCTGTGATGGTGTCAAGTATCACTCGCGATAAGGTTTGTAGTACGCGACTTAGCTCGGACGTTGTTACGTTACTCTCCGTTCGGTCACGGCGTGGTCGCGCTTATATATGATGATTTCTGGCGCAATTTTGGGGGCCAGTGACCGGGAGTCGGTAGCTTCCGCGAGGCTAAGCGTTTTGACATCGAAACGCGGTAGCCTTGCGGTTTAATTGTGCAGCGTAAGGCCTATTTCTAGGGCGATACGGAACTGCTTCCGAGCGCGATGTTGGAATCTCACGGAAGTTACCGGAGACTTCCGTGAGCGCGGCGGATTCTTATGCGTCTTTTGAAAGAGATGCTTTGCAATTGTGATAGATACTGGTTGTAATCGGCTTACAACACTCTATGAAATATTGATTTCCGGCATATGGTCTTTTTGAGACTTTTGTTCAGCTCGACGAGTAGGATCGACTAAGCCGATAAAAAAAATTTGACATTGAAAATGAAAGTTAATTTTGCGGCACCATGTTTATGATGCAATGTTGGCGATCTCGACGAGTAGAATCGACTGGGAAAAGTTTGACCAATAATTTTTCCCCACCCTGTACAAAAAGCTACATAGAACAAATAATGTATCCGAGCGACACAGTTATTGTAACACAGGCAACCCGGAGGGTCGCTCTGGTGTGCCACCTCGCCCAAAAGAGCATATGCCCGTAATAACCCTTACTACCTTCGCGAACACTTACCCCGAGAAGGGCGATGGAAAAACCCAGCAGTGCCTGTGGGCGAGTCACAGGGATGAGCGGTTTAGCCGCACGGAGCGCAGCTCTGCTGCGCCCCGCGCGCCCACGGGGAACCTCAGGAAGGCCATTCACCTGCGTTCCGCCTGGACGCACACTCTGACTCTGTTTGATAAGTGTTTGTGTTTGTGTTTGAGTTGGTTGTGAATGGTGTGAGTAGTTTGTGTAAAGAAGTGTCAGTGTTGGTGTTGTTGGGTTTCTAGTGTTAGTGTTTGGTTCTTATTGTTAGTGTTTGGTTGTGATTGAAGGGGGTGTTGAAGGGGAAAGGCTGCCACGTCTTTGGGAAAGTCATTGTGGCCCCGCCCGAGGCTAGCTCGGTATGGCACTCACAACGCCGATGACGGGGAGGTAGTGCTGGAGGCCGGCTCCATTATCAATTCCTCGGGCGGGCTAGCACACAATATGTGGCATTTGAGTTGAGGGGAGAGATGTGGGGAGGGAGGGTGTTGTTATTACGTTTCAGGAGAGCGAGGCTGGGGAACCAATCAGATGATGAATCCTGCCACCAATCCCATGACAGCAGCGGATTTTACGCCCCTGGCGCACCGCCACAGTGGATCCTCACCTCTATAGCCACGCCGCCCATCTTTGCAGAGGGGAGAGAGAGGGGGATAGAGAAAGGCATTGCTCAGTCGTTCAAAATGAGTCAAATTAGTCAAATTAGATTAGATTAGATTAGAATCAGTTGAGCCAGATGGAGCCTTCTATCTTGGAAGCACCGTCTCAAGGTTAAGGTGTAAGGCATCGTGCCAAGGATCTGTATGGCCACTGAGACGTTAAGTTAAGTGGTTAATAACGATCCCTCTGGGGTACCTGCCGCCCTCCTGGAGTACCCAGGCTTGATGACATAAGATGGCTCTGTGTCATTCGACCTCTTCATTCCACCTATCTGGAATAATGTATGGGTAAAGTAAAAACAAAAACTAAAACAATAAAAATAGATAGAGAAATGAGAGCAGCAGTTAGAAGCAGTTGCAAGATGGAGGAAATATTATATAAAATTAGAGTCAAAAATATATATAAAAAGCTAAGGCGTAGAGGAAACTGGAAGCGTAAGATCGAAGATGGGAGAGGCAATATAGAGAGCACTCACAGTGACAGAGTTAAGGCACCAGCTCCGTCACAAAGCACTCAGCTAGGTGATCCCTAGGGAAGTAACATCGAGTCCCCGGAGGCTACCGGAAGCCTCGCTGTGGACCCGTCTAATCCCTCTCCCGGGAGAACAAGGGCGGGGCCGAGCCCCAACACCCCCCACCCCTACAAGCCGAGAGAGTCTCCCCAAGCCAGTCCCAAGCAGAGTCACAACCTCGAGGGCAGCATGGGAGCATCAGAGACAACAAACCAAACAGAAGGTGTAGGCCCCAAAGACTTTCGATAATCAAGTTCCCAATTGCTAGGGTCGTTATAAGTAGATGCGATTGGACAATAAGGCAATTGGCAAGGAACAATGAGGATTGACTGAGCATTAACAAGCAAACGGAGATTCTAGACTTCCCTACCGTCCTAACGGTGCCAAAAGGGACAGGTAGACTAAATAGAGGCTCAAGCATTGAAGCAGATGACTTGCCGCAGTTGTCAGAAGCAAGAGCAACAGCGACACTAGCTGCATGTACTTGCAGTGCGAGAGTACTACTCAGAAGGTGTGACGAGTCTATTTATATCAGAAGAACAGCTGGGAGCAACGAATTATCCATTTCTCTCACGATCTCTCCACCAAGATCACAAACCTCTCCAATGTCCCCAAAAGCAGCAACAGATCCGACGCCAACGCCCGCCATCTCGTCGACCTCAGGCTGCTCTACGGTGGTAAAGATTAGGATGCTACAGCTGAATATGAGAGGATCAGTTGCTGTCATGGGCGAGGTGCGCCAGCTGGTCACCGAAAAGCGACTTGACGTTCTGCTGCTACAGGAGCCATACGTTAGAAAGCAAGGTGTAAGTCACATTCTATGGTCTAGGCACAAATATGAGTGTTGCCGCCGTACGCTCACAACGTCCGATGGCAATGGTAGCGGTATGCAACCCTCAGCTTCAAATGTTATTCGTATCGTAGCTTAGCACTACTCATTGCGTTTGTGCGGAAGTACAAACTTCGGGTTTTTTGTTCTATGTGGTCTCATTACTTTCGGTATAAAAATGAGATTGGGGTTCATCTAAGGCATCTCGAAAAAGTACTCAGGGGAAGGAGATTGCTGGTGGCAATCGATTCGAACGCACGCTCCCCATTATGGGGTCCTCAGAGGGCAGATAAATGGGGAGAACAGCTCGAAGATCTTATTAGAGCCTTTGAAATGCAAGTAATCAATGACACAATGCAAGAGCCCACCTATAGATCGACAAGAGGCTCTTCCTTTATTGACATAACCCTGGCATCACCTTCAATACATCAATTCGTCAGGGATTGGAAAGTGAGAAGCGATTGGACGACGAGCGAGCACAACGCGATAAATGTTAGGTTGGATGTTCCAAGGGCCACAGCAGGGATCTGTGTCAGCGGCGAGACGAGGTTTGACACTAGTAGAGCGGACTGGGAGGAATTCTCAGAAAGTTTAAGTAGCCTCGCAAGAATGAATCTCGAAACTCTAAGCCCTTCTTCCAAAGCAGATGTGGAGGCCATGGCAAAGACACTGTCTGAGATTCTTGCCAAAGCGTGTAAAGCATCTATGCTACGAAAAAGGAGATTCCGAAGGTCAAATCCCTGGTGGACAAGAGAGCTAAGTATCAAGAAGAAAGCGGTTGCCCATCTGAGAAGAAGACTCAGAGACATAGGTAGAGGCAGAGGATGCCTGACCATCAACAGCTGCAAGAATATTGCTCCTCCTTACATTTATATTGCAAGTTGGTCAAAAGACAAAGAGAGAGAGAGCGAAAATTTGTCACGTCGCATGGCAATGAGGAGCCCTGGGGTTTTGTATATCGCCAGCAAGCAAATAAGCTACAAGTGGAGAAGGTTCTGAGCATACTCAGGAGAGGGGAGTACTCCACGTCTACAGTAGAAGAGACCGCCACCTGCTTGCTGGACGCACATATTCTAGAAGACCGATCAGAGGAGAACACACCTTAAGTTCAACAACAGATCAGGCGCGAAGTGCAAACAGCACCAGACACAGAGAATGCACCTCCGTTCACGAAAGAAAAAATAGTCGAGCTAGCTAAATCTTTTAAGAACAAAAAAGCACCGGGCCTTGATCTCATAGAGGTTGATGTGCTTAAAGCAGCGGTTAGAACTATTCCCAATCAATTTGCAAAGTTATTTAATGCATGCCTTTGCTGGGGCGTCTTCCCCTCGGTCTGGAAGGAAGGGCAACTAATAGTCCTCCTTAAAGGGGATGACAAGGATGAGAAAGATCCTAGATCCTACAGACCTATATGTCTCCTTTCGGTAGTTGGAAAGCTCTTCGAAAAACTTCTTAAAGTACGCCTCCTTGAAACATCTCTAGCATCAGGTAGGGTATCCTTGCGGCAGTTTGATTTCATGTCGGGAAAATCCACAGTAGACGTAATTAAAGAATTACGTAATGTAGTATCTGCGTCCGAGCATCAGTATACTGTGGCGCTACTTTTTGACATCTCGGGTGCCTTCGATAATGTTTGGTGGCCACTCGTCCTCAAGAGCCTAAAGGATCGAGACTGCCCCAACAATATTTATAAGGTTCTTCAAAACTATTTTAGCAACCGAACTGTGAGCATCTCAGGCGTCAACTTCAAAGCATCCAAAAGGACTACCAGTGGATGTCCGCAGGGCTCAGTGCTTGGCCCCTCGTGTTGGAACCTCATGTTCGATGATCTGCTAAAGACTCTAGAAGGTTGTGTGGGAAATCGCTTTGTCGCATACGCAGACGATCTTGTGGTCCTTGTAAGCGGTAACTCGCGAAGAGAGCTGGAAGTGGAGGGTCAGCTAACTACTAACCAGATAGTAGAATGGTGTAAGTTCGCTAAACTTAAAATCTCGAAGCATAAAACTGAGGCAATCCTACTCAGGAGCAATGAGATTCAAAGGGCCCCGTCGGCAGAAGAGGCGGAAAGCGCCCGGATAGGAAGAGAAGGAAAAATAAGAAAAGGGTCGTAAACTTCCAAAACAGACCGCCCATTATCAAAGTTGATAAGACCAAGATAAAGTTTAAAGAGTCAGTCAGGTATCTTGGGGTAAACTTTGATAGAGGCCTAGGAATGAGGACCCACTGCCACTACCTCAGTAATAAGGTAGATTCGATTTTTTAGAAGCTAGGTAGGCTCGCTAGGACTCAATGGGGTTTGCGGAATAGGGCCCTGTCCATAATCTACAGGGGGGTGTTTGCACCGACGGTGACATATGCCGCAGCGGGATGGATAGACCTATGCAAAGAGGGTGATCTTAAGATATTAAAAGCCATGCAACGACGAGTCCTCATCTCTACGACAGGAGCATACCGCACAGCCTCATGGGAATCTCTATGTGTAGTGGCTGGCTCGAATCCAGTGGATACACTCCTTGCAGAGAGCAGAGCAAGGAGGGGCAGGGACGTAACACTAGGTAATAGTGTTATCAGTGGAAATGAGGAGAACGCAATTAAGCGGGTAAGGCACGAGGTAGTGAGGATCTGGCAGAACAGTTGGGAATCCTCCACAAAGGGCCGCGGCACCTTTGCTTTCTTTCTAGATATCGACACACGGCTACAGGCAGAGTGGATTTGGCCCAATCATTGGGTCACTCAGATTTTTACAGGACATGGAAATTTCCGGTCGAGGCTCGCTTCGCTAGGTCTAGCGGATGACAAGTGGTGTAGCTGCGGAGCTGAGGATACAGTTCAACACGTCTTGCTAGAATGCCCAAGATTTGAAGTGCAGAAAGAGATTATAAGGGAAATAGTCCCTCTCGGGGAATGGAAATAGCGCAGTTCTTAGTATCGAATCAAGAGACGTTTTCGCTACTAAACGAATTCTGCTCGCTTACGCTTTGGATGAAAAACGAGGAGGATCAGACAAGCCCTCAATAACGACGTACAGGCGAAGGCGACATAATGAACGGAAGGCCGCCGCAGACATCGAAGACCTCCATCCCAGCGCACGACCAACCAACAACCAGCAAGTGGTCAGCCCATGATGGCACTGGGCCCGGAGGTGTGCCTATCTTTCTGTTCCTTAGGGTGTGGAGAAAACAGCTAGGGAGTGAGAGTACAGTAGCTCCCATAATAATCTTAATTTATTTAATCTAACCACCACTACCACTGCTGTTAACCTGAAAAGTAAAGCTGAGAATAAAAGCTAAAAATAAAGTTTAAAATAAAGTAAGTAAAGTATGAATTAAACAGTTATTGGGAATTTTTATTACCCCGATTCCGTCGTTCCTTCTTTGCGGGAGCGCAGAGCCCGGCGGGCAGCACCACTCCCCCACGACCAAACCCAGCCGAAGGCAGGGGTTGGCAGGAAGGGGCGGGTCACTACCAGGGAGATTAGAAAAGGGGAGGGTGGGTGGAAGGAGAGGGAATGGTTAGGTGGGTTAGGGTGGTTAGGGTGGTTTGGGTTGCCACATAAGAGTCCTTGGTCCTTGAACTTTAGCTCATGGCGGTGCTGTGTTAGTTGTTGGTCACATTTGAGCCTTAGTTTGACTCGTGACCTTGCTGTGTCTTTTGAGTGGCACCCGTTTGGCCACGTCAATATTGGCCACGGTCCCGATTGGCCACGTCAATATCGACCACGTCAATTTTGACCACGTCAATATTGGCCACGTCATTATTGACCACGATCTCGATTGACCACGGGGTGGATTGGCCACGTCATTATTGGCCACGCGTCATTATTGACCACGTCAATATTGGCCACGTCAATATTGGCCACGCGTGATATTGCTCACGTCAATAATGGCCACGTCAATATTGGCCACGCGTCATTATTGCTCACGTCATTATTGCCCACGCGTCATTATTGCCCACGTCATTATTGCCCACGCGTCATTATTGCCCACGTCATTATTGCCCACGTCATTATTGCCCACGCGTCATTATTGGCCACGTCATTATTGGCCACGCGTCATTATTGACCACGTCATTATTGGCCACGTTAATATTGGCCACGCGTGATATTGCTCACGTCAATAATGTCCACGTCAATATTGGCCACGCGTCAATATTGACCACGTCATTATTGCCCACGCGTCATTATTGCCCACGTCACTATTGACCACGCGTCATTATTGCCCACGTCAATATTAATCAATTTTTTTGCTTAGCGTGGAAAGTTGCAAACCCATGTGGTGCAGAGAAATGCTTTGCACACACACACACACACACACACACACACACACACACACACACACACACACGGGGGGGGGGGTGCAAGGGGGGCCTTCGGCCCCCCCTCCCGCACCCACCCCGTCCAAGTCGCAAACCCATATACAGTAATGACGTGGGCAATAGTGATGCGTGGTCAATAATGACGTGGGCAATAATGACGCGTGGGCAATAATGACGTGGTCAATATTGACGCGTGGCCAATATTGACGTGGCCATTATTGACGTGGGCAATATTGACGTGGTCAATAATTACGCGTGGCCAATAATGACGTGGCCAATAATGACGCATGGCCAATAATGACGTGGCCAATAATGTCGCGTGGGCAATAATGACGTGGGCAATAATGACGCGTGGGCAATAATGACGTGGGCAATAATGACGCGTAGGCAATAATGACGTGGGCAATAATGACGCGTGGGCAATAATGACGCGTGGCCAATATTGACGTGGCCATTATTGACGTGGGCAATATCACGCGTGGCCAATATTGACGTGGCCAATATTGACGTGGTCAATAATGACGCGTGGCCAATAATGACGTGGCCAATAATGACGTGGCCAATCCACCCCGTGGTCAATCGGGATCGTGATCAATAATGACGTGGCCAATATTGACGTGGTCAATATTGACGTGGCCAATATTGACGTGGCCAATCGGGACCGTGGCCAATATTGACGTGGGCAAACGGGACGCTCCCTGTCTTTTGAGGGGGGCAAGTTGGGAGAGAGAAGGGGTGGGGGTGAAGGGGGATTAACGAAGTAAGGGAGGGGTTGTGCCACATGGGAGTCCTTAGCCTTGGGTATTAGGCGCTAGCTCATGGCAGTGCTGTGTTGTTTATTTGGTCACATTAGAGCCCATTTTAGCTCGTGACCGTGCTGTGTTCGTGTGCAGGTGGAAGCGCGTTTTCTATAAAACTCGCATGTGGGGTCTCGTCTAACCTACAAGACAAATCCCCAGGTAAGGAACCGTATGCCAGCGGGCAGTGTGGCCGCTCCACTCGGGAGGGTGGCGGGATTGTGATTGGATTAAGTTTGGGTTGGGAATGTGTTTTTGCATGAGACACAAGTTTGTGGGGTCTTGTCTAGCTAACAAGACGAATCCCCGGTCGGTGACCGTATCCCAGCGGTACGGTATGGTAGCCGCCCGTAAGCACAGCCCCCCGACCAATAAGTCGTCTAGGACGACGATTGGGTGCAGTTAGCTTCTCCGTCAACGAGTTGTCAGGCCCTCGGGATACTCAGCCCTCCCACCACAACAAGGTCGCACCCTCGGGAGGGTATCCGAGCGACACAATCGGAAACTTAAAAAAAATCTTAACAAGCACTCCACAATTACCGCATTTTTTAAATGTATTATGAACATTTTATTGCAATTACTCGCCAAATATTTTTACTATTTTAACAATTCAATATTATTTTACAGTAAATTTAACAGAGCATCAAAAAAGTATCCATAGCATATTAAACCATCCAACATTTTGGACGAGATAAAAAAACAATCTTTTGAAGAAAAAAAAAGAAAACTTATAAAATATTTGACAAAAAATAAAAAAAAGTAAAGATTTAGATATGCTATTAATCTTACATGAATTGTCAGAATTTGTCGAAAAAGAAACAAATTGATAAAAATATTCTTACTTCCTATTCTTTTTTTAACTTTCCTTGTTTTACAGAAAATTTTTCTTACGATTTTTTTTTCTCGTGGCGCTTCCGTTTTTCATTCACAAAATAATTTTTATACTTAATTTTGCTACAGTTGTCTTCTTTATGGACAATGTCTTTTTTGTCTGTAAGTGTTCAAGTCTCAATTCTTATTAGTAGTCTTCAAGTGCGTGGATAGCTGAAAAAATTAATACAGGGAAAGAATCGATTCAACATTTGCAATTGCAGAAAGCACATATTGTATTCTCTATTTTATGTAAATAATATTAGCTACTTATCTGATATATATTTGTTTGTTACAATAATGAAAAATTTATTACATTAATTCTAATGGAAAGAACTGTACGTGCCACGACATCATAAGTGATATTCATTAAGACAAACCAAAACAATATTTAAATAAAAAAATATTTAAATAAATATTTACAATTATTTAATTAAATGTAATATTTATAATTATTTTTATAGTAATAATATTTATCATTATTCTTTACCTTGTTTACGTTTTTACTTATTTGTCATTTTAATTTTAATTTTAAATAAATTACTAAAATGTATGTATTTTATATATACATTTTGATTGTTACAATATTTATTATTACACGCGATTGTACATATGTCACTATATGTCAAATCCCAGACAACAAATTTACATCTATAGTACTTGGAACATCACGCTAGTTATCCCACGATTGTAACGAGATCGTCTCATGGGATCCCCATAGGATCGTAAATGTCCGCTTTCTTTATTGCAGTAGGATGATCTTGCTGACGTCCTAAAGACGTCCCTACGATAGGCCAAGATCTCCATAAGACATCGAGAAGACATTGAAATTTACATCCATAGTACGTCCTTGGAACATCATGCTAGTTATCCCGCGATTGTCACGAGATCGTTTCATGGGATGCCCATAGGATTGTACATATGTCACGATATGTCAAATCCCAGACAACAAATTTACATCCATAGTACTTGGGACATCACGCTAGTTATCCCACGATTGTAACGAGATCGTCTCATGGGATCCGCATAGGATCGTAAAAAGACGATCTCATTACAATCGCGAGATAACTAGCATGATGTTCCAGAGATGTACTATGGATGTAAATTTCAATGTTCTCTCGATGTTTTATGGAGATCTTGCTTAATTTCTGCACCCAAGAAAACGGTTAACCATCCAAGTGTGAACCATCGCCGACGTTGCTTGACTTTGAAGATCGTACGTATCCTAACGCTTCGTGACGATTCATGCATACTTCATGTTTATGCATTATATATTTCTTATAAATCATTCCTATAGATTTGTAAGAAGGCTGAAACATGTATAGTTAACATATATTTTTATAAATAAACTAGCTGTGTCCGGCCACGCGTTGCTATGGTTCACTCTGGTTAAATTGAAAAAAAAAAGAAAAAAGAAAGCGCACGTTTCTAATATGTTTAATTTCACAATGTTTGTGGGTATACAATATTTTTTGTTGTTCCATTGTTTTTGGCCGCAAGAATAACTCGTTCACTCAACCAATCGTGATTCTTATAATTGGTTTGAATATTGGGAAATACTTTTTCAACCAATTCTTCTTTTGACGTCACTAAATTGCAGAAGTTATAAGACAATAAAATTCGTCCTGAGGTCAGATCAACCCGCATTTTTCCGTTCCCAATTTTCAGCAATTGATGTGAGAATTTTTTAGCTGATCGATCGTTTTGTAGCTGGACACGCATATTTGTAGTTAATTTCTAACGGGGAGCGGTGCACTTGCACACGGTTTAAATGGCCATGGTGCATTTGCACACTGTGCATTTGGACACAAAAGAAATTTTATTGAAAATGTACATTAGTTATATGCACACGTAAAATTTGACCAAAGGATATTTCCACATATTTCCACACCGGATATTCGCACACAAAAAAATGCCCACCGTTCACTTGGACACGTAAAAGTTGCATATCATTTATTTGCACACCGCTCACTTGCACACCATTCACTTGCCTACTACTCATTTGCACACCAAGAAATGCGCGCCGATCATTTGCACACGAAAAGATGCACACCGATTATTTGCACACGGAAAGATGCGCACCGATCATTTGCACACGGAAAGATGCGCACTGATCGTTTGCATACCAAAAGATGCACACCGATTATTTGCACACCGTTTATTTGGACACGGTGCTTTTGGACACCGTTTATTTGCACACCGCTCAGTTGCACACCGTTCAATTGCACACCGTTCAATTGCACAACGTTCAATCAAACGCATATTAAATATTCATACATTATGGCTGCGTTTGCAATGTGTACATGGGTTAGCGACTTAAATGGTGTGCAATTGAACGGTATGCAACTGAGCGGTGTGCAAATAAACGGTGTCCAAAAGCACCGTGTCCAAATGAACGATGTGCAAATGATCAATGTGCATCTTTTGGTATGCAAACGATCAGTGCGCATCTTTCCGTGTGCAAATGATCGGTGCGCATCTTTTCGTGTGCAAATAATCGGTGCGCATCTTTCCGTGTGCAAATAATCGGTGTGCATCTTTTCGTGTGCAAATGATCGGCGCGCATTTCTTGGTGTGCAAATGAGTAGTAGGCAAGTGAATGGTGTGCAAGTGAGCGGTGTGCAAATAAATGATGTGCAACTTTTATGTGTCCAAGTGAACGGTGCGCATCTTTTCGTGTGCAAATGATCAGTGTGCATCTTTCCGTGTGCAAATGATCAGTGCGCATCTTTCCGTGTGCAAATGATCAGTGTGCATCTTTCCGTGTGCAAATGATCAGTGCGCATCTTTCCGTGTGCAAATAATCAGTGCGCATCTTTCCGTGTGCAAATGATCAGTGCGCATCTTTCCGTGTGCAAATGATTGGTGTGCATCTTTTCGTGTGCAAATAATCGGTGTGCATCTTTCCGTGTGCAAATAATCGGTGCGCATTTCTTGGTGTGCAAATGAGTGGTGGGCAAGTGAACGGTGTGCAAGTGAATGGTGTGCAAATGAGCGGTGTGCAAGTGAGCGGTGTGTAAATGAATGGTGTACAACTTTTACGTGTTCAAGTGAACGGTGGTTATTTTTTCGTGTGCAAATATCTGGTGGTCAAATTTTACGTGTGCATATAACTGGTGTACATTTTCAATAAAATTTCTTTTGTGTCCAAATGTACAGTGTGCAAATGCACCGTGGTCATTTGAACCGTGCGCAAGATATCGTGTCCAAATGCACTGTGTCCATTTGAACCGTGTCCAAGTGAGTGCCACCCATTTCAACGTCTTTACATGTTGCCACAAAGTAGAGTTTTTCAGGCAAGCATTTATTTCGTCCACTGTCGATCGAAGAATTACAGGTAATGTTTGCCTGAAATCTCCTGCAAGCAATATTAATGTGTTCCTAAATGGTCTGATGTTTCCACGCAAATCTTGCAATGATCGATCAAGAGCTTCGAGCAATTTTTTGTGCGCCATTGTGCATTCATTCCAAACAATAAGTTTGCATTTCTGCAATACTTTTTCCATGCCGGATGCTTTGGAAATGTTGCACGTGGGAGTTTCAATAAATTGCATGTTCAATGGCAATTTCAAAGCGGAATGAGTTCTTCCACTTGGTAACAATGTGCAGCTATTCCGGATGACGCAAGAGCTAAGGCTATGTCATTTTGGGATTGAATTGCTGCCAAAATCAATCTAATTAGGAATGTTTTACCAGTTCCTTCTGGCGCATCTAAGAAGAAGATTTCTCCAATCCCGTTATTGACAGTTTGCATTATTTAATCGTAAATGTCTTTTTGCTCAAGCGTTAGCTTAGGAATATTTGATTGCACATACGACAAAAGATCACCCGTGCTGTAATTTTGTTCACGACGCAATTCTACATCGAACGAAGCAGCAGCACATCGATTCGGTGATGGCATTTCCAATTGATTGAAAACTTTGTTCGCGATTTCTAAGCACAAATCTTCAATCATTATCAACGCTTTGTTGTAGATTTCTGCTGTGAAGTCTATGTTCATATTTGAATTATTCTTGCGTATTCGTCGGAAAATATCATCAGCCATGTGCAATTTATATTTCTCCCATAACTCTGTTGGAGAGCAGGCGGTCAATATAATTGCAAACAATGCACGAATTTGATTTGGATGGGACGTGTTGCACGCGTCATTAATGCATACATCCGAGTGTCGGTCGTTTTCTAATAAATTTAGAGCTTGACATGCCTTGTGGTAAGTGGCATGTGTAACGCCGTTGACAATTCTCATTTGCTAGAAAGACGTTAGACCGGGCACATTTATCAACAACATGCGAAGAAAGTATCTTGATTGGGATGTACGGTGTACAGTCTGCCTATCGTATTTTCTTTGAATATGCCAGGTTATCCGCTCGTTCTCCTCGTTTGCGTCGTTCAAATGATTTTTTACTCGTATTCCATGTGTAATACGTAGGCACTTCCGAATAGAGCAGTGTTTTCGCATACGCGTCATTTTGACATAACGTGAAAAAAGCAGTAAACCTTGTAACCGGTGGATTCGGGGCTATTTGTTGCACATTTGCAGCTGTGAAATAAACGTGTTGTTCATTTTCTAGATGTATTGCTAAGTGAACAACAGCTGGACTTCGTTCATGTATGGAAAATGAAAGAATTTGCCATACAGCTTTATTGCTGCTTATGTATTTTCCAGCCTGATACTGTGCGATTTTATCGATATGTATGACCGCATTTCTGTCACTTTTTTCTGGTTGCACGCCAAAAACTTCCGTGTTGCTGCCTTTATTCACGTACTTACAAATGTATTTGATCGATTTAACGGGGGACTATCCCGATTCCGCACATAAGCGATTGGACACAGTAGTGTTTCCCGATTGGACATGGACTCAATTGGACACAGACTCGATTGGACACGGACCCAATTGGACACGGATCCGATTGCACACGGACCCGATTGCACACGGACCCGATTGCTCACCGACCCGTTTGCACACGGACCCGATTGCACACGATACGATTCCGCATTCTAGATAGTACATAGGTTAGCAACTTGGACGAGATTGGTGCGGAAGGGGAGGGACGAAGCCCCCCTTGCATTCACCCGTGTGTGTGTGTGTGTACAAAGCATTTTCTGCACCACATGGGTTTGCGACTATAAAGTATGTATAAGATGTATGCGCAATCAGATCGGTGTGCAATCAAGTCCGTGTGCAAACGGGTCGTGTGCAATCGGATCGGTACGCAATCGGGTCCGTGTGCAATCGGGTCGGTGTGCAATCGGGTCCGTGTCCAATCGAGTCCGTGTCCAATCGGAACTATGTTCAATCGGGACGGTGTGCAATCGGGACTGTGTCCAATCGAGTCCGTGTCCAATCGGGACACTGTTTCCAATATTATCCCATCATATCTTTTATCTCTACAATTAATAGAGCGTAAATCAAGTGTAAAGGAAAAGTGAATTATAATGTAATAAAAGAGTGACAAAAGCGTTAATTAAATCTCTAAGAAACGTAAATTAAAACAGAACATAAAGAAAGTACACTTATCAAAATAATGTGGTATATATTAATAATACTAAAAAATTATAAAAAATGACATTAAAAAATTTTTTTGATTTTATACAAACAGAGCAAAAACAAACTTTTTAATAAGTTATTCCACATGCTATTTTGCACGCATATGTAAAAATGAATAAAAAACTAAAACTTCATATTTATTCATAAAAATGTAAGTTAACTGTACATATTTCATCCTTCTGATAACATCTATTGTAATAATCTATAACAAATATGTATGCATAGACAAGAAGTGTTCATGGATTATCATGTGGCGTTAGGATGCGTACGGTCTTCGAAGTCAAGCAACGTCGGTGATGGTTGACACTTGGATTGGTGACCGTTTTTTCAGATATAGAGATTAAACATGCTTTAACGGGTACGACTGTGGCTTGGCTGAAACATGTTCTTATAGTCTTCTTCCTTTTACAAGATTACCGTAAAAATAATTAGAATTTTTTATTTTTTGTTCAAGTTTTTTTCAATTCTTAGAAACTCTCAAAAATACTTAAAAATATTCAAAAATTTTCTAAATTAATAAAAATTTTTTATTTTTAAAGTTTTTCCGAGAAACGTTTCAATTCTCATAAAAAATTGGAATATTTATCAGAAATCCTGAAAAAAATTTTTTTAATTTTGACAAATTTTGTCACTAGGGTATATTACGATATCTCAGGAAATTCCTTGGACATCCTCTGGATATCGTTTGAGATATCTACAGGATGTCAAATTGGTGGACATTTGTGCATCCCTTGGATATTCCTTGGATATCGCAGACGGTCCACGGATATCCAACGATATTGCGATACCCCAAAATGACATCCCAGGGGCATCTCTAGGATAAAGTGTGCTGTGTGGAAAATGGTTACGTTCGGAATGGCCACGTTTAAAATTACCACGTTTGTAATGGTCACGTTCGTAATGGCCACGTTCGAAACGGCCATGTTTGGAATAATTTTTTTTTGTTTGCGTGGAAAGTTGCAAACCCATGTGGTGCAGAGAATGCTTTGCGCGCGCGCGCGCGCACACACACACACACACACACACAAGGGTGGGGGGTGCAAGGGGGGCCTTTGGCCCCTCCCGCACCCACCCCGTCTAAGGGCCGAAATCACATGGTGCGGAATAGAGCTGCAAAATAGAACGTGCTTCATAGAAGCAGCCAATCACAGCTTTGCCACATCCCACACAGCACACTTTATCCTAGGGATGTCTCTGGGATGTCATTTTGGGATATCGCAATATCATTGGATATCCGTGAACCGTCTGCGATATCCGAGAGATATCCAAGGGATGCACAAATGTCCACCGATTTGATATCCTGTAGATATCTCAAACGATATCCAGAGGATGTCCAAGAGATTTCCTTAGATATCGTAATATACCCTAGTAAAAAAATTTGTCAGAATTAAAAAAATTTTTTTCAGGATTTCTGATAAATGTTTCAATTTTTTATAATTGAAACGTTTCTCGGAAAAATTTTTAAAATAAAAAATTTTGATTACTTAAAAAAATTTTTGAATATTTCTAAGTATTTTTGAGAATTTCTAAGAATTGAAAAAAACTTGAACAAAAAATAAAAAATTCTAATCATTTTTACGGCAATTTTGTAAGAGAAAGAAGACTATAATATAACATAATTCAGCCAAGCCGTCGTACCTGTTAAAGCATGTTTAATAGTTTAATATCTCTATACCTAAAAAAACGGTCACCCATCCAAGTGTCAACCCTCGCCAATGTCGCTTGACTTTGAAGACCGTACGCATTCTAACGCTTCGTGGTGATCCATAAACACTTCTTGTTTATGGATTCATATTTGTTATAGATCATTACAATAGATGTTGTCAGAAGGATAAAACATGTATAGTTAACTTATATTTTTATAAATAAATATGAAGTTTTACCATTTTTTTTACTTTTTTTACTATTTTTATATGCGCGCGAAATAGTATGTAGACTAACTTATTAAAAAATCTGTTTTTGCTCTGTTTGTATAAAATAAAAAAATTTTTTTAATGTCATTTTTTATAATTTTTTAGTATATGTAGCATATTATTAATATGCCACATTGTTTCCATAAGTGTATTTTCTTTATGTTCTGACGTTTTAATCTACGTTTCTTAAAGATTTAATTTACGCTTCTGTCACTCTTTTGTTACATTATAATTAACTTTTTCTTTACACTTGATTTATGCTCCATTAATTGTAGAGATAAAAAAGATATGATGGGATATTATTTGGATGTAATAGGATATCGTAAGATATTAACGAATATCTTACAATATCTTATAATATTTTAAGATATTTTTTGGGGATATCGAAATATATTAATAAGATATCATATGATATCTTAAGATGTTTTACGATATTTTAAGATATTTTTGTAGGATATCCCGGGAGCTACTCATTGAGATATCCGTGGGATCGCCTTCGTCTGTCTGGGATAATTTGGGATATCCTCAGAATAAAGTGTGCTGTGTGGGATCAGTATGCGTTGATGCGGCAAAGCTCTGATTGGCTGCTTCTATGACGCACATTCTATTCCTCAGCTCTATTCCGCACCATGTGATTTCAGCCTACGTCGCTAACCCATGTGCATTGTACTGAAAATTATGTAAAACATACGTGGTCATTTCGAACGTGGTCATTTCGAACGTGGTCATTTCGAACGTGGTCATTTCAAACGTGGTCATTTCGAACGTGGTCGTTTCGAACGTGGCCGTTCCGAATGTAACCATTTCGGACGTGGTCGTTTCGAACGTGAGCAAATTGAATTCCGTGCAATATTTCTCGTAGCCATTCCGGACGTGGCCATTCCGAACGTGGCCGTTTCGAACGTGGCCATTTCGGACGTGGCCGTTTCAAACGTGGGCAAATTGAACCACGTGCAATATTTTCCGTGGCCATTCCGAACGTGGCTATTTCGAACGTGGCCGTTTCGAATGTGGTCATTTCGGACGCTCCCGATGGCATCATTTCAATTGCTGTTTTGAACAAACACACTAAATTGTTTTTTTCGTGAAGAAGCTCTCGCAGTTAGGAAACGACCCAGCAAACACAAAGTTACATGCTTGTTAGTTGTAATTTCCCACTCAATAATATAATTGCAATATAACACACGTGTTATATTACAATTACATTGTTGAGTGGGAAATTACAACTAACAGGTACGTTACATGTAACTTAGTGTTTGTTGGGAATAAACCTTTTTATGCCGGTAGAAATTCCGCAGCGTGCATTCAATTTATATTTTGCATCACCGATGAAATACATTTGTAGGAATTTATGTTGACCTTCTGAGAACGGAGGCAGAGACCCGGCTTTATGATAAATTTGTCCTTTTACTTTGAAAGTTGGCATAAATTGAGCTGTTACGATTTCTGCGTCAAACGACGTTATTTGGAAGCATAAATTGTATTTCCTGATGTTAGATAGGAAATGTTTTGATTCGACGGTATATCCGGCAAGCAAAGTTTTTAATGGCTCTGGCGGTTCTTCAAGTTGAAACAATTTTAATTTTTCTGGCGGCGCAACACATTCCTTTCGTTTCTCCATTAAATTTCAGAGTCTTACAATATATAAGAACACACTTCAGTCATAGTGCCGATGAGAACATGCCGGCTCAAACTATAATCAGCTGGGTTGTACCGGAATGCAAGGCGATTGTAATCGCGTGATTGCTGACCACGGAGTCGTGTTTGACGCTGATGTGCTGTTTCTCGTTGACGTCATTCAGCCACTCTCAGCCTGTCGCGTTCATTCTGTTGAGAACGAAGCAGATCTGAAAGCGATTGCCGTGCTCTCAACCGTGCATCCTTAAGTCTGGCTGCATGTCTCTCTGCTGCTTCCTCGGCACGTATTTGAGCCATTCTTTGTCTGTTTCGCTCGTTTGCTGATGCCCGTTTTTCCTCAGTTTTATTTGCAATTATTCGTCGCACTGCTTCTGCTCTGCAACTACGACGACCTAAGTTTGATCTTCTGCGAGGCATTATTTTGATGAACTAAAGCAGATCGATTACATTGAAAAAGAAGAAAGTAAGTTATAACAAAAACATATAAAATTGCAAAACATTAAAAAAGGAAAAAAATACAAACTGAAAAACATAAAAAAAATAAAAAAATAAAAAATACTAACAAAATATTCTAATTCAAACGCAGATCAATCGACACGGCTCAATTCCACCGCCAATTGCACTGAAAAATAAGAAAAACAGTTAAAAAACGAAATAAAAAACAATAAAAGAAGAAAAAAAACTATATTCACAAAATGAACGCTATGGTAAATTCAAATGTTATGTGTCCGATCGCTATTGTGTCTAATAGGGTCTGTGTCCGATCGGGACGGTGTGCAATCGGAATTGTGTCCAATCGAGTCTGTGTCCAATCGGGACTCTGTCCGATTGAGAAATACAATTGTGTCGAATCACTTATGTACGCAATCGGGACAGTCCCTCTTTTATCATTACCGAGTGCGCTACAAGAATGGAAGCATATACATTAATATTGTGCAGCAACACTGTTTTCAAGCTTCTCTTAGGAGAATCGAATAGTCTCCACTCATCAGATTTGTAACATCCAGATTTCAGTTTGTTCGTAAATCCAAACCTTCGAGAATAAAAGAGTTGTATATAATAGAAAAAGGGAGTGAATTTTCTACGCTATTTATTCACAAAAGCTCAGACTTGTCATACCTATTGAATTTTCCTCGGATAATGTGATTACGCAAGCTTGCACACTCTGGATTATACATTTGTGACACAAACTGCTTTTAGAAGGTGTTTTTTTGAGAGTAGGAAAAATGATCCAATTCAGCAATTCTGACCTTGATTTGAATTCAGCGGGTCAAAATACATAAGGATTGATTAGTTTGGTCCGCCGGACCAACCACTTTTTTTGTGTGGCTGTGTAATTAAAAAAATAGATGTTTTATTTCGTATAAATATCCATTTTTTTGGTTGGCGTTTTTCTTCATATCATTACTTTTGCAGAGAAAAAACTCAATACTCTTATTTTGTAGAGTCAAATCTAAGTTGTTTTGTACAAGAATACATTTTTGAAGGCGTTTTTTGCGTGCGTATACTTGGTACGTTTTTTAAATACTTTTTTTAATAACAGATAATTTTGTCGTGTTTATATATTACGTATACACTTTGCGGCGTGTTCAAGAAGCGTAGACAAAGAGTTTCTAAGTGTTAATTATTGAAATGTGTGGAAAATGTATGGCTCTATACACTCTTCGCGTAGCGTTAGGGAAGCATAGATGAAGAGTTGGTAAAATATATATAAAATATTAGAGCGTAAAGAAAGCATTTCGGAATGCTTCGGTCGTATACATTTTGTGAACTTTTTAGAAAGTGTAGATGAAGTGTTGGTGAAATAAAAAGTTGGAGCGTAACGAAAGCGTTTCAGAATGCTTCATATACATTTTGTGAAGTGTTTGGAAAATGTAAAGAAAACATCACTTATTAAAGTGTATAGAAAGCGTAGTATAACATTCCATACATACTTTGATTGGGTTCGGAGAGCACATTTTTGGCGCTGTTAGCGTGCTCTATCTTTCTTCGGTCTCTTCTATTCAATGAGCAACAAGGATAGAATGATACTTTTAGCGCTAATAGCGTCTCCCCGAACCCTGCCTTTATAAAACGTTCAAGGAGCGTGTATGAAGCTTCAAAATCTTGAAGAGTTAATGGAGAGTCAATAAAGCTTTCAATGAGCGTTAATTCTCTTCGTTTACTTTAACGCTTTAAGAAGCTTTTTCACCAGGGTATTATATAACTTCATAAAGTTATCATAATAAGATGTTTCAAAAACGATTTTACGGTTTCAAGTCTCTAATAAAAACTTAAATCAACACTTTAAAAAACAACTTATTAATTTTTTACAAAGTTTTATTTTCTTGAAATTTGCCTATTTTTAAGAAACAAAATGCTTTAATTTTGCTGTTGCGTGTATAATATATAATATAAATACATATATCTTTGTGCTAAATTGTAAAATATGTAAATATTATTTATCAATATCTTGTAAAAAAATGTTTATTGAATAGATGACGTTTACATCTCTAACCAATTTTGGAGGCTACGGGAAAGTTTCTTGGGACATACCTGTCGAGCGTTATCACAATGACGGAAGTAGTTCTCATCACGGATATCATGGGTATGATAAATCAGATATTCGCAGTAAGCAAGAAACATTGTGATCAACGTTTTTGAAATGTTAATTTTAGAGAAATTTTCTTAACATTATAACTTAATGTTTCATAAATATTTTTAAAATGTTACTTAATAATATTGCTGTTCTAATATTATTAAAATATTTTAAAAACATTTATTAAATGTTATTAACCGTTATAACATAACATTTGATAAATATTTCAAAAATATTACTTATTAATATTGTTGTCCTAATAATTATTAAAATATTTTAAAAACATTTATTAATGTTTTTTATATGCTATTAAACGTTATAACATAATGTCTAATAAATCAAAAACGTTCTCAAAAATATTTTTATACAAAACGTTCTCAAATTCTTGTAAAAGGATAAAAAAATATATTTTTTCTACAAAAGTGATGATATGAAGATAATGCGCCAACTATGAAAATGGATTCATACGAATTAGAACATCTACTTTTACAAATACTTATTTGTACAAATATTACAAATAAATATTTTAATACAAATAAATATTTTACTACAAAAACTTGGCGCCGCTAAACCGAATAATTTGCTTTAACACAAAATCGTTTTTTTTACAATTTAACTTATAGACTGAAATAATAATAATTTAAAATTACAATTTTTTGCAATCGAAATTGTAATGGCGTTTAATACGTATAACATTATACAAGCACGTAAGAAAGAGAGAGAGAGAGAGGGAGGGAGGGAGGGAGAGAGAGAGAGAGAGAGGGGGGGGAGAGGGAGAGAGGGAGAGAAAGAGAGAGAGAGAGAGAGAGAGAGAGAGAAGAACACGTGTCCCCGCGTGAAATCTTATCTGCTTTCTGTTGTCGACGAAGGCTTTCGCTATCGCAAAATCTCAATAAAAATGTTCAAATAATCATAACTCTGCGAAAAAAAAAATCATGGAAACTTTATATAAAAAAATGATTCAGATAAGATTTGTTTGGCTGTTAGAAGATTAATTTAACGTGACCTCAAAAGATGTTTAAGTCAGAATGTCATTAAGAAGTCAACTAACAATTTTCAGAAAAATGTTTTTAATCTATCTCAGCGAGCACAGAAAGAGTACATGTAAAAGACGGGACAGTTTTATTAACGTTATTTTATGTCAACACGGATTAATCGGGCCTTATATTTTATAAATCCAATAACATTATAACAATATTTCAAATATAGGTACAACCGAATTCTGAAAAACTGCAGTATTTACTATGATTTTTCTAAAAGTTTAAAAAGAGGGAGGTAGCTTTTTTACCGAGATATATTACTAATTACATAAGTGTAATTGAGCAACAAAAAATTGTTAATAAAAGAAGTATTATGTGATTTTTTTGATAAAACGTATTTTTAACAAGTTCGTGAATAATATCAACTATAATCCTTCATATCTCAGAAATAAAAGGTATGCTCAATTCGAAATTTTTAAGTGATGAATGTTTGATAATATGCAATCATTTACCACCAAAATCGTATCAAAACTCGTTGTCCATAAAACAGGCGATTAATGCGGGCTCTCTTTAACTCTCTGCCTACACACCTTATTTTTCTCCTGATTCCTACAAAAAGGAGTTACGCAAACCCCAAAATTTCGTTAACTTATATCTCCAAATGTATCCCACATAGAAATTGGCATCCAGTGGATGTCCAATGGACGTCCATTAAACCTCCATAGATCCATCTATGTCCATGATGGAAGTCAGATGGACGTCCATTAGAGGTCTAGTAAATTTCCTTAGCTCCATTGGAGGTTTACCTCTATGGTGGAAGTTAGCTAGACGTCCATTAGGGATCCAGTAAACTTCCATGGCTCCATTGAAGGTTTACCTCTATGGCGGAAGTTAGACAGACGTCCATTAAAGATCCAGTAAACGTCCATGGCTCCATTGGAGGTTTACCTCCATGATGGAAGTTAGATAGACATCCATTAGGGATCCACTAAACTTCCATAGCTCTATAAAACATTATTTCCATGATGGAAGTTAGACAGACGTCCATTAAGGATTCATTAAACTTCCATAGCTGTATGGAACATTTATTTTTATGGTAGAAGTTACCCAGACAACACGCTTGTCAGAATGAAAACTTTAAGAGAACTTTTTTAAGAAAACATTTAGATATCTTGGAAATGATGTCCAAATGGTAACATTTATCAGAGACGTCTACTAAGAGAGGTCTTTGAGATATCTCATGGAAGAATTTCATTTAAGTTTCTTGAAAATGTTATCCTTATGATATCACAGCTAAATGATATCAGCTTAATATCTCATAAAAGATATCACAATGCTGTCCGATTTTTGAGCCGTCCATGCGCGTCGTAGTTGATTCAGAAATCAGACAACACTATAACATCCTGAATGAGAGATCTATTTGATATTAAAAAAAATTATCATAAAGATAATGTTTTCAAAAATAACGGTTTGTCTACAATTACTGCGCACAAAAAAATGCACAAAATCTAAATTTATCATGTACTGAATACAAAAACAGAATAATAAATGTACTATTCAATTTTTCTTAGAATATATGTGATCTATATAGTTAAAATTATCTAATTAACCATTTGAACGCTTCAGAGTATTAATGCTAAATAGATCGCAATTTTCATCAGATTATTAAAGTTATGGAAAAAGATCAATTTAACAATGAAATTAATAAGTAAATAAATTAATGCTGTTTATTTTTAATATGTTTTGTAAAATTTAATTGCTTTTATAAAAAATAATATAATTGCGTCAGTTTATAACATATATGTATATGTAGACAATAACAAGTACCCATATCGATGAGTCAAATTGGCATAGCAGATAGAGTACAAGGTTCGTAATCCTAAGGTCCCGGATTCAAAACCAGAGGCAAGTAAGAATAAAATAAAATAATATAATTTAAATTTAATTAATTAATAAAAATTTGTCCTAAATTTAGTATGTACTGTTGATAAAAATAATTTAAAAGAAATAAAATTTTTATTTTAAATTTTTATTTTGTCAATCATCTATCGAGGCTCCATGAAGCTTCTACTAATGATCCACGAAACGTCCGTCAGTCTTCCATCGAGGCTCCGTGAAGCCTCTATTAATGATCCACACAACGTCTAATAGACCTCTTTGACGACCTCTAATGAAGGTCTAATGGACGTCCACAATGCGGAACTGTGGACTTCTAATGGCTCTATATTGGACGTCTGTTTCGTAAATAGGCGCAAATAACGCGAATTATCGTGCGCTCGCGCTCTCGCTAGCGGCGAGTCAAGCCCTCGATATTTTGCTCGAATCGGCGGCCTCCGCGATCCGTGAATATCACTGGCGAGCCGCGTGAGATCGATGGTACGCGGGGGCCTGTTGTCAACATCTCGACCTTCTGGAGGAGTCGTGTTCACTCCGTGCTTCTTAGTCGGATCCGTGTGTGATCGACTCCTCCGGAGGTTTAGGGAGACAAGGACCCCGTTGCTCGCGAGTCAGTGACTCGCTAGACCGTCGCAGAGCACAGACCGCAATTCTGTCTCAGAGAAAAAGCGCGCCTTTTCTTCTCTCTCGTTGTCGCGCGTGCTTCGCGCCGAAATTCGCAAGCGGCTGCGTTAGCGAATACCCGCCGTTGTATTTTTTGCGAGTCAAGAATTAAACGGAGCTGTCTCATAGAAAACCACAGTTTTTTTTTATTATTTTCCGCTTAATACACGTTTATTACTTTTTCCTCATCTCATCCTTGCCGGAGTGAGCGCCGCGGATCCGCGTTGTGTCTGATCTCTTTTTTTTGGAACTCTTTCTTTTCGTAACACCGTCTAATGGACGTCCACTGGAAGTTTATACTTTCATGGCAGACGTCCATTAGACGTCTACTGGAGGTTTTATTTCTATGTGGGATTTAATCAATTTTAACTTCTTTTTTTTTTAATCAAAAAGAAAAAATCTCAGAATTATGATGGTCTTGGCTAAAAAGTCGAAGATATAAAAAGAAAAATGGTTTTTTAAAAAAATGAGAAAGGAACGAAAAATTTTTGAAAAAATTTGCCTTTCTTTCAAACGCCCGTATTTATTAGAAAAAAAAAGATAAAGTAATTAAAATTGTGATCAATGGAAAGGGGAAAAGTTGTACTGTAAGAATCTATCGTAATTTTTTTGATTCTGTTAAAAAAATATATTTATTTTGTAATGTGAATTTAGTAAAAAATGAATACAGTTCAAACACAATAATAAAAGAAAATAGTAATATTTATTTAAAAACCATAATTATTAATACACAAAAACATAATTATTAATACTGTAACCGCCGCTCGCGAGCGACGGCCAACTTCGCCTCCGTCCCTGGTCGCGGCCCTGAGCCGCCTGGGTGTCGGGGCGACTATCTTCGCGAGGTTTCCCGACGTAATACTAAGTTGGGCGCCAGGTACGTTAAGCGTACCACTCTGTGTGCACCAACCCGCAAACAAATGTTACGATACTTGACTCTCGGGAAAGACGGGCGCACGCTAGGTGACCGGGGCGTTAGCGGCTCCGAGATCCAGCGGCTCAGCCCTCAAATGGCAGAGGGGGAGGTTCGGTGCGGGCGGATGGAATCGGGAAGGCGAGAGAATTACTTACACGACACCAATGTAACAGAAAAAGTAACAATTGTATTTGACCGTAAGAATTACAGTAGTGGATGACTCTGCGGAGCGGTGGTGGCTCGCGCGCGTTACCAGCTGGCGTATGCTGGGTATCAAATTGGGCGAGAACGGTATATTGAACGAGCGGATTGTGATGCGTACGCGGGAACTCTCCGACTTGTCTCCCGCTTGACCCGGCGTCGTTGGAGGACGCCGACTCCCGCCCGGATGACCTCGCCAAGGGCGAACGGGACGGATCGCAACTCCGAACCCGCGCGACACGCGACGGACTCGTGTTCTCCCGTGCTCTAACGATTCTCGCGAAAGATAAGCGCAATGATTATTAGTTATTCGCCAGTCCGGCGGTATAAGACGATTGCGTCGATAATTATCAGAGTACATTCACCGAAGGGCTCGCAGTAACCGTGCAATCGACCAAATTATACAACAGTAACAACTAAATTTTTCCACGACGCGACAAGATACCGCGCGGGAGTAACCCGCGACACGACGACTGGACTATACGACAATTGACTCGGCTGCGGATCGGGACGCACACGCAACGCGATACTATTATGAGATGCACAGCACGTAGCGAAATCACGCGCACGGGCGCGATCGGGCGAGACGACGGTGCTCCGCTGAATCCGCGAGCTCGTTATCCCAATAAATACGCCGAAAGATATTGCGATAAGTACGCGATCTCCTCGCGGCTCGCCCAACCCGCGAAATCGGTGGCTTTACAGTTTGTGTGACGCTCGTCTCACCACTTCGCCTCTCTCCTGCTGGCCTCCCCCGGGTCGGGATGACTTCCGTCCCTGCGTCCTTCCTCACAGTTCGGCTCGGGAACTCAAAACGCACGCACAGTTTTTACTTCTACGTCCGCAGCACGAGTGAGGGATCCTGGATCTCGCGGGGGCCGCTCGGCGGCGCGCCCCACCTTGCCTCCGGCGTTCCCGGCCCTTATTGGTTGATTTCGCGAAAATCGATTTTCGCGCAGAGCGCGGTGCCCACGCTGTCGCCGGCTGATCGATCCACGCACGGCGGTCGATGATTATGGGCCCCGGGCACGGGAATCCTGGCGCTTCCTCGCGCGTCCGACTCTTTTCTCCTCGCCCGGCGTATCCTCCGCCATCGGGGCGTCATTTCCTCCTCGACGGGGCGTCGGCGTATCTTGAGTTGTCGTGATTCTTTCGCCGGACTCCCCGCGGTATCGGGTCTGCAATCGCCCCGTCGGGATGTCGGCATCGCGCGCTGGGTCCTGGGAAAGCGTGATTCAGCGGCAGTATCGGAATTCTTACATGGCACAAACGGTAGGCAAGATAAGGGCGGCATTACCTGCGGACCCCCGCTTTAAAAAAGGGGTCTTCTTTGACTCCCTCGTTGCCCGTTCCTCTGCAATCTCCGGGAAGATTTTCCGTTGAGACGAGACGTCCGACAACTACAACGAGATCTTCATAGCCACCGATCTCCGCCGCACCCGCGGTATAACGCTCGCAAAAATCTTAACAAGTAATTAGATGGACAGCACGTGGGACGTCACACACACAAAGTACAAGAGAATACGCTTTTGCGTCCGCTCCCGAGCGGGAGGACGCAGGGCCCGCGGGATGTTATTGCGTAAGGGCCCTCAAGGCCTTGTGACGGACAGCAGCCTGCGGCTGTCACGTCACAATACAAAAAATATTTATTACAAAAGATTTTATTTGTTATAGAAAAAATTTTTAATTTGTAATGCTACAATTGCAATATATTTTCGCAAAGTGATTGCGACATTGGTAATATATATAAGTACTGTATGCGTAAATGTTACGTAATGAACAAAAAAATGACTTTTACTTACCCTTCAAATTTGGAACTTTTGAAATTTTTTGTTACGTTCCCTACACACTGAGTAACTGTAACCTCAACACACACTTTCAATGCTCCTACTTCTGTTGTTTTCAAAACATTGACAACGCCCAAAGAGAAATAAGTAGAGCACAGTTTAAACTCCCCCCCCCACCCCAGTCCCAGCGTCCCCTTGCTAAATACTTTAAAGAAGCGGGCATTTCAAAATCGACTGGGGTTACCGTAACCCCATGTGTAGGCAGAGGGTTAAGGATGTATTGGATTGTTCAAAATGGTACAAAGTTGCTAAAAATTTGTGAAATTGTTCTTTTAGTTTCCTTAATGTAGTACAAAAAAATTGAAAACGTATCCACTAAACGATTGCTGAGTTATAATTATGTTAATTTTCACTAATTTTACATGATATCCTTTTCCATCTTATGGAAAAAGATGATTTTGACGGATAAAACAGCTAAAAAAATATAGAAGAAATAGTACTAGTGTTTGGAACTTTTTGGTACATTTAATATATGAATAGATGAAAATATCTGCCAAGTTTTAATTGTCTTTACTACACCATTTTAAAGAAATAAAATATAACTTAAGATACTTGTGCATTTTCACTGTCAAAAGTTTAAACTCATAAGTGAAAAAAATCGCAAATATGTGAAAAATACCTTTGTAAGAGTAAAAAAAAGACTCCAACTATCGTTCAAGTTTCTTACATCTAGATTTACTATGCGTTAGGCGTAAATATTTAAGTATTTCAAATTTCATGTACTTTTGTCTAAGATTGTATGTCCGATGCATTCTTAAATCATCAGAGAGAGTCTAAACAATCGAAATCTGTGACAATGATTAGAAAAATAAAATGAGTAATAAATACATAAATAAATGAATAAATCAGTTAAAATATAAGTTGATAGATTCATTGCATGTTATTTTGAAAAAGATTAAAAATTTTATTATAATAAATAAATTTAAAATTTAGAAGAAGGTTTAGAGGATTTAATTATAATAGAAGAGAGTAATTGATGTTAAAAAAAAGAGAAACATTTCGACAATATGAAACGGTATTTTGAAAAGGTTGATTCAAAGAAGAATCTTTAAACAATGTTACTGCCAACATTACAGAAACAACCTGTATTTACGTGCGAGTATTTAGAGTCCGCGGGCATACAAATCCGGTACTTATATATGTGTGCGCGTGAAAAGAGAGCTTTTGAGCCCGCGCGAGACGCGCGCGAAAACGCTAGTCTATCTATATCACGCAATTCATACGATCCTTCGGGAATCATAATTTCCTTGTCGTCTTTGTCATATTAAAATTTGTTATTCGACAAATTTACATTAGGTATGCTATAGGCGTGTGTTAAGTTAGCCCCCACACATTAAAATTCGGTAGTTCTGATATGAGTTTTCATTTTAAAGAGATAAAGAGTTCTCTGTAGTTTAGAAAAAGAGTTCTGTTGATTAACGGTCGGAAATTAAATTTAAAAAATAGGGGACTAACTTCTTATCGAAATTTCAGATCAAATAGTTCTAAATGGCTCAATAGTTTCATTTCGTGATTGTCTAGAGTTGCTGAAGCATAAAAAAAATTTTCGATTAATTAAAAAAAATTACAAGCTATTAAAAATTTGATTTTAAGATACGATAGTTTTGAAATGCTTCTATTGTTATTTTACTTATTTCGAAGAGTTCTCGACGAATAAAAAAAATTCAGATAAAAAAATTAAAGAATTATGAACTATAAACAAAATTTCAAAATTAATTAAAAATGACATGTATCTCCTTATCCTGTCATCCAATCGCTCTGGTTTGTAAGACTTTTCACCAGAACTTGTCGAGAACTACCCAAAAATGTAATCAGAACTATTCGGAACTGCAAAAAATTTTTTGACCACGGTACTTGAAAAATTTTACGATTACCGTTCTAATATGTGACAGTACCTTGCAAACCGTTGGTCGAATCGTTTTGACTTATAAGACTTTTTGCGAGAACTCGTCGAGAACTACCCAGAAATATAATCAGAACTATTCGGAACTCCGAAAAACTGTTCGACCATGGAACTTTGAAAATTTTCAATCACAGATCAAATACATGATATCTTGTAAACCATTGGTCGAATCGTTTTGACTTATAAGACTTTTTGCGAGAACTCGTCGAGAACTACCCAGAAATATAATTAGAACTATTTAGAACTCCAAAAAATTTTTCGACTATGAGATTTATAAGATGTTCAATACCGATTCAACATTTTTGCAAACTATTTGTGATTTCTTTAAATAATATGCCTTTCCTTTGAATAATATGACTGAAATATTGTATCATTAATTGCTTCTTGTATTTTTTCAAGTCCTGCAGTTATTCGCATATTAATATTGATATATAATGTTGCAAAATTTTGATTTTTGTAATAATTGCATTGTTGACAGAAATTAATACGTATAATATTCTTATTGGCTGCTAAGGATCAGACAAACCGCAGATTATTATCAAGATTGCGGCATATAGCTCAATAACACCACGAGTTTTTGACGGAACGCGATCAATCGCAGCGCTATCATTAAAAAAAACCACGATTTTCCGCGGTGTCTCCGCGTTGTCTCCGCAATGTCTTTGCGGTGTCTCGCTTTGAGGTGTCGGCTAACTTTAATTGTGTAGGGCAGAGACACCGCGGAGACACCGCGAAAAGTCGTGGTCCTTTTTAATGATAGCGCTGCGATTAATCGCGTTCCGTCAAAGACTCGCGGTGTTATTGAGCTATATGCCGCAATCTTGATAATAATCTGCGGTTCGTCTGATCCTAAGCAGCCAATAAGATTTTAAGAAGACCCTTATAAAAGCTGCTGCAAATTTTTTAACCCATCAGTTCTGTCGTGTAGTGCACGACGTGTGAAGCTCTGTACCTAACATTTGTGAAAAGTGGAGTTGAATTGCAGCACACTGGTATAATATCGTTTTAGTGCACATTTTGTGAAAAGCGGAATTAAATAGCAGAAACTAGTAACATTGTTTTTGTCTAGTGCACGACGTGTGAAGCTCTACGTAACGTTTTGTGAAAATCGGAGTTAAATTGCAGCAAACTGGTAAGCACAAAGAGTGAATGTAACTTAAGAAAGTATTAAGAATGTAACTTAAGAAAATAAATCAGAAACAGTTATTATACATCCGATTGTATATTGTAGTACACTTTAAATACGATTAAATGAAAAATATATATCAAATAATACCATTGCCATCATTGGATGTTCGCTTTTTGTATAATAATTTATTGTCTAAGTAGAAATGATAATATTCAGTTCATGCAATTTGCACGCCGCATATTCGTAGATTTTAAAACACTGTTCTTACATTGACGAGCAATTTTATTTTTAGTTTTGATGCTAACGAGCATCTATAAGATCCCTCTTTCCGCGTTTTCTCTAAAAATTGTAAAAAAAATTATTGCGAAAAATAACTTTTAAAATTCAAACTTGGATTTTCTTACAGCATGTGTAAGTGTCCTTTTAATTCGACTATCAATTTTTTTCATAACACGTTTTATTCATGCAAATTGCTGATATTAGCAAACACTATAGACGCAGATATTAAAATAGTTTGTCTAAAGTCATATATTATTATTTGTGATAATGGTATGTGTTTATAGCTTAAAAATTTTTAAACTTATAGTTGTGAGTGTGTCCTGTTTCATCGAAAGCATTTGGAATACTAGCATACTTCTGTATGATATTATAATTGTGTACTGATACAATAATGCACTGAAAAAAATGTGATTTGATTTACTACAGATATTTAATTTATTTGCAATGTAGCTTTGCTGATTGAAAGAATGATTATCATTATAATTAATTTTATATGAGTTTTGCTCTTCCAGTAGTAATAGTAAAACTATTCGATATATATATTTTATTTAATTTTTCCTAATTCCTTGTCGATGTATCTTTATAGAATTAATTGTTTATAAGTTCTATTGTATTTAATTATTTTTTATTATTCTTATTTTGATTTTATCATTATTACTAATAATTAATTATGTTGTATTTTATTGAGATAGAGATTGTGTCATTTCAATAAAATATTTCTTACGAAGGAAAATGTATGACATAGAAAAATTACGTGCTTTACTTATAAGTGAAGAATATAGAACAGTAGATGAAATGGGTCAATGTTTGCCACCTTCTAATGAAGTTTTTAAACGCATCTCAATTGCTATGGATGAAACTCTTTCTAGCAAGCATGCATATACTATTATTAGAGAAAAGAGGTTTATACTATGAGGTATTAAAAGCATTTGGAATTAAAGATCCATCAGTAGAAATAAATGCAGACTGCAGTTTTGATCCAAATTTATCGATACCTAAGGACAAATTTGACGTATTATTAACATTTGAAGAATGGAAACGTATTAAACCTTCAAAAACTACGTATGAAGGTGGGCGAGATCTTATATTACAACCGGGATGGACAGATTTTTTTGCAGAAAAAATTTGGATACAAAATCGAATACCATATTTTTGGACATTTAAAAATGTCAAAAAAACAACAGCAACATATATTCGGATCAAAGCAAAATGCCCTGAATGTAACGCAAAATTATACTGTACATTAGCTCAGAAAGTTATTAAAAATAGAGACGTTATTTTTAAGTGTGCTATTACAAATGCCAATTTTGAATATATTTATAGTAAACGTAGACAACTTAGAGGACGTAAACGTGTTCAAGTACCTAATACTATAATTGATAATAAAATAGACGCAATTTCTTATGTTCGGAACCAAAGTAAAAAGCTTATTAATTTCGGTGATATGTATCCACCAATACTTCCAACCACAAACGTTTTGAGGAAAGCTGTGAATGAGATTCAAAATAAACGACTCGGACTCACTGGATCCAAAGTTCTGGAAAATTTGGTGAATGCAATGCATACAACACATGTAGGACTTATTCATAAAATTAGTCTATATCCATTTTTCTGTTACTATTGGACAGAAGAACAAAAACTTTCGTATAAAATTAATTGTAATGACAACTGTTCCTTTATAGCCATTGATGCTACGGGTTCTGTATGTAAACGAATTAAATATCTACATAATAAATCAAATCACATTTTTTTGTATCAATGCATGATTGCAACATCATATGGAAGTATGCCAGTGTTTCAAATGCTTTCGGCGGAACAGGATACAGTTGCAATTACAAGTTGGCTTTTAAAAATTTTAAGCCATAATATACCATTGCCACGAATGGTAGTTTGTGACTTTAGTCAGGCTATTTTAATATCTGTGTCAAAAGTATTTGCTAATAAGAGCAATTTGCGTGAGTATATGCAAACGTGTTATGATGTATTAAAAAAAAAATCTACTAATCTTCCGTCTACATATATTAGACTTGATATCAGTCATATAGTAGCCATAGTTTGTCGATGGGATTGCCTAACACGCCATTTTTTAGTCAAAGTACAATTTTTTATTCGTTCTATTTGCCATGCTTATAAAATGCAAAATTTAGAACAATTAAAATATTTTATTGAAAATATTTTAACAGTAGCTTTAAGTCAAACTTTAGGTTTGTCATTCAAAGAAGAATTACAATCTCAAGTTAGTTTTAATTTTGTAAACGACGTTATTAAAGGTATTGTCGAATTTCCTGAACCAGATGAACAGTGCTCAACATTAGATGAAATTGATCTTAACGTAGAATGTAATACAGGGTGGATTGAATGGAGTCAAGCTATTTATGATAGAGCTATTTCAAAGGCAAAAATGTGTACTCAGGGAGATATGTTCAATGCCTGCTTTAATGTTGATGTTGCTGAAAAAATCCGAAAGATGTTACATTATACTCCAATTTTAACTTTCGTAATGTTACCATATTTTAAAACTGGTACTGTAACTGCTACTTCATCCAGTGTAGAAACCGAATTTTCTAATATAAAAAATCGTGTTTTTAAAGGTGATTTGCATTGAGAGCAGATAAATTTATATTTAGTCATCTCGATTACTTAGATGGTCGCATAAAGGAAGCAATGGCGAAATGTACTACAATATCAAAGAAAAAACAAAAAAAACAAATTATAGATACTTTGGAAGATACAGATTTGATTCATAAAAGCAACAATTTAAATAAACAGGAAATAATTGAAATAGACTCGCTTTCTGAAAGAGATAGTAATTCAAAATTAGAACTTGTTGACAATACGCTTAATAAAGATCAAATAGAAAATGTAGATGACTCACTTTCTAAAAGAGATTGTAATTCAAAATTAGAACTTGTCGACAATACGCATAATACAAATCAAATAGAAAATGTAGATGACTCACTTAACCAATATGAAAATTGGCGTGGTTTGAATGATGAATCTAAAAAGCGGCGGAAGCCGACATATTTAGATACTTGTCCAGAGTGGAATATTGTTTAATCACACAGAACAATATTCGTACCTCTCATAAAAAATGGAAGTGTATGTAAGAGCGTACGTGTAAATAATAAATACATATCAGTTAAACAAACTTGTGCGTTTGATGTACTAGTACAATTAATTATACATGCATGTGATAAAGAATCTACGTATAAAGATGAATTATTAATTGTAGAACATCCATTTATACAATTATGCATAAATATTCTTAATCGTGGAAAAATTATCAATGCCGACTATATCGCACGTGCATCAATTTTAAAAAGTACAAATATATGTGACTATTCTGCGACTAGATATATAGAAATTATAAACGCTAACTGCAACGTGACTCATTTAATAGATATAATTTTCACAAACACATTGCCAAGTATTATACGTACTAATTCCTGTCAACAATGTAATTATTACAAAAATCAAAATTTTGCAACATTATATATCAATATTAATATGCTAATAATTGCAGGACTTGGAAAAATACAAGAAACAATTAATGATACAGTATTTCAGGAAATACATAAGCTCTGTCCCAATTGCAATTTTCCATTAACACAAAAATACGAATGTGATTTACATATAATTCTAGATACTGTGACGTGGCGCGTCCGGCCGCGCTCGTCACAAGGGCGTAAGTCCGACCGAGGGGGTCGGTTTGGGGCTCCTCCTCGCCGAGCCGAGGGGGACGCGACTCTGTTTTATTTATTTTCTTCTTCTAGTTTTCGTGGTATTGTATTCGGATATTTAGGATTTAAGGCGCCGAGTGAGGGCTCAATTTTTATTGTACAAGGAACAGAGGAAGAGCAGCCGTCGGGGGAATAGTATCGCGAGCAATCGACAGTGGGCGAGGTGCCCCGCCAAAAGTTTCCCCACCGAGCCGTGCGTCGGGCCCCGCTGCTTGTTACCGCCCTGAGCCGCAAGGATACCGTTGCCGCAAGGATACCGGGGCAGCAAGGATACCGCATGGCGACATAAAAGATTCTTGGGAGGAATCACGTCGAGAGCACGCCACCGGGCTGCAGACCGGGGGAGCGACCGCCAAAATGTCAACCGCCCGCCACCCAGATTGGTTCGGTCACGGCATGGCCAGCCGGACCAGCCGAAAACGGCAGAGCCAGAGCGCTCTCGTCGGCAGAAGTCGTCACGCGCGGACCACGAGGCATTGCGAGGGGCGATGCGGCGCAGCATGGGATCGAGGCGTGCGGATCGACCGAAAATCGAAGCACGCGCATGCGCGGCGGCTCGAGCCGGCCGGCGCGGGACCGGGGCTCCTCACTGTTCGGCAAGCCGTGTCAGCGTGCGTTTCGGCTAGGACGAGCCCCCAAGTTACCGCCTAGAGACAGCTACCAACTTCAGGGATCAGGACTCTGTTCATTTTGTAAGGCCATCACTCGGCAGCCATCGATACGTAAAGTTCGAATAAGACGGTCAACCCTCGTGCGGGACCGGATACCGGATACCGTTTCTAAGAGTGATATCGGTCATCCGAAATCCAATACCGTTAGTGCTATTGTTTTGGTGTAAAGTAACTCGAAGCTAAGAGTAGAGTTTTGTGGTTGCACGAGAGCTTGGACCGACCGGCCCCGAATATTTGATAACGTGAGTGCGTCCCTCTCGGACTACGCCGGTGCCGACAGTCATAGTTATATTAGAATCCATTGTTACCGCGAATTGTTTTCGCACGTATTAATTTTGTCTCGGTTCGAGCGGAGAGCCTCGTCGGCCTCCCGCCTCGTATTATCAATTTTATAGTTTCCGCATTTTTGTATCTCTAATTCGTTTTGTCTCTATCAAAGTTATATCCGTGGATTAATTGTGTGTAGACACTTTGAGTAAAGCTCATTGTTTCATTGTTACCGTGTTCACTATCACTACAGAAATACACTATAACTCTTTAATTGTTTAACAAGTTGAGTACCAAATCTTTCTACGACCTGCCTCGATCCGACATCTCCACACTTTCCGTTTCAATAAGAATCACGCCACTCTACCGTCTAGAGTAAAAGAGCTAGTACCGGCACTTGTAACGCTTTCTAGTTGGTTACCACATTATCGCTAATTATTGTGTGGCGCGAAAAGTCGCGCCTGGCGCTCAAAAATTTAGAGTATTGGGAAGTTACCGTTTCTGCAAGTTACCGCTATCGTGTCGAGAGCAATCTCGCCCGATATTTGGGAGATACCGTATACAAGTTACTGTTATCGTATCGAGAGCAATCTTGATCGATATATTGGAGGATACCGTATGCAAGTTACCGTTATCGTATCGAGAGCAATCTCGATCGATATTGGGGGATACCGTATACAAGTTACCGATACAGTATCGAGAGCATTCTCGAGCAATTAAAGATACCGTTCTCATAAATTACCGATTCTAACTGAGAAAGCGTTACTCCCCAGTGAACACAGTAATATAGCAGCAGTGTAACAGCAATGTAACCGAATATAACAGGTTACGTTACTCTGAAATTACACGTAACTTACATGTAAGTTAGAATTTCCGACTCAGCAATATAACATGTTATAATTACATGTTATCTAACCGTTACACAACAGTTACAAAGAAAAATAAAATAAAATAAAAATTTCATTTTTTTGAAATTATTTTTATCAACAGCACATACTACATTTAGGATAAATTTTTATTAATTAATTAAATTTAAATTATGTTATTTTTTATTTTATTCTTACTTGCCGCTGCTAGGTTTGAACCTTAGGATTACGAACCTTGTACTCTACCTGCTACGCCAATTTGACTCATCGATATGGGTACTTGTTATTGTCTACATGTACCTATATGTAAACTGACGCGACTATATTATTTTTTATAAAAGCAATTAAATTTTTCAAAACATATTAAAAATAAATAGCATTAATTTATTTACTTATTAATTTCATTGTTAAATTTATCTTTTTCCATAACCTTAATAATTTGATGGAAATTGCTATCTATTTAGCACTAATCTTTGAAGCGTTCAAATGATTAATTAGATGGTTAACTATATAGATCATAATTCTAAGAAAAATTGAATAGTATACATTTATTATTCTGTTTTTGTTCAGCACATGATAAATTTAGATTTTGTGCATTTTTTGTTTGCAGTAATTGTAGACAAACAGTTATTTTTGAAAACATTATCTTTATAATAATTTTTTTTATTATTAAATAGATCTGTCATTCAGGATGTTATAATGTCTGATTTCTGAGTCAACTATGACGCATCGTTCCGTAATAACATTGATACGAACGTGTTATGTTACGATTATACAATTTTTGTTGAATAACTGTAACGCCAAAACGATGTATAACAGCTAGATCACTTGCGTATAACAAATATTACGTAACAGGTTATTTCCATGTCATATAGCACCTACATATCACAAGAATAACAATGTTAAATTACATGTAACTTCCATGTTATATTGCCGCTATAAAATGTGTTCACTGGGTCATTACCGTCTATAAAGTAATCTACCGTTTAATTGGGCGTAGCCCCCTCGGACCTGGCGGTTCCCGGGGGAAAGCAACGTCGCAATACATCCTTAATAACAGATCCACGTTTTAAAACTGATCATCGCGAAACGTCTACCTTAGATAGCATAACAAAATCCATAATGATTGATGACAGGAATTATATATTATGCGGCATAATTAATTATATATTGTATAATTCCAAGTTAACCAAATCCTATAGAGATGGTCATTATGTTGCTATTACTTACACTGGCATACACTGGTACGAATACGACGATCTTACAAAAACAAGAAACTTCGTATTGCCTGAAAAAATAGTGACACCACATACAATTATGTATGTAAGAAATTCATAAAAAATTTCGTCAACGCATAAAAACATGATACGTCACACGCTACGACATTTGTCAAATATTATGTTTACTACATATCTTACATTTTTTTTATATAAAATACTTTTTTATATATTATTACGGCAATAAATTCCTTCCACACATTTATTTTTTATGTATGTTTCACAAAATGTTACTTCTGCATGTTATTCATATTCCTCTATTAATATACTTTTTTACATATTATTACGGCAATAAATTTCTTTCACACATTTATTTTTTATGTATGTTTCACAAAATGTTACTTCTGCATGTTATTCATATTCCTCTATTCCTTAATTCCTGAATCTGAAAATTTACTTGACGCAACTAAAAGTTTCTTGAAATTTTAAACAATTACGATTAAAATTCTGGTAGGAATGTAGTTTTGATAGAGTCATATTATTCAAAGAGATCACACAAAGTTTGCAAAAATGTTGAATTGGTATCGAACATCTTGTAAATCTCATGATAAAAAATTTTTTTAGGTTCCGAATAATTCTGATTATATTTCTGGATAGTTTTCGACGAGTTCTCGCAAAAAGTCTTATAAGTCAAAACGATTCGACCAATGGTTTGCAAGATATCATGTATTTGATCTGTGATTGAAAATTTTCAAAGTTCCATGGTCAAACAGTTTTTCGGAGTTCCGAATAGTTCTGATTATATTTCTGAGTAGTTCTCGACGAGTTCTCGCAAAAAGTCTTATAAGTCAAAACGATTCGACCAACGGTTTGCAAGGTACTGTCACATATTAGAACGGTAATCGTAAAATTTTTCAAGTACCGTGGTCAATAAATTTTTTGCAGTTCCGAATAGTTCACATTACATTTTTGGGTAGTTCTCGACAAGTTCTGGTGAAAAGTCTTACAAACCAGAGCGATTGAATGACAGGATAAGGAGATACATGTCATTTTTAATTAATTTTGAAATTTTGTTTATAATCCATAATTCTTTAATTTTTTTATCTAAATTTTTTTTATCGAGAACTCTTTGAAATAAGTAAAATAATAATAGAAGCATCTCAGAACTATCGTATCTTAAAATCGAATTTTTAATAATTTATAATTCTTTTTAATTAATCGAAAATTTTTTTTATGCTTCAGGAACTTTAGACAATCACGAAATGAAACTATTGAGCCATTCAGAACTATTCGATCTGAAATTTCGATAAGAAATTAGCCCCCCATTTTTAAAATTCAATTTCCGACCGTTAATCAACAGAACTTTTTTTCTAAACTACAAAGAACTCTTTATCTCTTTAAAAGAAAACGGGAACTCATATCAGAACTACCGAATTTTAATGTGTGGGGGCTAACTTACGCAGGCTAACTTACTAACACACGCATAGTATAGTATGTTTCAAAATCTGTGAGACCGAGCTCGTAATCGCCATCGCTCAAATCTACGGCTGGAAAATAGCTTACCGCGAGGATGCTACTCTTGTTAGCGTAAACGTCAGTGACATGTTGAAACGAATACTGAGTTAAATTGTACAATGTTAGCCTTTAAATTGATTATTAACTGTTTGGAGAAAGCGCAAACACAGTTGACCGCAGTTGCTTTGATCAGCAGTAACGTTAATAAGGCGTGTTATTGTACTCGATCCGCTTTACATCTAAATATTGCACCAGTTTTTTCGGCGGTCTAAGATTGCCGAATCTATCAAAGTATATAGTGCGATTTCCTCTCTTTGCGTACGCCACCCAGTGTGTACCTTCAGCATTATCTGAATTTACAATACCGCTTTCGTTTCAATGCTCCTGTCATCGGTAATGCTGTACGCATAAAAATTCTAAAGTATGGAATGCGCATACGTTTTGCTAGCTGTAATAATTATATGTTAGTAGTTGCATTTTTTGGCATTTTTAACGCTTTTTGACGTTTTTTTTTTGTCGAAACTCCTTGTCCACGCTTGTATGGAGCGAGATAAACTCCATGACCTTCCATGACGCGATTATGACGTTTCAATTCTTCCAGCTGACGCTGCGCTGCCTTGTTATCATTCACAACTTTCGCAACTCCCGCCGCTCCGCCGACCAACGACCCGAGAACTCCCAACAACAGTAGAATGGGCAAAACACCACCACGTTTCGCTATCGAAAGTATTCGTTTACTCGCTCTCTTCTTTTTATCTCTTTTTTTCTTTTTCAAATCCATACTGATTTTTGTCTTAGTTTTCATAGCTGCCCAAACGGCTGCTGCAGCAGCTCTTTCTCCGAAAGTCGAATCGTTTGCTGTAATGCGTTTTCGCGCTTCCGCAGCGAGTATATTGTCAGCTGCGTGTCTGTCTGTGAGTTCGTTGCTCTGGGAGTACGCAATGTCATGTTCGCGATACGCCGCGTCCAACGGATTAATACCACGATCGCCTCTGGCCAATCGCTTTTTCAGCTTAGTACCCGGACCGCAAAATTGATATCCTGGTATATGCAGTTCAAAAGGAAGCGCATTTATCGCACGATTTAACAAGCCGCGACCTATCGCAAGCATTTGCTACAATTCTTTATTAACGGTGCAGGGCCGTCGATGTGCGTCTACTGCGGCGATTGATTGTAATGTTTGTAGCAACGACGATAGCTTCGAATCTCTGGATCAGCCTTTATATGTTCCGGAAGCCTGTCCCACACGTGTTTAATATAATTACCACACACGCGTAGCAAAATAGGTTTCAACACGAATTCTAACTGTTCGGCGCTCAAATCAAGTATATCGGAGGGATGTGACAGTATGAAAAGCATTTTACAAACTGAGCAATTTTGCTCGGCGCGTCTCTATAAATAGATCGGTCTTAATATAATTTTTGTCAGTTTTTATCAAAGCATAGAGGAGGAAAATGTGCGGTTCGTTGAACATTCACCAGCAATTAAAGTAACAAATTTCGATGACAGAATAATGTCCGAAAGAGAGATACGGAGAAACATGTTGCCGAGTTCTATACGCGGTATAATTTGTGGTCCGTCAAATTGCGGTAAGACAAACGTATTAATAAGCTTGTTGAAAAGTCCGCATGGAGTACGTTTTAAGAATGTGTATGTGTATTCGAAATCATTACAACAACCAAAATATCGATACTTAGAAAATTTATTAACACCGATTGAATCTTTGATGACGTGGCGTGTGATAAGCAAGATAAGAGACTACTTTGCAATGGGGCGATACGTGGATGTCGACTTCTATCTCTGTCAAACGTATATAAAGATACCGAAACATCTTATACGCGACAATGCGAATTTGCTAATTTTATTCAAACAGGATGGTACTAAACTAAAGCATGCGTACAACAATCATGTAAATACCGACATGTCTTACAAGGATTTTAGCAATTTATGTCACACTTGTTGGCAACAAAAGTATGGATTTTTAGTGATAAGGATAGTGCACTCGTTGATGGACGATATCGAAAAGGATGTAATGACTTCGCAATACCATAAAGCAGTTAGTTGTTTTCGATACGTTGACCAAGCATTTCTCAACATGGATAACACAGATAACAGTATGGATCGTGAGAAAATTGTGAAAGAGAATTGTGAAAAAGGGTGATTCAATTCGCAAAAAATATCGCGCTTTGAAAGCGGGTAAAGTGCAAGAAGAGATGGCGTTGGAGAGACACTTTAAGCCCATTGTCGAACCATTAAAACAGATTGTTGAAAACACCGTTGGTGATGTATCAGATCCGATTAAGAATGAAACGTTCTTTTTGGAGAAAGACGAATACGCAGAACCAAAACCCAAACGAAAGCGATCAAAGGCTTCGTTTAACAATTCTATAATGACCTCTACTCCTGTTAAAAAAATGAGACGATCAAAAACTGTACCAATTAATTTGAACAAAACATCGCAAATATTACATGACAGCGATTTATCGTATAGTCATGTGCCTTCTGTCGAAGACGTTTTTGAAATCGCAGTCAATGAACTTGTGACGTCTATTCGACAACAGTTGGAAACGAGAGGGACGTGAAAAGTTGCACACGCACTACGGTTCATTAGGTCAAAAATATATGGAAGCTGTTCTGAGCAGTAAAAAACCAGTTATCATAGATACTATTTACGGAGTTTATTTTACCGACTTTGGAACGATGCTGGGCGATAAACGCATCGACATACATAAGAATGACAACATAGTCATAGATGGTAAAATATACGCGGGAACGCCTGGTCTGTACAAATTAATTTTCATGAAAATGTCCAACATGTACACGAATAATGACCTGCAGAATTATAAAACATATTATTGGCGACAAATGCATACAGATGCGGACATGTTGCACATAATCAAGTAATGGGAAACAAAGGGTCTAAATATAAAAATATAATTGCACCCTTACTAACCGACACAAAAGTTGGACAAGGTCTACCAAACGCTATTACATTAAATGACAACAAGGTCGATTATGTTTATTGGGATGATCCCAACGAGCTTGTGGATTGCTTTTGATTGCTCGAGGCCTCACACCAAGCAGGGCATAATGCTCACGACAACGAGATTCTATCAATTATTGAGGAACTTCGCGAGGCTGGTCTTATTATAAATTAAAACTGCGTGAAACAAATCATTTAGTCAACATCGAAATGTCAATCAACAAGTTTGGAACATCGCTCGGAAGAGGTAGTGCGGAACCATACTATCAATAGAGCGGATTAATCAGAAATTATGTGCGCGATAACGCTCTTTGCATGGCTGCCACCGATTTTGATGCAAAGTCGCGCAAGATTCGACATGTAGCGCTGCCTATAGACGATAGTGATGCAGCCAATAAACGATACGTGCAGCAGACCGTGAAAATTTTAAAGGATCGATAGGATGAAATCGAGAGGAAGATTGAGACATTTTAAAGTAGAGTAGAAATTACGGCTCATATGCTAAACGAGTTTCAAAGAGAGCTCGACGCGGTGACTCATCGTGCAGAGTAAAAAAGTCGATACATCGAATATATATGCTATTTGTATATTATACTCCAAACATGTCTGAGAAACAATTGCTGGTTGAGGAATTACATGCTCCGGCGAGAAGAAATTTTCTTCGAAGACGCGTCATAGTTCGCGGATACGATGACCTGTGGCAGGCGGATGTGGTTGAGATGCGTCCTTACACACGATTTAACCGAGGTTATCACTACATACTCACCGTTATCGACGTGCTGAGCAAGCATGCCTGGGTTGTGCCGCTCAAGGCCAAGAGTGGTAGCAAAGTTGCCATTGCGATTGCAAAGATAATTCGGAAAGATGGAAGATGTCCGAAAAATTTGCAAACAGACAAAGGAAAGAAATTTTATAACGCAAACGTGCAGAAACTATTAAAAAAACATGATATCAATCATTATTCTACATACTCTATAATGATAGCATCAGTTGTCGAACGCTTTAACGAACATTAAAGAACGTTATGTGGAAACAATTTACACTCAATGGAAATTATAGATGGCTCGATCTGCTGCCACGTCTCGTGTCAGATTACAATGCACGAAAGCATCGAACTATCGGCATGCGGCCCATCGATGTTACGCCAGCAATCACTAAAAAACTCTTAACTACGGTGTACAGTCACGTAAAAATTGCAGCACCCGCGCGATTTAAAGTAGGTGACTCGGTACGCATCAACAAATTCAAAACTGTTTTTGAGAAGGGCTGTACACCAAATTGGACTACGGAGATATTTAAAATCATAAAAGTGCAGGAAACTAATCCTGTGACATATCTACTGGAGGATTCCTGTGGAAAATCTATCGCTGGAGGATTCTACGAATATGAGCTGCAGCGTGTTGCAAATCCTGACGTGTATCTCGTTGAAAAAATATTACGCAGGAAAGGAGACGAGGTTTATGTCAAATGGCTGGGATTCGATGGATCACATAACTCATGTGGATACATAAAAACACTGTTATTTAATTTATAAAAATTTTTTTATTATATTTACATAAAAGTATGTAACCATATAAATTATGTAACCATATATAAAGATAAAATACATTATATTAATTTTATATTATGTGAAGTTTCTTTATTATTCTTTTAATATACATTTAAAAAAATAATGTAAACTGTTTATAAAATATAAAATATAAAATATAAATATACTATAAATATAAAAATAATATAAATATATTATAATGGTATTCGATAATGTCCCCATGGGAACGTGTCAACCGAATCGGGTATGAGGTATCTCTTGTCGTCGTATGGACTTAGAGCGATTTTCGTTTCGGACACCGTATATACTTCATGCATCTTGGATCTTATGCATCATTGGCGACGCGTCATCTGGATTTCATCTTTCAAACACCGGGTGTAATCATCGAACGTTATGGTTCGCGCTACTACATTATTCTTAACTTTCGCCTTCTCAGTGTCCTTCTTTCCATCCACCTTCAACGCATACATCTTTGCTCTAATCCAACGAACTCGGTCATTATCACACCATTGTTCTCATCTTTCATCAGACGTGGAACTTTTTTATTCTCGAGAGGCATACCGTATATGTTGTCGACTGGATAATCGCTCGTATCAAACCTAGCGATATCGCGTTTCATCGTCTCGTAAATATCCTCGCACTCGACGAGGTATACGAGACTGTCGGTGTCGGTGTACATGACTTTACATTTATCTCGATATAAAGGTTGCATGTACTCATGGTGAAATTCATATAGACACGTCTTAGAAATATCTAGGATACACATGCCTACGTAAATCGGCTTATATAATTTTACCTCGAGTTTTCTAAGTTCAATGGCGATTAAATTTTCTGCAAAAATACTTCGACTCTGAAAATTTGGTTTCGCGATCATTGCCTCTGCACCATACAGCCCCAACTATTTCGTCAACAACTTAACGTTAACATGATTGTGCACATTCTCCATGGTTTTACCAAATACAGCATTATTCATTAATTTATACAAAGGGATTGGAAGACGGCGTGATAAGGAAAATACGTGGTGTGGAGGGCTCCGGAATAAAAAGGTGAAAAGTGGTGAAAGAGGTGACAGTGAAAGACATGAGTTGAAGTTTCGAGAAGAGAAGGTGGAAGAGTGATCGGGTAATTGGAGGGAAAGCGAGGGAGGACAGAGGAGAGAAGAAATGAGAAGAGAAAGGTTGGAGAAGTTTCGGAGGCAAGAGAGAGTAAATTGGAGTATAGAAGTGTTGGTCGAGAAGAAGAGGACAGGAAGAGGGCGACAGAAGAAAAAGTGAAGACGGAGATGTAGCAGGGGAGTTCGGTGAGATGGCGCGGCAATGGAGCGGCGGAGAGGAAGAGCAGCGCCATCCTGGAGAAGGAAGTGCGGACAGAGGAGATCTGGTGGAAAGCCGGACAAGAACGTAGGAAGAGGTAGACAAGGTTGGCAAGAGTGACAGGGGAAGACGGTAGCGAGTTTGGGAACGCTGAGTCCCACAACACGTGGTCCGTTGGTGACATGTGAGAGAGAGAAGAAGTGTGATAATAAGTTGAAAGTAGTGGCAAAGAAAGTCGTGAGTAAAAATCAAGAGGAAGAAGGAGGAACCGGTGCAGGGTGAGAAGAAATAGTGAAGAGGAGAAGAGGAAAGAAAGTACAAGGGAAGAGAGAAGATGGAGAAAGTAAGAAGAAAGATGAAGGGCTTGAGAGAAGAGATGGCGAGTGGGCGGAAAGAGGTTAGAGAAAGACTGAGGGATTGGAGGTAAAATTGGAAAGATTAGAGGGAGAAGGAGCGAGAAGGGAAGAAAAAGGTGAAAGAGAGCCGAGGGAGAAGAGGAGCGGGCAGGATACCCAAGGTGGACGCGGAGGAAGAGAAGAGGATCAACCTGGGGATGACGAGGAAGAGGGGTAGATAGGGGGAGAGAAGACGAGAAGAGAACAGTGAAAAAGGAGGAAGAGGAGAAGAGGAGGAAAGGAGAAAGCAAAGGAGATTGGTGGCAAGAAGTGAGGAGAGGTGAGGAAGAGGGGGAGAAAAGGGGAGAGGGAGAGAGTGGAGTGGAGAGAGAAGGAGAGAAGAAACCAAGAAGGAAAAAGTGAAGGAGGACGACAGACGGAAGGAGACGACAAGGAGTAGATGGAGGGAGGAGAGAAGGGACTAAGAGACGAGTAAGGAGGGAAATTGCGGTACACGATTGATAAGATTTTATTTTATTTTTGTAACAGGTGGCGGATAGACGGAGGAGAGAGAAGGAGGAAAGGACGAGAGGAGGATAGGATAGAAGCGAGGTAGGGAAGGGAGGTTAAGAATGTAAGGTCGCATATGGCCAGGCCGCGTAGTAGGGAATGGAGAGGAAGGAGGAAGCAAGAGATGGAGGAGAAGAGATGATGGAGAAAGCCCAGGACGAGAGAGAGGAAGGAGGAGTAATGCAAAGGAGGAAGAAGAGAGAGAGAGAGCAAGAAGAGAGGGGATGAGATTTTACAGAGAGGTTTTGGTGACGGTTAAAATGACATGTATGGTACTTGATGTAATATGTAGAATATTAAGACGAGAATGAAATGTATTTATGAGAGGAGACTGCAAACCCTGAGGGGACGCAGTAATAAAATTCATTCATTAATTTATACAAGTTTTTTTTTAAATCATTTTTGGCGAGGGTTCGGAATTGCGTGTTTAACTCTATGTATTTACAGAGCCATGGAGATTGTGCAAATTTTAACACGCGGTATATTTTCGTGATACGAAGACCGTGACGCGTGCACTGCTGCAGGTTGCGGTAGTGGATGACGTAACGTTTCTTATCATACAGCATGGCAAGAAGTTTATATTCACGCTTGCAGGGCGGTTTATCACGTGTCGGGCAGAAAGGTAGGTCAATGTGCTCATCGTGAAGATCTCGAGAATACTCAAGATCAACTTCGAAAACGTATCCTGCTGGTGAATCAAGAGCAATCGCATTTGCATCAAAATTCGAGACGTCTTCAACCCATTGAAATTCTCCATAGGGCAACGGCTGACACATTGCCCAGCCATACAAATTATTAACATCAAAGTACATAAGATATGAGGATGGTTTCGATGGATCATACGTCTGCATATATTTGTTAGTCTGCGCATATCTGCCTAAACATTCACTGAGACCGCCGCGTATACCGCGCTCGATGAACATTACCATGTCGAAGTCAGTAAGCAATTCGAAAGTAACGTTAGTATATTTTAACATAGCGTCCCATGTGTATCCGGGGAGAGTGTAATAATGTGCGGGACCGAGACCGTAACTTTCTAGGCATTTATTGCGGAAATTTTTAAAAATGTCGGCTAATAACAACACATCCGTTTTCAAATATAGATCGCTATATTCGCCCAACGTTCAAATGGAGAATCGCTTCCAGACATTCTCGGCGTGCGCGTAATCGCTCTCGGATACAGTATCACCAGTCAAGAAACGGTAAAATGATTGGCGCGGTGCTAAACACGTGTCCTGCAGCTTGTCCACGCAATCTACGTACTCGTACGGAAATACATCTTTTCGCGTCAATAAATCGAAATCCTCGTCAGATAAATGTAAAAATTTGGAACGTACAATTTTTAATTCTTTATTGCCTAGAAATGATGCCAATTTTTCGAGACTAGTATTTAAAAATTTATATGAATCAATAAACCGTAGTTTTATATAATTACGTGGGTCTAATTTATCGGCAGTATCTACGACATGTTTTGTGAAAGAAATGTACTTTTCTTTCATGATGAGGAGTACGTCAGTCTTCCCTTTGAACGCAGTGGCTATTTCTTTAATAATAAAATGTGTATCGTATCCAGATAAATTATGAAAAATAACCGGTATGTATGATTCATTTTGGTAATTTAGATTACAAAGAGAATGTGCGGGACCACGGTAACGACCAGTCAGATGGCAATGATCGCGCACCCGCGTATCGTCTGGCGCAAACGGTTTATCGCAGATATGACACCACGTCGCGCTACGGTATGCCTCCAATTGTTCCTTCGATAACGTTTCCATGGGGACATTAGTGAATAAACGAATCTTAACATTATGCGTTAATTCTTCCAGTTGTTTGGTAAACCATGCGATACAATGTTTATCGCGACGAAACTTATACGTAGATAACGCGTCGTTGTACGAACATCGCACGTAATATCCGATGCTGAACACTTTGTGTTGTTGATATGTGTACGACGCTTGCTCTGCATCATGTTGTGTCTTCCGCAGCACACACTCCAGGTCTGCGTAGGCGATGAATGGCACTCGTTCCTTGTGGTTTATATTCCGGAAATTTAATCATTTGTCGTCTTCGGCGGGCAATGTGATAGCGCAGTCATTCATGCGATTGCAGCCTCTCGCAAGATGGAAAATAGTGCTAGCATTTGTAAAAATAAGAAAAACATTTTTAATAACTTTGTTTTGCTATATTATGAGAATATTCTTTTCAATATACATACCGATCGCAAATGTATTTTTTGTGCTCCTTTTTACTCAGTTGGGAGTTGACGAGGCGGGACAGATTTTTTATCCAAGCAAAGTGACCTACGCTGTCTTCGCGCGAATTTTGCAAATATAATAAATTGACATGTTTCTCTCTCTTGTTGTTGGAGAGTCGCAGCGGAAGAATATTTAGCATTGCCATTTCTTTTTTAATTCCATAGACGTTAATTGATACAGTGTTGAGTCTCTCGAATTTTCCAATGTCCTTTAGTGTAACGGGAAACTCGATGTCGTCAAACTTTAGAACTGTTGTATAATGCGGATATGATGACTCTCTATCACTATGTCTTTCGGCAGGGTGTAGAGCGGCAACCACTGACCACGCGAAGCATGCATTGTCCTTCGAATTAACATTCACTACCGCACGTTTCATCATTATTTCTCGCGGCAAAGTCACGTAACATCCCGCATGTAAAGGATTGTACTTGTTTATATTTACAATCAAATTGAGAATTCGCGACAGCGCCCACCCACTATCACGTTCTTGAAACTCTTCGAGTGACGCTAATTTGGGATCGATAATGCGTCGCTCATACCACTCGCCCAAATCCGACATTCGAAATAATTCACAATTTTTAGTGTTTATACTTTTGTTCGCACGTTTATCACCTGTTACAAACACACCATTAAATGTGGTATTCACTTTCACACTATTGTGTTTTTCTAGAGCGTCCCGCACTCGCTCGAGCACTATACCGCCTGCGTCTTCTAAAAACGTTCGCGGTTTGATGTAATTTACGTTATTTACCACTCCGGTTAGAACACGATTCTCGAACGCCGTATCTATTTCTCGCTACACGAGTCTGTCCGCGTTATTACTAGTGGTCGCGTAATCACCGCCGACGTGCACAAAACGCCTTTGTAATCGTGTCTTTTCACCCTCGAGTCGCGCGATCCTCGCCACCAACGATTATCTTTGTCCGACGGCAAGCCGACGACGCTTAACGCGGTTATGTTCCTCGAACTGTTGCATAAATTCGTCGCCTCGCTGCAACCATGTAACTCGTCCAAGGTAGCGATTCTCTCGGCTTGCTCTGACAGTTCGCGTTCCACTTGCTCAAAATTATTCTGCATTTCTATAATGTCTTTTTAGCACTGTTTTAAAACAACATACAATCTTCAACAGGACACTTGCATGTAATTTGCCAAACACTGCATATAGCTGCGCACCTAATGCAGAATCGAAATTTGTCTTGAATTTCAAAGTGCATTAGCTTGCTTTGTCTTTCACGTCGAATAAAAACACATACCACCATCTCTTGCTCAGATAGAACATATTCATCATCATCATTATCATTGTTAAAAGATTAGAAAATTCGCGATAAGTGCGTAATATGTTCTCTACGTAAGGATTGTCAGTCTCATAACAAAAGTGACTCATTCCTGCTCTTACTTCAATATACCTTCCAATACCTGCTGGTATCTCAATGAGATGAAAACAGCTTTCCTGAGTCTTTTGTACAATTTGTTTTGCTATATTATATTCACTTTCATCGGTGTCAACCCAATTCAATATCTCTCTATATAATTTTTGCTTCACATGATGAGGCCAATCATAAACAAATTGATCGTGTATATAAATTTCCTGTATTACGATGCGTTTGTGCGTTCCGCGTATACCGAGTTCTCAATCACGTAAAAATTGCACTGGTGATATTCGCCGCACATGCATTTGTTTTTCAGAATCGTCATTATTATTAAGAACATAAATGACGTCTTCTACTTTAAATTCAACTCGTTCAGTCATGTTGTATAATTTTATAATTTTATACTGAAAGTCTTTAATGTGTGCACACAGGACACATATTGCACGGAATCAACACAAACATAGGCTGTCTGCAATTCGAACAGTATTTGCCGTCTAACCTACCGAACGCGTCAGTTACATATTTTCGAAAGGCATGCATTATGTTGAAATCTGTGTCCGCTATTTGCATGATACATTTGGCACAGGCTGAATAAGTACCATCTGTAGTGTAATAAAAATATATGGCACAATGTCTTGTACGTATAGTTATCGCACTCACTTCAGCATGTGTCAAATGTTTCTCGATGGTATCATTAAACTCTTCACTGCAATCACTTGTATAATTACTGTCCTCAGATACTACACTTTCTTCATCTTCATCATCCATCACATCCTCAAAGTTAACATCTATAATGTCCATGCCGCCGTCATTCATTTGGATCACATCATTCACAAAATTTTCATTATTTACACCATTTACAAAGTTTTCCAAATCATTAAGCTGATCGTTTATTTTTCATGTCACGTTAATTCACATTCACTCGAATCATTTTTTCGCGTCGCGCTCGGATTACCAAATGCGATATTATGCGCTTCCCGACCGTTTATATATGCTCTTCATTTCTTTGTTTTAGTCGAAGCATCATTATATCAGCATTAGTACATCTGCGCTTGACTTTTGCAAGATTTGCATTCTTCGAATGCGCGACTTTGAATGATCTCATCAGAAGATATCAAATGATTTATATACGTGCCTAAAACATTTTTGTCACAGCATCCATCATACATCAGCGCTTGATTTTTGAAAAATTCTTCGAATGTATGTGCGATTTTTTATCTCATCAGAAGGTATCAAATGATGTACGTGTCTAAAACGTGATTTTTTAAAATGATCTCATCAGAAAACATGTATCATGACTTGTGTACGTGCCTAAAGCATATTTTGCATCACAGCTGCCATACATCGGCGCTTGACTTTTGCAAAATTTGCATTCTTTGAATATATGTGCGATTTTTGATCTCATCAGAAGTATGATGCATGTGTAAAACGTATCAAGTGATGCATGTGTTTAAAAACTTAAACTGTGGGATTTGTTCCCACTACTATTATTGGGGTATGTGGAGGGGTGTACAATATAAATAGAGTTCAGACATCGGTATCCGTATGTTATTAGACAGCAAAGGTTTCTGAAACGTTACTGCAATCGGTGAAAGACGAACTTCTCGAGGATGAACTATTACGTTCCGATCCAGCAAAATGACACGTGTGATAAACCGTAAGTATTTTTAATTTTTAAATTTTTTCCTTCTATATTTCCTTCTACATTTATTCGCATTTTATTTCTAATTCCTATGTATTCTTTTTTACAGAACATTATCGCACTCGCGTTATACTCCACGCATCTTGGGAAGGAGATATGCCTTGACTGCCACAGCATATAAATATTTGGACATCGGAATTAGTGTGGAATCTATACCCTGTGTAGAATTATTAATTGGTGACAACCGAGGTAATCAGCTACACCTGACCTATGCGATGTGGAAAACGTTCATCGAGAGACGGATATTGCGCAACTCGTGCAGGCAACTGTACCTTCTTCAAGAATTTCGATTCAAGACTTAGTTATAGAGCTCGTAAAAATACGTGAAGAAAATATTGTAAAGTTAACATTATATAATACTAGTATATATATGAAGCCATCAACTATACTATTCTTATTAGAACTGGAAGATTGTGTTGAACAAGTATGCTATCAAATGCATCAAAATATTTATATTGTTGGTGAAAAATATAAACAATTTGTTACTATTTTACGTCAAAATCACATTACTAATAAAAACAATGCTGTACAGATATTACATGAAAAATATGATAAGATGTGTCTCGTAGATTGCGAGTTATTGGCTTATGCATCCGACAATATTGTATATGACGCTTTACAAAACGAATAAATGAAAAAAATCTCGTAGATTGTGAATTTATGCATCAGACAATATTGCATACGATACGTTATGAAATAAATAAATGAAAAAATTTATAAATAATTATTCTACTTTATTTTCTCTCTTCCTTATTTCTTTGCGGTATAATGGCGTGTGCAGAACTGAGTAGCAAGTACATAGATAAAGTGTGATGGGCGGGAACTAAGGCACTATAAAAGTAAGTATTCTCACGTCCGCCATTTTTCTTCTAACTAGCATGAAAAATTAGATATGTTTTGTATATATATATACGTCAATAATCTTTGGAAGCACCAAACTTTATGCGATAATAAAACGAAGACACGATATTTATGATCTTGAGACTGTAAAGGTTATTGCAATGTATTTTATATGTAAAACATTATGCTAGTTACTTGCTAGTTTGAAGAATACCTACTTTTTTAGTGCCCTACGGAAACGCATGTATGTGACTGCGTATGAAAGAAAGCAACGAATGAAAGAGAAAGAGAGAATGATAAGACTACATGGTTGAAGATATCACGTACGGGCGAGAAAGAGAAATTCACAGTAGAAAGAGAGCGTGAGCACCGCGGCGATGGCTGCTGAAAGAGATCACGTACGGGCGAGAGAGATAGATTCGCAACAGAGGGAGAGCGCGAGCACCGCGGCGATGGCTGCAGCGGCGGGCGGCGGCGACGGCTGCGGAACCCGATTCCCTTTCTACCGGTCGCGGACCCGAAAATCCCGCGTTAGCAATTCCCGTGCCGCGAAACCCCCCGATCCGCGTGACGTCATGCCCCCGCGCGCCAACGAGTTCCTCCCCCACACCCGCTCCCCCCTCGGAGCACCTGGGTTAGAACCGGCCTAGTATCAACTAGAGAGCCTCTGAAGGAGAGAGTGGCAAACCGCGTCTCTTCTGATTCGATGCGGGCGTTAAGCACGCGGTCACATGATTAGTTTGTCGCTCTCTCTTTCTCAGAGGTTCACTAAACAGACAGAGAGACCGTGTCTCTTCTGATTCGATGGGGACGTTCACATGATCAGTTTGCCATTCTCTCCCTCAGAGGCTCTCTAGTATCAACTAGTTACCTGTAGGACTCGTTAATCCGCGACATTCTTCGCCGACGTATATTTTCGGGTGTCCTACAGGAAATTTACCTGTTTTACAAATATGAGGGTAAACAGAACATACATCGACATAATGTATTTTCTCATTACCCTTTACATCATACAGAGATACCATGTTTTCTGTACGACCTCCGTAAAAGGCATCACGCGGATTTAACACTTTCAGTGATATAGAGCTTTGGTTTTTTCTAAAAATGTACGCATATCTTCTCTAGATGCTAAAATACGATCATAGTCACACTCCCACATTTCTGTTAAAGTATATCCGGCAGATATAAGTTTTGTCGTAATAAACTGTGTGCGCTCCAAACGCGCATCCATGGTATCAGTGCTAATACCACTGTTTCTATTTACAGTATAGCATCGGGGACAACCATGCCAATAACAACCGTGAAACTGTAAAACATGTTTAATCACCGTGTTCTCAATAGTTTCTTCGTAATACTCGTCAACCAAGATACCTTCGGGTAACCGTGTTTACGACCATGCCCAGCATGAGTTATAATACGGCCCAATTCATGTTTTACCCAAATCAACCACGAAATAGCTTTACGCGATTGTTTTTGGCCCCACCGATAACCCCCCGTAAATATAATACCTGTACTATTTTTTTTAAGAAAATTTTTACGGTGAACACGAGAGCAGGCCAATGCTATTGTTGTACTCTCCTCGAAAGGACAAACCTTATCACATTCAATAAATATTTTACGAAAAGCTAAACAAGCTCGGCGTAATATCGTTACATCATTTTTGCAATATCGTACAATTTCTTTTGCAAAATCAAATATATAATTTGAATATTTTCCTTGTTATACCAAAGTAAAAAACGCTTGCGTTCATCGTTATGCATATAACATGGTGAATAATATTTTATATCTGGTAACAAACCTACATAATTTTGATTTTCAGGTGTATTAAATAAATGCGAGAATGTGCCTTTTGTAGTTCAACTATCAAGTGCAAAAGCTTTCGATAAAGCGCTTAACGGCATGTGAAAATAATTTAAACTATCAAGAAACGTAGTGTGACCTATTGTCATTACAACGATGTTTGTACCATTTAATATTAGTGATGATCGTAGCAAAATATCGTAAAATAAATTGAGCATCAAAAGCTTTTGCATTATGAGCAATACAGATTGTGCGTTTGAAAGAATGTGACGGTTTTGTTGCTAAGTCGACGAATTGCTTTACAGGATCTTGATTAAATATATATTCGCGCACACTGTAATATTGACATATTTTTGACATATCATCACTGTTATCATTTAAACAATAACTACACGATTGTTGAACAACGCATAAATTAGGTACAAACATTTTATCATCCCCTTTAACATGCGTCATTGTTGTGTTTCAAAGTCGTAAAATAAAAATACGATTTTTGACTGATTACACAGGCACACAAAAAAAGTGGTTGGTCCGGCGAACTAGACTAGTCAATCCTTATGTATTTTAACTAAGTTTATTTTTATGTATTTTGACCTGCTGAATCCAAATTCAAGGTCAGAATTGCTGAATTGGCTCATTTTCTCCTAACCTCAAAAAACACCTTGTAAAAACAGTTTGGATCACAAATGTATAATCCGGAACATGCAGGCTTGCGTAACCACATTACCCGGGAAAAATTTTCTAGGAAACCACAAAAGTGAAGATTCAAAGAAAAAGTAGCGGAAATGATGGAAAACTATAGAAAACTAGGTTGCCTAATGAATCTTAAGTTGCATTTCTTAGATTCTCATATCGGCTACTTCCCAAAAAATCTAGGTGATTATAGTTGTTATAAGTGACACACTCATAACGATAAAAAAGGTGTCAGTAGCACGGTGACGTAAATCAGCTGCAGCAGTCAGCATTGCGAGGTTCCGCGCAATCCGCTCGACAATTAGCGCAATGCTCCTTAGACAGCACTTGCTGTCTGAGCAATAATTTGGAATACTGACCGATTTACGCCCTCACGCAATCCTCCCCTTCTTTCGATCCAACTACCGAATTATCGGATATATAAACCGGCGATAGAAGGTGAGGAGCGGGTCAATCCGAAGTAGACAAACTAAGACAACACACGACACTCTGCTTTGCGGGGTCGTGTATCGCCGAGATATTGTAAATACACAACCACGACACTCTACTTTGCGAGGTCGTGGACAACGAGCTCATAGACGCGACACTCTTCCTTGCGGGGTCGCGATCTATTCACTGTAACCAAATACAAGAATAAAAGTGTTCAATACAACTAACGTTGTGAGTGACCAAATACCTTCTTCGCGAGATCTCTGGCAGCGATCCCAAATCGTACTCAGAACGAGGGGTACAACAGAGCTAACTTTGCAATTCTGACCTTGGATTCGGATTCAGCGGGTCGAAACACATAAGGATTGACTAGTCTAGTCCGTCGGACCAACCACTTTTTTTGTGTGTGCCTGTGTTATCTTTAGTTTGTTTTATAGGTTGAATGTAACATAAATGATTAATAGGATAAAAATCTTTACATGTTTTGCAATACGTTATCATTACAATCGTGTTTTTGCTTTTTATCTGTTGAAATAAATCTTGAACATATACTACATATTTTTAATGTATCACACACACTTTTATCTTTTCTTTTTTTATTCATATTGTCTAACGTTATGGGCTTTAAATGCCGTTGAAAACAATTATTATTGTGAAAAGATCTTTTACAAGAACTACATTTAATATGAGGGCTTACAGCCGTTATGCACGGTGGTTGCCCCATACAGCGATTGCATTCTTGTAAACATTTATGATCACTTATTCTAGTATAAGCTATACAAAAACCGCAACTATCTACGGCAGCCCGTAAGTTTAAAATAGGTTCAAAATGGTGTATTCTACGATAATATAAAAGGCGTAATGTGTGTGTGATACTATTAAATAGATTCATTACATAATTTGTACCGTCATATAAAGTTTCTTCACCGTAGTGTTTCAAGTTCATATAAGACGATAGCGATGCCAAATTCCGCTAAATATTTTTGAAATTGTTCTAATTCTGCTATTGTACATCCATTATTAGGTATATTTACTTTTGCATTTCTTACAAGTTCGAGAGCCTTCTCTTTTTGTAACCTGCCACGAAATAAACGTATAGACATCCAATGTTTGTGTAATTCGCCCGAACGAATTTCACTTCGTTTCACGTACGCTCGTGCTGCTACTAACGACCGTGGTAAACAAAGATTGTCGGAATTTGTTCAGGAATTTAAAGACGCATATGCATAGTTTCCATGTAGTTGTGTACATTCGTACATGATGAATACCGAGGACATTGACCGATTCCTCGTCGCGACTCACGTCTGATCTTTCGTTGTTTGACCCAATTCCTCTTGACGACGCTACACACAGACAGTCAGATTTGGGAGCGTCCCAGATGCGCACAGTAATAAACGGACACAGCAGGCTGAGTGAAACGGACACAGTAATAAACGGACACAGACCAAACGGACACAGTAATAAACGGACACAGTAACAAACGGACACAGTAACAAACGGACACAGAACCAAATGCGCACAGAGCGAAACGGACACAGTGCGAAACGGACACAGTAACAAACGGACACAGACCAAATGCGCACAGAGCGAAACGGACACAGTGCGAAACGGACACAGACCAAATGCGCACGGACCAAATGCACACGGACCAAATGCGCACACTGCACATGCGCACACTGCACGTGCGCACGGACCAAATGCAATCCATGTACATTGCAAGCAGAGTAAAGTCCACATAGGTTAGCGACTTGGACGGGGTGGGTGCGGGAGGGGGGCCGAAGGCCCCCCTTGCACTCCCCCGTGTGTGTGTGTGTGTGTGTGTGTGTGTGTGTGTGTGTGTGTGTGTGTGTGTGTGTGCGCGTGCAAAGCATTCACTGCATCACATGGGTTTGCGACTTTCCGTGTATGCATTTGGTCTGTGCGCATGTGCAGTGTGCGCATTTGGTCTGTGTCCGTTTCGCACTGTGTCCGTTTCGCTCTGTGCGCATTTGGTCTGTGTCCGTTTCGCACTGTGTCCGTTTCGCTCTGTGCGCATTTGGTCTGTGTCCGTTTGTTACTGTGTCCGTTTCGCACTGTATCCGTTTATTACTGTGTCCGTTTGGTCTGTGTCCGTTTGTTACTGTGTCCGTTTCACTCAGCTTGCTGTGTTCGTTTATTACTGTGCGCATCTGGGACTCACTCTCAGATTTCATTTATTCTTTCTGAAACAAGCGTTGAAGTAAGACGCTCATTGAGAACGTATTGTAAAAGGCTCTCGATACGTGCCACGTATCTCGTGCAAATTTGTTGCACATCCAAGCAGAGACGTTTCATCGGCCAAGTACACTGCATATTCAGTTCCTGCAGACACTACGGCTTGCAGAAAGACAGAGTTTGGTATTCAATTCCTGCAGTCACCACGGCGAGCCGAAAGAGTGAGAGAGAGAAACATACTCGATCCCAGATACTACGGCCTGCCGAGAGAGAGAGTGAGAGAGAGGGCCATATTCGACCCCAGATTCTACGGCCTGCTGAGAGAGAGAGAAAGAGATCGAGCGCCAGGTACACGGAACTTCTGTAAAGTGATTTCAGTTGAGTTTTTGAGAGCGATTTCATCCTGCATCAGAACTAGCACGACGGCTAACCGACAGGACAAAACTCAACTCAGAGGTTTCCATTCAACTGTTCTATTCAGCAATTATTCAGATACGTTCTCATGCCGTCGTTGCTATCAGACGTATTTCTTTCTTATTCATTCAATTGATGAGAGGCATTTTACATAAATGTTAAACATTTATTATTTAATCAATAATTTTTATGGAGATTTAATTTGCATATGCGTCAATTCTCTTTAAATACTGTTGATGTAACATCATTTTCATTTTATCCCGACTTTAAGTCCAACAAAGAATATTCACGTTCTTATTAAAAGTTGTTTATGTAAAAATCTAATTCTTTGTATTGTTCCATAATTTTAATTATGTTTGTCATTCAATAATACTACTTATTCATTTGTATTAATCTTATCATTATAATTTTATCGCATAAAGCTCACTGTGTAAAATGCATGTTTATTAATGTGACTAACCGTTTAATTTATTGTATTAATAATTGTAAACTACTAACCTACATAATTTCTTATTTTTGTGTAATCTTATATGTGTGTTTCGTTATGTATTTGTTACGATAGTCCGCCTCTTACAAAATTGTCATCGATTATATTATATTCTGCCAATATTTCTTTTGAAATCATTAAAATTTCGTTCCATCTTTAATTGATTCTGTCATCATTTGCTTTCGGCGTGCTTGTTTATTAAACAGAATTTGTTATTGATATATATTGATCGTTTCGCCACATTATCCAGTGTGAGTTTTCTGCGTAAACCACCGTTTACGCGACTTATTATACAAGTTGTTAATGTGCAGCTATCATTAATATGGAAATCTGAGGCACTTTGACTCGACTCACTAATTCCCACAAATATATACACTCACTCGAAAAAAAAGCGGTACACCTAAAATTTGTCAAAAAATCACTAAACTTCCAATGACGATAACTACGCGAGTATTAAAGATAGAAAGGCTTTTCAAAAAAAATTAAAGCTTCAAATGTCTACTTTAAAAATCGATTTAGTAAATTTTTGCGTAATAATTTTTTTCAAAATGGCGTATGACAAAGCGAGAGCATGCAAAATTGAAAAATATTGATCCGAGTTTGCGACGATCCATGGCGTGAGGCAAGTATCACAACTTAATGGGATAAAAAGCATGCGATAGTACAGAGTTTCCCCTTCGAAATGCTTTTTTACTCGTCTCGATACGATGACTTTTTGCTGAGATATGCGCATTTAAAGTAAAAAACTGCCTTTTTGTTCAAATGAGCATATCTTAGCGAAAAATCATCGTATCGAGACGAGTAAAAAAGCATTTTGAAGGAGAGACTCTGTACTATCGCATGCTTTTTATCCCATTAAATTGCGACACTTGCCTCTTGCCATGGATCGTCGCAAACTCGGACCAATATTTTTCAATTTCGCGTGTTTTTGCTTTGTCATACGCCATTTTAAAAAAACGTATCACACATAACTGTGATATAAAATTTATTCAAGTGGCAATCCAAATCTTGAAAATGCTTTTTGGAAAACCTTGCTAGCTGTATTAGATGCTGAGATATTCAATTTTGGATTTTTAACAATGCC